>NC_083433.1:29232356-29582963 GCF_020745735.1 Hemiscyllium ocellatum | reverse complement strand
GGTACTGGGGGCAAAGTACGAACTTGGATTGAAAGTTGGTTGGCTGATAGGAAACAAAGGGTAGTGATAAACGGCTCCATTTCGAATGGCAGGCAGTGACCAGTGGGGTACCGCAGGGATCAGTGCTGGGATCGCAGCTTTTTACAATATATGTTAATGATATAGAAGATGGTAGTAGTAATAACATTAGCAAATTTGCTGATGATACTAAGCTGGGTGGCAGGGTGAAATGTGAGAAGGATGTTAGGAGATTACAGGGTGACCTGGATAAGTACGGTGAGTGGTCAGATGCATGGCAGATGCAGTTTAATGTGGATAAATGCATGGTCATCCACTTTGGTGGCAAGAACAGGAAGGCAGATTATTACCAAAATGGAGTAAAGTTAGGTAAAGGGGAAATACAAAGAGATCTGGGTGTTTTTGTGCACCAGTCAATGAAGGTCAGCATGCAGGTACAGCAGGTAGTGAAGAAGGTTAATAGCATGCTGGCCTTCATAACAAGAGGGATCGAGTATAGAAGCAAAGAGGTTCTTCTGCAGCTGTACACGGCCCTGGTGAGACCACACTTGGAGTACTATGTGCAGTTCTGGTCTCCAAATTTGAGGAAAGACATTCTGGCTGTTGAGGGAGTGTAGCGTAGGTTCACGAGGTCAATTCCTGGAATGACGGAACTACCTTACGGTGAAAGACTGGAGCAACTGGGCTTGTATACCCTGAGTTTAGAATACTGAGAGGGGAGCTGGTTGAGACATATCAGATTATTAAAGGGTTGGACACTCCGGAGGCAGGAAACATGTTTCCGTTGATGGGTGAGTCCCGAAACAGAGGACACAGCTTAAAAATATGGGGTAGACCACTTAGGACAGAGATGAGGAGAAACCTCTTCACCCAGAGAGTGGTGGCTGTGTGGAATGCTCTGCCCCAGAAGGCAGTGGATGCCCAGTCTCTGGATTCATTTAAGAAAGAGTTGGATAGAGCTCTCAAGGATAGTGGAATCAAGGGTTATGGAGATAAGTCAGGAACAGGATACTGATTAAGGATGATCAGCCATGATCATATTGAATGGTGGTGCAGGCTCGAAGGGCAGAATGGCCTACTCCTGCACTTATTGTTTATTGTCTATTTTCTATTGTCTATAACTCGGTTGAACAGCTACATCACTCCTGAAATACCCACATCACACCTTCCCATCAAAGGAGAAAAAATTAGAGTGATTTGCATAAAATATTTTCAGGATGTCTGGCCTGATCCATAACAAGAGGCTCTTCAGCCCATTGTGTGTGTACTGCCAAAATATGCTTGACCTATACCTGACCTACTTCCTGCACTGATGTCAAAGCCTTGAAAGACATGAGGTGGACTGATTGAAGTATGTTTTAAAGATTGTGAGGTTTCCTGACTCAGCTCTCCTCCTTGGCAGTAGTTCCAGATGTCCATTGTACTGTGGCATTTAAAATCCCATCTAAAGCTATTGCCATTCAGTTTCAACTTCAATTAATTGTTAGTCTTCAATTTAGAATCACAGCTACATTCTACTTACCCTGTCCATGTTCCTTATAAGCTTTTACCAGGTTCACAGAATCATTTGGTATAGACAAAGTACTTTAACCCATCGAGTCTGGACCACCACAAATACATCACCACCCACAGTAGGACCATTCAGCCACATGAGATCTACAGCCCCATGTACTCACTCAATTACTCTGTCAGGGTTTCCCTCAAAATTTTCTGATCCAAAGTAAAAACAACTCGAGATTATCCAGCCCTTCTTCACAGCTGAAATAATTGATCAATGGCAAAGTCCTTCTGAATCTCCTTTGCGCCCCCTCCACCACAACCCTCTCTCACTAAAATGCTGCACAGGGTAAGCTGGGCAATCTCTCGAGGGCATGGCATAGGCTGGGAACCTCGGAGTGGGACATTCTCTCACAGCATGGTGTAGGCTGGGAACCCCAGAGTGGGTCACTGTCTCACAGCATGGTGTAGGCTGGGGAACCTGGAGTCGGACACTCTCTCACAGCATGGTGTAGGCTGGGAAGCCTAGAGTGGGACACTCTCTCACAGCATGGTGTAGGCTGGGAACCCCGGAGTGGGACACTCTCTCACAGCATGGTGTAGGCTGGGAAGCCTGGAGCGGACACTCTCTCGCAGTGTGGTGTCAGTTGAGTAGCAAGGACAGGGCACTCTGGTGGTATGGCTTGGGCTGGGAAGTCGAGAACAGGACTTTGCTAATGACATGCTGTCGCAGTTGAGAAGGAAATGTTGGATTCTGTTTAAGTTATCATTTTTTATTTCATTGTGTGAATGGTGCTGATGTATGAAAGATGTAACACACAGTTTCCTGTATTTTACGTTGAAAGGATATTCAGTGCTGCAGTTTGCTATAACCAAAGTTCTGTACTGCTCCACACTATCTCCATGCGTTTAAAATCTATTGACCAAAGGTAAGCATCTCATATGCCATGTTAACAACCCTTTTAAACAGCCCAACCAAAGATCTTTTTTTCCTCTGAGCTAAGTTGTTGCCACTCATTGAGTACTCCCTTGTCTTGTTGCTTGTTCCAACGTGCACAGAAAATATACAGTACTGAACCGGGACTCTGCACATTAAACACTATCGGCAGCAAATATATTGGACAATTTGGAATCATATTGCTGTTTGGTGGGCAAGTATAGTACAGACTATCAGAAATGAGAATGTGATAATGATTCATCATGCGTGGTCAGGAACACATGCTCCTACATCTTACTAAGAGGTATTATGCAGGCTGCTGTTGGTTCTTAAAGATAACACTTGTCAGGATAACTCTGCGATCCACATTTGTTGACCTTCGGAACACACAGCACATGAGAAAAGGTTGTTCCTACAAAAGATAAACAACAGGAGAGCATTAGCTCACAGCTTTGTTTCTGAGAATAACCTCAATGCCCGTAAAGATGAAACCTCCCTAATTATCTACCAGGAGACTGACATCAGGTATAAATGTGAGCACTTTCCCGGGAAGTGCAGTAAACACGCAAATCTTTTAATTAAAATGCATGAGAAACAAGTAGGTCCAGTGTTTGCCATTTATTATGCCATCCTTGCGGCTATCGGAGTTCCAGGTTAATTATCTCGTTAATTTCTGACTATGGTAATCATCCAGTATCTGCTACAAGATGCATTTCATCAGTGATATGTTTTGTTTTCTGTTCGTTTTACGGCAGTTTTATTTTTCTCCAGTTTAATTAAAAAGTCATTATAATTCACTGAATTTATGTATTTGATTTCACTGGTATAATTTTTTTATTCGTTTTAATGTCAAACTTGAACGACAAAGGTGTTAATTCCCCATTTTATAAGATGGTTTCTGGTGATAATCTCATGATATTTATACAAATTAATTTGTTTTTATTTCTGATGTGGAGATACCGGTGTTGGACTGGGGTGGGCAAAGTCAGAAGACACACGACACCAGGTTATAGACCAACAGGTTGACTTGCAATCACAAGGTTTCGGAGAGTTGCTGCACATGATGAAGGGACTGCGCTCTGAAAGCTGGGGATTTCAAAGGTACCTGTTGGACTAGTACCTGGTATCGTGTGACTTCTGACTTGCTTTATTTTTGACATTTTACCACGTTCATTGCACAATGTCTTCATATTGTCTGTACAGTTTGTCACCTGTGAAGGTATACTGTCGTCTTGTGTCAGAATACATTTATTGTTTTAATTGCAATTTCCCAATGTGTAATGACATCTGATGATATAGGCGTAATTCTAGTGTAAGATTAATTCTGTCACTGTGGTTGAATTTGAGAACTACATTACAGAGTAATTGCAACTGCATTTACGTTATTGATAAAGTTGTTTTCAGTGAAATACCAGGAATTAAATTTGTTGTGATTGTCGTTGAATTGGAGACAGATACTGTTTTTGCTGAATTATGACCGTGCGGGTGAAATTTCATGATGTAATTTTCACTGTGGCTGAAATGTGAGATCGTATTCAGGTTGGACATGTAAATCTATTTTGCAGTTGGTTTTGACAGAGAATAATTTTTTCAAATGATTCGTTAATTGGACAAGATGTACCCTTAAATAACTTTAGGAATGAATTTCGTGAAATTACTTCTTTGAAGGACAATGTTGGGTATTCAAAACTTGACGGAATCTAACAGGACAGAATCGCTCCGATGTGGAAAGGGGCCATTCGGCCCGCTGAGCCCCCACTGGCTATTCAAACAAGCATGGTCGCTGAGCGTCAATCTCCGTCTTTTTATCCATACCCTCGCCTGTCACTTCGATCCGCATATTCATTCAGTGCTGTCTTGAATGGAAACAATCATCTGCCTTTTTCACATTTCATGGAAATTCATTCCATGTCCTTACATTTCAACTCATCCCTCTTTTTTTGCCCATCACTTTAAACCTCTGGTCTCGCGTTTCTTTTCCTTTATGAGCGGGAACAGCTTCTCCCTATATACTCTATTCAATCCACTCATGATTTTGAAACTGCAGACAAATCTCCTCTTGACATTCTTCTGTCCAAGAAAAATAATCCCAACTTCTTTCAGTGTATTCTCATAACCTAATGCAAATCAATGGCTCCCAGCATGGCCGAAGGTATGTCATGGTTCAGATTAGAGTGGTGCTGGAAAAGCATAGCAGGTCAGGCAGCATCCGAGGAGCAGGAAAATCGATGTTTCGGGCAAAAAGCCCTTCATCAGGAATGAGGGTGGGAGCCTCCTGGTAGAGAGATAAATGGGAGAGGATGGGGTCGTTGAGAACTTAGCTGAGAGTGCAGTAGGTGGATGTAGGTGGAGGTAAAGGAGATAGGTTGAGAGGAGGATGGAGACCATAGGTGCGAAGGCAGATAGACAGATGAGACCGGTCAAGAGGATGGTGCTGAGCTGTAAGTTTGGAACTGGGGTAATGTGGGGGGAGGGGAAATTAGGAAACTAGTGAAATCCACATTAATGCCATGGGATTGGAGTGTCCCGGGGTGAAAGTTGAGGTGAACTTCCTCCAGGCGTTGGGTGGTGGGGGATTGCCGATAGAGGAAGCCCAGGGCCTGCATGTCCTCAGCAAAATGGGAGGGGGAGTTGAAATGTTCAGCCATGGGTGGTGGGGTTGATGGGTGCGGGTATCCCAGAACTGTTCTCTGAAGCGGTCTGCAAGGAGGGTTCCAGTCCCCGAATGTAGAGGAGATCGCGTTGGGAGCAACGGATACAGTAAATGACATGTGTGGAAGTGCAGGTGAAAGTTCGATGGGTGTAGAAGTCTTTTTTTGGGGCCTTGGACGGAGGTGGTGAGTGAGGTTTGGGCGCAGGTTTTTGCAATTCCTGAAGTGGCAGGTGAAGGTGCCAGGAGGGGAGGGTGGGTTGTTTGGGGTAGGGTGGTGAGGGCATAGACATGACCAGTTAGTTGCGGAGGGAACGGTCTTTACGGAAAGTGGATAGGGATAAGGAGGGTATTAGATCCCTGGTGATGGGGTCTGTTTGAAGGTGGCCGAAATGTCAGTGGATGATGCAATTTATGCGGAGATTGGAGATGTGGAAGGTGAGCACCGGAAGCGTTCTGGCATTTTTGCAGTTGGAGGGGTAGAGTTCGAGGGCAGATGTGGGTGAGATGCGTTGGAGGGCATCTTCAACCAGATGGGAGGGGAAATTGTAGTCTTTAAAGATGAAGGCCATCTGGTGTGTTCTGTGGTGGAACTGGTCCTCCAGGGAGCCGATGTGGTGGAGGCAGAGGTGTTGGGAATACAGATAGCATTTTTGCAGGAGGTAAGGTGGGAGGAGGTATAATTCAGGTAGGTGAGGGAGTCAGTGGGAGTCGGTCATCGTTGATGGAGATGGAGAGGTCCAGGAAGGGAAGGGAGGCGTCAGAGATGGTCCAAATGAGTTTAAGGTCGGGGTGGAAGTTGTTGGTGAAGTTGGTGAACTGTTCAACCTCCTTGCGGGAGCACAAGGTGTCACCAATGCAGTCATGGATGTGATGGAGAAAAAGGTGGGGAGTGGTGTTGATGTAACTACAGAAGATGGACTGTTCTATGTAACTGACAAAGAGACAAGCATAGATGGGCCCATGCTGTGCCTTTCATCTGGAGGAAGTGAGAAGATTCGAAGGAGAAATTGTTAAGGGTGAAGACCAGTTCAGCCAAACAAGTAAGAGTGTCAATGGAAGGGTATTGGTGGGGACGTTGGGAGAAGAAGAAACAGAGGGCTTGCAGGCCCTGGTCATGGCGGATGCAAGTGTATAGGGACTAGCTGTCCATGGTGAAGGTGAGGCTGAGGGTGCTGTGGAAACGGAACTCTTGGAAGAGTTGGAGGGCATGGGTATATGTCCTGAATGTAAGTGGGGAGCTCCTGGATCGGGGGATAGGAAAGTATCGAAGGAGGTGGAGATGAATTCAGCGGGGCAGGAGCAGGCAGAGACAATGGTTCACTTGGGGTAGTTAGGTTGTGGATCTTAGTTAGGAGGTAGTATCTATTGATGCGGTGTTCCCAAACTATGAAGTTGGAAGCTGTGGGTGAGAGATCCCGAGGTAATGAGGTTGTGTATGGTCTGGGAGATGATGGTTTGGTGATGGGGGGTTGAGGTCATCGTTGAGGGGACTGTAGAAGGAGGTGTCTTTGAGTGGTGCCAGGCTTCAGTCGCGTAGAGGTCAGTGCACCAAACTGCCACTGCACCAACCCCATGGAATTAATGTGGACTTCACCAGTTTCCCCTCCCCCACTTTACCCCAGTTCCAACCTTCCAGCTCAGCACCATCCTCATGACCAGTCCCACCTGTCAATCTTCCTTCTCACCTATCTGCTCCACCCTCCTCTCTGGCCTCTCTTTACCTCCACCTCCCTCCACCTATTGCACTCTCAGCTACCTTCCCCCCAGCCCCACCTCTTCCCATTTATCTCTCAACCTCCGAGGCTTCCAGCCTCATTCCTGATGAAGGACTTCTGACCAAAACATCGAATTTCTTGCTCCTCGGATGCTGCCTGACCTGCTGTGCTTTTCCAGCACCACTCTAATCTTGACTCTAATCTCCAGCATCTGCAGTACCCACTTCCGCCCATGTTATGGTAAAGTCTGTCGTAGAAGCTGTCAATGATGCGAGCAAATTTTCCATTGCATCCTGTGCAAATGTCCTCCACCAAATCAGAAGAATGCTAATTCACTTTCATTTGTTTTGGGATATTTATCAGCAAGATGAATGGAAATGTTTCCAAGACAGAATAGTTAATTAAAAGTACACCATTGTACAGTCCGTGAAGTGTAATCTCATACTTTATTTCCTAACCTATGTTCCCTTGCTTCCTGTTACCTTGTTCCAATACTTTTAATATTTCTTGTTAACGAAATGTTGTTTGTTTCTGTATCTCACTTGGTAATAAAGTTTCTTCAGAATACTTCACTGCTTTTAATTCTATCAAAATGTTGTATTATAAATCTGGATAAGGATACCTTACAATTGCTCATATGTAAAGGATTTCTACAAACAGCCGTTTAAGTTAAATGTTTTTAATTTTCTGGGAACAGCTGATTGCTTTTCAAAGTCAAAATCACAACCATCTAATCCCTGTTATATTCTCTCCATCTGTTTCTATTGTAGCTAACCTGGCAGTGATTGTGATCTTATCTCGAAGAAGATGCGGTCTTTCCACAAATATCATATATTATCTTGTCTCTATGGCAGCAATAGATCTTTTGATCATAGTCACAGTTGTATTATTAAACCGTATTGCTGGGATTTATTTCCAATTCAGTTTCCTGTCTATCACACCTGTATGCAGTGTTCGTAATGCATTAAGTTTTGCAGCCATTGACAGTTCTGTCTGGTTAACGGTCACTTTCACCTTTGATCGATTTGTGGCCATATGTTGTCAAAAGCTGAAATTAAAATATTGCACAAAGAAGGTGGCATCGTGGGTTATAGGATCGGTGTGTGCAGTGTTCTTCATGGAAAATATACCTACGTATTTCCATTACATACCTATATACATAATTGACAAAATACGATGGTTCTGTGGCCTAAAACCAGACTTTTATACTGCACCGGGCTGGGCTGTATATGACTGGATTCGTTCCATTTTGACTCCATGTCTTCCTTTCATTCTGATATTACTGCTCAATGTTTTGACTGTCAGGCAGATTTTTGCCGCCAATTGAGCCCGTAGGAGACTCCGGACTCAGGGCAATGGAGAGACTCAGAGTGACCCCGAGATGGAGAAGCGAAGAAAGTCCATTGCTTTACTCTTTGGCATCTCAGGAACATTCATCCTATTATATTTCTTATATTTTGTTACAATCTTTTACGTCCGAATTGCGAATATTCCTTATTCCTCTGGGTCTGATAGTGGCAAACCGATATTTATTGTGCAACAAAGTGGATACATGCTTCAGTTATTGAACTCCTGCATCAATCCATTTATTTATGCAGGGACCCAGAGTAAAATCAGAGAGGAGATAAAGAATGGTGTGAAATATCCATGCAGTGTATTTGCTAAAATATTTAAAAATTCAAAATGAAAGAAACTAACATGATTTATATTGCAGCATACTCTCTTATTATCCCTTTTTATTGCAAACAATTATTCCATACAGAGTACCTTTGAATTCTTGAGCTAACGCTCGTAGAATGTGTAACGAGTGAAGTCTGTATTATCATGTGTATTTACCTTGCAAAGCATTCTGTAAATTCCCAGCTGTATCACATGTTGCTCACTGTAATCCATTTACACTTGGCTGGAGTGCAGTGAATTATGCGGAATTGGCGTGTGATGACTTCGCGTTCATGTCCTGTGTACGTGTTTGAATCTCATACCTTAATAATGTTTGTCATTGTCTTTCGGATGCCGCATCCAAAGCTAGTAAAATGATTGCAGCTGTTCAAGCATGCAATGTTGTGATGCTTTCTTTTCCACTCAATTCCACCAGCCTCAAACCTTTTCTGGGAGGCTTAAAATCAACTTGGAGAAAATGAATACTTCAGATGCTGGAGATCAGAGTGGAGAGTGTGGTGCTGGGATGCTGACTGACCTGCTGTGCTTTTCCAGCACCTTATTCTGAACCCATAAATTTATCCAACAAGTGACATCCTCTTATCAACTACAATTGAAATTAATATTTATTGCCAAATATTGTGGGCGGCACGGTGGCACAGTGGTTAGCACTGCTGTCTCACAGCGCCTGAGACCCGGGTTCAATTCCCGACTCAGGCGATTGACTGTGTGGAGTTTGCACGTTCTCCCCATGTTTGCGTGGGTTTCCTGCGGGTGCTCCGGCTTCCTCCCACAGTCCAAAGATGTGGGGGTCAGGTGAATTGGCCATGCTAAATTGCCCGTAGTGTTAGGTAAGTGGTAAATGTAGGGGTATGGGTGCGTTGCGCTTCGGCGGGTCAGTGTGGACATGTTGGGTTTTAGGGCCTGTTTCCACACTGTAAGTAATCTAATCTAATTGCATTTGGTGAGCTGTGCCAAGTAGTTAAAAGATGTGATGAATACAGAACTGCTGCATGTACCCAGCAGGCAGTGACATTTCATGACCCTTCTCAAGGAAGTATGACTGGCTCTGAGGTGAAAATAGGTCCCATCCTGAGGTATTCAAGAATGAATGGCAGCCGGCAACTCAGGATGGGGGCCGGTAACTAGTGGAGTTCCGCAAGGGTCAGTATTGGGACCACAACTTTTCCTTCCTGATCTGGATGAAGGAACTAAGGACCTTCTGGTTACATTTGCAGATGGTACAAAGATAGATGGAGGAACAACTAGCTTTGAGGAGGTGGCGAGTCAGTAGAAGGATTTAGACAGGTTAGGAGAGTGGAAAAATAAGTGACAGATGGAATATATTGTTGTGGTTCTGCTCGCCGAGCTGGAAGTTTTTGCTGCAAACGTTTCGTTCCCTGGCTAGGGAACGTCATCAGTGCTGTTGGAGCCTCGTGTGAAGCGCTGCTTTGATGTTTCTTCCGGTATTTATATTGGTTTGTTCTTGCCGCTTCCGGGTGTCAGTTTCAGCTGCAGTGATTTGTATGTGGGGTCCAGGTCGATGTGTCTGTTGATGGATGTTCTTGCCGTTTCCGGGTGTCAGTTTCAGCTGTAGTGGTTTGTATATGGTGTACAGGTCAATGTGTCTGTTGATGGAGTTTGGGGATGAATGCCATGCTTCTAGGAATTCTCTGGCTGTTTTCTGTCTGGCTTGTCCTATGATAGTGGTGTTTTCCCAGTCAAATTCATGTTGCTGGTTGTCTGAGTGTATGGCTACTAGAGATAGCTGGTCGTGTCGTTTTGTGGCTAGCTGATGTTCATGGATGCGGATTGTTAGCTGTCTTCCTGTTTGTCCTATATAGTGTTTTGTGCAGTCCTTGCATGGTATTTTCTAAACTACATTAGTTTGGCTCATGCTGGGTATTGGGTCCTTTGTTCTAGTGAGTTGTTGTCTGAGCGTGGATGTTGGCTTGTGTGCTGTTATGAGTCCTAAGGGTCGCAGTAGTCTGGCTGTCAGTTCTGAGACGCTCCTGACGTATGGTAGACTGGCTAGTCATTTTGGTTGTGGCATGTCCTCGTTCCGTGGTCTATCTCTTAGGCATCTGGTGATAAAGTTGCGTGGGTATCCGTTTTTTGGCGAATACCTTGTATAGATGTTGCTCTTCCTCTTTTCGCAGTTCTGGTGTACTGCAGTGTGTTGTGGCCCTTTTGAATAGTGTCCTGATGCAGCTTCGTTTGTGAGTGTTGGGGTGGTTACTTTCTAAGGTTAGAACATACAGCCATACCACAAATCCACCCAAACTCTGGATCAGATATGTTGATGACACCTTTGTAATCATCAAAAACACAGATATAGAAAGAAAACACACCGAATCATCAACGCCACACTCACAGGAATCCGATTCACACGAGAAGAGGAAAAGGATAGCCAACTCCCATTCCTAGACGTGTTAGTAGAGAGAACACCCAACGGAGAATTCACCACAAGGGTACACAGGAAACCAACACACACAGACCAAGTCTTAAACTATGAAAGTAACCACCCCAACACACACAAACGAAGCTGCATCAGGACACTATTCAAAAGGGCCACAACACACTGCAGTACACCAGAACTGCGAAAAGAGGAAGAGGAACATCTATACAAGGTATTCACCAAAAAACGGATACCCACGCAACTTTATCACCAGATGCCTAAGAGATAGACCACGGAACGAGGACATGCCACAACCAAAAGGACTAGCCACTCTACCATACGTCAGGAGCGTCTCAGAACTGACAGCCAGACTACTGCGACCCTTAGGACTCATAACAGCACACAAGCCAACATCCACGCTCAGACAACAACTCACTAGAACAAAGGACCCAATACCCAGCATGAGCCAAACTAATGTAGTTTAGAAAATACCATGCAAGGACTGCACAAAACACTATATAGGACAAACAGGAAGACAGCTAACAATCCGCATCCATGAACATCAGCTAGCCACAAAACGACACGACCAGCTGTCTCTAGTAGCCATACACTCAGACAACCAGCAACAAGAATTTGACTGGGAAAACACCACTATCATAGGACAAGCCAGACAGAGAACAGCAGAGAATTCCTAGAAGCATGGCATTCATCACCAAACTCCATCAACAGACACATTGACCTGGACACCATATACAAACCACTACAGCTGAAACTGACACCCGGAAGCGGCAAGAACATCCATCAACAGACACATCGACCTGGACCCCCACATACAAATCATTGCAGCTGAAACTGACACCCGGAAGCGGCAAGATCAAACCTAATAAATACCGGAAGAAAAATCAAAGCAGCGCTTCACACGAGGCTCCAACAGCACTGATGATGTTCCCTAGCCAGGGAACGAAACGTTTGCAGCAAAAACTTCCAGCTCGGCGAGCAGAACCACAACAACGGATACCCGAGCTACAAATCTTCAATCAGATTTTATTGGAGTTCAGAAGGATAAAGGGTACCGACTTGATACTTACAGAAAATTGAATGGCCTGGAGAGAGCAGACTGGAATACCTGCATTGACGTGGTATGGCCAGCAGATTGGAAAGCTGGAGCAGAGCGCAACAGGCAGGCACACTGACTAATAAATATTGTCCTATAACTGATAACTGGGAAGAACTCGTGTCAACCTATACATGAGATATATGGAAAGTACAAGAGTTTTTGACAAAAGTAAGGGGTCGATGTACATATGAGATTGACCTATACACAGCTTATATATGGTACATTTAAAATAGAAATAGACAGGTTCTTGATTGTCAAGGGTATCAAATGCTCCATAGGGAGAAAGAGGAAGAATAGGAGTTGAAGAAAATATCAGCCATGGTGAAACAGACTTGATGGGCCAAGTGGCCTAATTTCTGCACATATATCTTGTGCTCTTATGTAATACTGAACTAACAGAATACTGAGTTTGTATTGAATCTGATACACCACATTGGGATGATCTACTAGATCACAGTTCAGCAGCTTAGTGTACGAAACCAAGCACTCTGTACCCAGCTGTGACTTCACCAACCGAGGCCATCTCCCCATCTCCACATATTCAGGATAAGTGAATCATGGAATATGATGCTGCGAGAAAGCATGTCACTGTCTGTCCACATAACCATATCCGAGAGTTTAAGGGCTGAACACAAAACAATTTAATAGATCTTCAAATATGAATAATTCAGTCAATTGGTCTAGTTTCTCTCCACATACATATTGGCTCGTACAGTATCTGAAGATGTGTACCCTCTGACACCGTTCAGTGACAGCCAATTAGTATGATGAAAATCACAAGGTCAATGCTGACTATCCACTTCCTAAGGTTATTCAGTTCCAGTCAATAATCACACTGTATTCCCGTGGTGAATGAAAACTGTCCCTCCCTGCAGCAGTTGGACACTGGACACATTGCACACAGCAGAACAACCATATCCAAGTTCATGTGTGATTTATATTTGGAAAGATTTGACGCAGACAGCAGTTTGCTTGAAAATATTCTGATCCAGAATCAGAAATCTGACTGATTCCGAAACATTTCTTTTATAAACAGCATTGAAAGTCCGGCAGATCACTTAAACAAATTAAGAACAGTGGTAGATACCACAGATACAAAGTTGACCATCAACTTCTGAATGTGTGAATCAGTGGTTCTATATTTAATGTCACTGTAATACAATATAATGACCGGGAACAATGAGCAGAATGTCTCCATGGAGCACAATGTTAATGTCAGGAGAAAATGAATCCAGAAATTTCTGTGAAAGCTCACAGAACATGGAGACAAAGACAGGGAGGTGTTAGTGCAGACTGCAGATGCTGGAGATCAGAGCAGAAGAGTATAGTGCTGGAAATGCACAGCCAGTCAGACAGCATCCGAGGAGCAGGACAATCGACGTTTCGAGCTTAAACTCTTCATTAGGAGTGTGGCATGGAGCCTTAGGGGGCTGAGAGATGAATGGAGGAGAGTGGCGTGGCAGGTGGGGCTGGGGGAAGGTATCTGGGAATACAATAGATCGATGAAGGTGGGGGTGAAGGTGATAGGCCAGAAAGGAGGCTGGAGCTGATAGGAAGGAAGATGGACAGGTAGGACAGTTTAAGAGGGCAATGCTGAGTTGGAAGGTTGGATCTTAGATAAGGTGGGAGGAAAGGAAATAAGGAAACTGGTGAAATCCACACTGATCCTGTGTGTTTAGAGTGTCCAAAGGAGGAAGATGATGCGTTCCTCCTCCAGCCATCTGGTGGTTACGGTTTGACGGTGGAAGAGTCTCAGGACCTGCATGGCCTTGATGGAGTGGGAAGGGGAAATAGTGTTCAGATATAGGGCACAGGTTGTTTGGTTTCAGAGAACATATTGTATTCCCAGCTACCTTCCCCCCAGCCTCACCTGCCGCATCACCCTCCAAGCATCTCTCTGAGCCAACATACCCCACCACCCTGTAGCTGAACCCTTTAACTCCCCTTCCGCTCTACCAAGGATATGTGGGACCTGAGCATATTTCATCACCAAGCCCAAACCACCTGACGCCTGGAGGAGGAATGCCTCTTCTTCCGCCTTGGGACCCTGCGTTCCCATGGGATCAATGTGGATTTCACCAGTTTCCTCATTTCACCTCCCCCCCCTACATTATCCAAGGTCCAACCTTCCAACTTAGCACTACCCTCTTAAACTGTCCTACCTGTCCATCTTCCTTCCGACCTATCTGCTCCACCCTCCTCTCCAACCGATCACCCTCACCCCATCTTCATCTATCTATTGCATTCACAGCTACGTTCCCCCAGCCACACTCCCCCTACACCCCCTCCCCATTTACCTCTCAGCCCCCTTCGGACACTAACCTCACTCCTGATGAAGAGCTTATGCTCGAAATGTCAATGCTCCTGCTTTTCGGATGCTGCCTGACCAGCTGTGCTTTTCCAGCACCACACTCTTCAACATTGATACAAAGACACCTGATTACATGACTAATTATAGGCAATTCCAGAATTGAAAACTCATTTCAATAACATTGATCCTGATTACAACATTCGTTCTGTGAGAAGCCATTTGGGTTCCTTTTTTGAAGAAAGTTTGCCTTGTTACTTAGTTTAATATTATTTGTGACACCTGAACAAGAGCACTGTGGATGGCTCTTAGAGATAGTACTGGGTGTTGTGGGTAATACATGTTCACCAATATCAAAAGGACAAAGATGATTACAAAAGTAATTCATTCTCTGAGTACAGGCATTGTGAGCTGGATTCACCTTCTCAGGCAGCAGATTTCCTTCATGATAAAGCTCATTCATTACTACTGATCAAGTTGCTCAGGTTCTAAAGGACAGAGCTGTTAGACTAGGTCTGCAGTCGATGGTTTGAGAACTAACAAGAGGGAAAAACAGACTGAACCCCAGTCTAATCAATCTGCTGGCTGTCCATGACAGTGTCAGTAAGAGTGACCATCAGTTCTTGAGAAGCCAAAGTCCTGCCCTCACATTAACAATACCCTCCATCACGTTGGAAAACCATGTCAATTAGGGCAGATTTCAAATAAATCTAGCAACTCATTACCAGGCATTCATGAGGTGCTATGCGCCATCAACAGCAACAATCTGTACTCCAACACAATCTGTAACCTGCCATTCCACCAAAGTCAGGGACCAACTCTAGTTCACTGGAGAATGCAGCTTGGAATGCCAGGTGCAGAGCCAGGCATACCTAAAAATGATGTGTCAACCTGGAGAAGCAACCAGAGACGACTACTTCCATTCTAAACAATGGAAGAGCTAAGCAATCCCACTACAAACAGATCAGATCAAAGTTTTGCAGTTCTATCACATCCAGTCATGAATGGTGGTGGGCGATGAAACAACTCGCTGGAGGAGGCTCCACATATATCCCGATCCTCGATGACAGAAGAGCCCAACACATCAGTAGAAGTGCAATGCTGAAGCATTCACAGCCAGAAGTGCCAAGTAGCTTACCTATCTCAGCCTTCTCCAGTGGTTCACACCATTACACATACCAATCTTCAACAATTTGGCTCTCTATTCCATGTGACATCAAGAAATGATGGGTGCACCAAATGTTGAAAAACATCTGGTACCTGACATTCAGGCATTAGTACTGTGCTGCAGGACTTGCTGCTCCCCTAGACAAACTCTTCCAATAGTTGCAGTGCTGGCATCTGCTGAAAAATGAATAGCATTTGTGGATCACTGGAATGTAAGCAGAGCACCAGGTATACAAAGGGTAAACTTGAACAGGGAAAATTTCATTGTAGGTCTCTCAGCTGTAGGCTTTCAACTTCCTGTCCTAGAAAGCACCTCCATGTGATTTGACATGCTCTCTTAGAAGGCAGCACACATCTAACTACATACATAATACTCCTCCCCCTTATTTCAATACTCCTCTTAACTCTCTCTCTCTCCATATATATACATATATAGTTATATAAACAGAGATGTTTGAGAAGATTTGTAGCTCAGGTTAAGAATATGGATGTAAGTTTGCTCACTAAGCTGGATGGTTTGTTTTCAGACGTTTTATCATTTTGACTGGGTAACACCATTAGAGTCTCTGATGGTATGTCCTGCCTCTCTATTTATAGGTCTTGGTTTCTTAACATGGGTGCTGTCATTTCTTGGTTTTTGAAGGGATGGGAGTAAGGTCTAAATTGATGAGTTTATTGATGAAGGCCTGAGGCATTCTCGTGTGTGTCTTTATTTCACTTATGCTAGGATGTGTGTATTGTCCCAATCAAATTGGTGTCCTTCTTTGTCTGTATGTATGGAAACTAGTGATAGTGGGTCATATCTTTTGCTGGCTAGTTGGTGGTCATGTATCCTGGTGGCAAGTTTCCTGCTTGTTTATCTGATGGATTTTTTTTTTACTGTTCTTGCATGGTATTTTGTAAATGACGTTAGTTTTGCTGGTAGTATCTAATGGATCCTTTAGGTTCATTAGTCGCTGTTTAAGTGTGTTGGTAGGTTTGTGGGCTGCCATGATACCAAAGGGTCTGAGTTGGTCTGGAAGTCTTTTCTGATATACCTTTCATGTAAGGTAATGTGGCTATAGTCTTTAGTTGTGTTGTGTCTGCTAGTTTGGGTTTGTTTCTGAGGGATCGGCAGATTGTGTTTATTGGGTACCCATTTTTCTTCAAAACATTGTATTCGTAGTTCTCTTCTTCTGTTTGTAGTTCTTGCGTGCAGCAGTGTGACGTGGCTCCTCGAAATAATATTTTGATGCAGTTCCATTTGTGGGTATTGGGATGGTTAGTCATGTAGTATATATGTCATGCATCCAGCAATACTAACTATTACATTACAGGCATTGTTCCTGACATGTAAACGTTAGTAATATTGACAAAAAAAAAAGAAACAGAAAATGATGTATCCATAGTCTACATTCAGGTGATCAGTCTCTCAGGGGGTTGGCGATTCCTGGAAGAAGTTCTCCATGTTTCAGAAACCTTTTCTGGTGCAGTCTCAGGGGCTTCCAGAAACCCCTGTTTTTCTGCAGATATGTCCCTCTTTGATTGGCTGCTATTAGCCTGTGACACTGCTGTTGTCCCTCCTTTGGGTATGGCCATCCTTGGTTCAGAGACACATGATTTGATTGACACCACTGGTTCCACTTGGTCCTGCTCAGTATTCGGAGGGCGCTGTACTTGCTGCTAAGGTGTGGTGTTCAGCTGCTCCACATGTCTCCTCAACACCATTTAGTTCATAGACCATGGAACAGTATGCCGACCTTTATCCTACTCTAAGATCTAACTAACTGGCATACTCTTCATTGACTATCATCCATGCGCCTATCCAAGAGTTACTTAATGTCTCTAATGTGTCTGACTCTACTACCACTGCTGGCAGTGCATTGCACACACCCACCACCTTCTGTGTAAAGAACTGATCTCTGACATCTCCCTAAATCTTCCTACAATCACCATAACATTATGCCTCTCATGATATCTATTTCCATCTCTGACTATCCACTCCACCTCTGCCTCTCATCATCTTGTCCACCTCTAAAAAGTTACCTCTTATCCTTATTCACTCCAATGATAAAAGCCCCAGCTCCCTCAACCTTTCTTCATAAGACATGCTCTCCAGTTCAGGCAGCATTCTGGTAAATCTCCTCTGCACCCTCTCCAAAGTTTCCACATCCTATCTATTACAGGTGACCAGAACTAAACAAGAAATTCCAGTGGGATCTAACCAGGGCTCTATAGAGGTGCAGCATAACCTCCCGGTTCTTAAACTCAAAGCTCCTGCTAATGAAAGCCAACACACTATATACCCTCTTAACATCCGTATTAAAATTGGGTGGCACCTTTGAGGAATAAGTGGATGTGGATTCCAAGATCCCTCTCTTCCTCCACACTGCCAAGAACCCTGCCTTTAACCATGTAATCTGCATTCAAAGTTGACCTACCAAAGTGAATTGCTTCACGCTTTTCCAGGTTGAACTCCATCTGCCACTTCCCAGCCCAGGATTTCACCTTCATCTGCAAAAAACTCCTGTATCAGCTACTCCTCCACTGGGATCCATTTGTCACCAAATATATAATTCCAGGCCAAAACACTCTCTCCATTTTGGAATACATATGACCATGCAGTTCCTGCCCTTCTGACTATCGGCCATTCTCGATCTCACTCAACCACCGCTCTGGTCTCTGCTGGGTTTGGTAGTGATACTGAGCTGGACCAAGTTGAACCAGTGGTGTCAATCAAATGTGGTTCTCAGCTGGTGGTAGAACATTAAGGACACCGGTGACTGCTGCATTATTGCATGTATCATGTTCCTGTAGATGCTGAGCAACCTTTAGAATTGTCATCCTAGCAAACCCTCCCCTTGAGAGGCCTTTAAGTCTGCATGACGGTTTGTGTACAATTCTCCGCCTGGCCATTTGTTGCAGGATAATAGGGAGCTCGCCTCAATTGGCTGACGTAGTGACTTTTCACTTACTCCTTGAAACTTGAACTAGAATCTGAAAACCATTGACACTTGTGAATTGTTTTGAGCTCCTGAACCTGTCAAATACTTTTTCCAGTTGGTGCATCATTGCTTCCACTGATACTGACTTCATGGCTGCCATTTGCAGACAATTGGAGTAAGTATTTTGTGACCACAAGAAACATCTGTCCTTCTCCTGGTCCTGTGAAATCAACACAAGTCCACTGCCATGATGATTGAGGCCATTCCCATGGGTGAAACAATGACAGTGCCAGCACCTTCCTTAATACTGCACAAAATTGGAATTACCCCACTTTCTCCTCAAGTCATAGACTCCATCTTCTGCCAGCAAAAGAGGTTCCTGATCATTTCTTTCATTCACACTGCACCGCGGCACCCTTGGATACACTTGTTCCCAAACTATCATCTGAATGGGGAAGGGATAACAACTCACATTCCACACATGAAACATCCATCTGATATGGACAGTTCCCACCGACTGGACAGGCAAAGGCTTAGTTATGGGTGGTTTCTATGACAAGTCCTTCCTTCCAGGCCAAAGTCAATAGCACACTTCAAATCCGGATCATTCTGAGTAGCGTTCAACGCTTGACTCACAAACACAAGTACCTTGTCTTCTGGGCTAAAGTATATAATTTTCAGGTTGCAGTCAAGAACATCCTCATTTCCTGGCTGTGGTATCCTTGATAAAGCATCTGCCTTGCCATTATTCTCTCACTGTTGGTTCCTGATCTCACATGAAGGAGCAGCATCCCTACAGGTGTGCTGCTGCCATTAACAGTATTCCTACGTTTGGACCAAAAATGAAGTGGCCTGTGGTCTGTCAGCAGCATGCCATAAAGGACATGACTGTACATCTTAACACCGTCACAATTCCCAATCTTTCCTTTTCCACTGGGGCATTATTAACCTCTGGTGAAGGCACCTTGATGACAACTTCCATTTTCTTCAGTACTCTGTGTAGTCTCCCACCATCGGTTTATGGTCAGATACTTGATGGAGTCATTAAAAAGAAAACTCACATTTTTCCCATTTTACTAGTAGGCCATGCTCCTGCAACCTTTTCAGGGTTTCTTATAGTTTGCTCAAATTATTATTTTCCGAGGATCCAATAACTACACTTTCAGCCAAATAACGCTGGACACCCCGTTATTCACGTTATTGATTTGCAATTTGCTCCATGGCCTCTCAAACAGACATGGTGCTGACATAATGCCAAATGGAAGTTGCCTGCAGCCGAACTGTCCCCGGGTGACACTGTCATCAGCGGTGGCTGGGTCTCCTCATGACTCCCAGCTGTGATCAGGAATACAACATTTTTGAGGATTTCTTTTCGCCAACCAGTACACTGAAGAGGTCCTCAATGAGTGGAAGTGGGTATTGATCCTCACACAGGCCTGAATTGTCTCTGAACTGAAAAAATGCCACAAGTCCTCACTGTTCCTTCTGTGTTGAAGAAAGGAATGATTGGAGTGGCCCATCTATTGGTGCTTCCTGGTTCGACTGCTCCCACCTTCACCAGTCATTCCAGTTCTGCCTTCCACTTTGGGCGGATTGCATAAAGTACTGTACACGCCTTCAGATTTATTGGATAAGCCTCCTGCTTCAACTGAAGTTTGATTTCTATTCCTTTCTTTTCACCCAGGGTTCCTTTGAAGACATCCTAATACCTGGTAAAAGTCTATTGCGAATGTATTTTGAAACCACCAGCCTATTAACTATCCCCCAAGTTAACTTTAATTGCTGTAACCAAGAGTGTCTGAATATCATGACGTACAGAGGCATGCTGGCACACTGTTCCCTAAGCTGCAGTTTTACCACTACGTACACCTTCAGTAACACCAGTTGTTCTGAGTATGTTTGCAAAGCTGTTTTGGCAGGCTTCAATAGCACTTCCCTTAACTGATTTCTGTATATCAGTTCGGGATTCAAAGACAACGCTGCACACACGTATTCACACCCATTTGAACTTCCTTCTCTTATAATTTATGAAGAACTCAGAAACAATTAGCTTCACCGAATCTTGATGTGATGTTTAAGCAAAATTCCACTGACTCCGGGCTTCCGATCTCTCCTGCAGACCTGACTGATTCCTCCTCATTCCCGAGCTGGCAGCATTTGTCTTAGGCATTGCCCTCTGAATTGTCTCCTTGAGATGCCCATTCCCTGGCTTTAGTGATAATGGGGCAAATTCTGCCAATAGTACTCACTTGTTCACATCTGCAGAAGTGGGATTCTCGATTCCAACATATTGACTCCTTGTGTCCACTCTTGACGCATTGGCAGCATTCAGTAGTGGATATGACACTCTGCTGAGCATATTCTACTTGATGCACTCAGGCATTGTCACTCAACTGGGTTAGTTCTCTGGTGGCCAACTCTATTGAGGTAGCAATTTCAAAAGCTGCCTCCGGGACACTTCTTGATAATGGCTTCCATTGGAATGCTTCTTGTCTGAGGACATAAACTGAACAGTGTCGCAAAGCACTTTGTTCTCCATTGCGTAAGCAGTGAAACATTCAGAGTAAAGCATCCAACTCTCTGTCTTTTCATCAATTGGTTCCAACGCTACAAATTGACACGCCTCTTTATTTTCCCATCGTTTGGAATTTTCCTTGCCACTCGAGTAAAGTAGCCATTCACAGCCTGAATCACCTCAATGTATGCTCCTGTGTCTACCACTCCCTCACCGACCCTGCTGGCATATCGTCCTTCCCTGATAAAGACTGCAGACTGGGATGTTCCTGTATTAGATCAGTTAATTATATCAATCAGTTAAGTTTTCTAAATTCCATTTTGTTTTGTTTTTGTGTTCAACTGTAGTGTTAAAATAAATTCTGTTTTGCTTAAAGCCGAGTGGTTTGACCAGCTGCATCAATATTGCCATTCACTTTCAACTTCACTTAAATGTTGGCCCTGAATTAAGTATCACAGCTACATTCTACTTACCCTGTCCATGTTCCTGATAAACTTTCATCAGGTTCATAGAATCATTCCACGTAGACAAAGCACTTTAACCCATCAGGTCTGGACCACCACAAATATATGTCTACCCACAGTAAGACATTCCTGCCACATGAGTACAATCCCACGTACTCGCTCAATTACTCTATCAGGTTCTCCCTTAAAATTTTCTGCTCCAATGAAAACAACTCAATGTTATCCAGCCCCTCTTCACACCTGAACTTACTCATCAATGGCAAAGTCCTTCTGAATCTCTTTTGCACCCCCCTCCAAGACAACCATATTCTCACTAAAATGCTGCACAGAGTAAGCTGGACAATCTCTGGAAGGTGTGGCATAGGCAGGGAAGCCTGGAGCAGGACACTCTCTCACAGCATGGTGTAGGCTGGGAAGCCTGGAGTGTGACACTCTCTCACAGCATGGTGTAGGCTGGGAAGCAGAGACATGACACTCTGGTCGCATGACGAGCTGGCAAGTCCGGAGTGGGACATTGGTAACGACATGCTGTCGCAATTGAGAAGGAAAAGCTGGACTCTCTCTCAGTTATTGTTTTTGATTTTATTCTGTGAAAGCTGCTTATGGATGAGAAGTGAAACACACACTTTCCTGTGTTTTATGTTGAAAGGCTATTCAGTGCTGCAGTTTGTTATCACCAAAGTTATGTACAGCTCCACGTTATCTCCATGCGTTTACAATCTGTTGACCACTGACAAAGTTAAGCATTTCCTATGCCATTATAACAACCCTTTTAAACAGCCCTTCCACGTTCAGCGAACAAGGACAAGAAACCAAATATCTTTTTTTTCCCTCTGAGCTAAGTTGTTGCCACTCATTGAGTACACCCTTGTCTTGTTGCTTGTTCCAACGTGCACAGAAAATATACAGTACTGAACCGGAACTCTGCACATTATACATTATCGACAGCAAATATATTGGACAATTTGGAATCATGTTACTGTTTAATACAGCACGTTTAATACAGACTACCAGAAATAAGAACATGATCTTGATTCACCTTAAAAATTTCATTCATCATGCTCGGTCAGGAACAGGCGCTGCTACATCTTACTAAATGGTATTATACAGGCTGCTGTTGTTTCTTAAACATCAATGTCAGCATAACTCTGCGATCCATGTTTGTTCACATTTGGAACACAGTCACAGCACACGAGAAAACGCCATTCCATCAAAAGATAAACAGGTGAGCATTAGCTCACAGCTTTGTTTCTGAGAATAAACTCAATGTCCATAAAGATGAAGCCGACCTAATTAACTACCAGGAGACTGACATCAGGGATAAATGTGAGCGCTTTCCCTGGAAGTGCAGCAAACACACAAATCTTGTCATAGAAATGCATGCGATACCAACAAGTCTAGTGTTTGCCATTTATTTTCATATCCTTGCTGCTATCGGAGTTCCAGGTGAACTAATTTCTGACTATGTTAATCATTCTGTATCTGCTACGAATTGTATTTCGCCAGTGATGTGTTTCTTATTGTTTGTTTTATGACACTTATCTTTTTCTCCAGTTTTATTCAAAAAGATGTTATAATTCACTGAGCTAATGTATTTTGTTACACTAGTATATTTTTCATTACTTTTAGTGTAAAAGGTGTTAATTCCTCATTTAATTATGACTTCTGGTGATATTCTAATCATGCTCATGAAAATTATGTTGTCTTCTTCATTTTTGATGTGGAGATACGGGTGTTGGACTGAGGTGGATAAAGTCAGAAGACACACGACACCAGGTTGTATTCAACCAGGTTTATTTGCAATCACAAGCTTTCGGAGAGCTGCTAAAGGGACTGCACTCTGAAAGCTGGTGATTTTAAATGTACCTGTTAGGACTATAACATGGTATCGTTTGACTCCTGACTTTCTGTATTTTTGACATTTCACTACATTCATTGCACGATTTCTTCATATTGCCTGTACAATTAGTCAACTGTAATGTTATCCTGCCTTCTTGTGTCAGGTTACATTCATTGCTTTAATTGCGTCAATTTCCCGGTTTGTAACACCATTTAATGATGTAGTTGTAATTCTAGTCAGATTAATTCTGTCAGTATGGCTGAATTTGAGGACGACACCTACAGAATAATTGCAACTGCATTCACGTGATTGATAAAGTTTTTTTGGGTGAAGTACCAGGAATTTAGTTTGTTGTGGCTGTTGTCGAATTCTAGACAAATATTATCACCGTGTGGGTAAATTTCATCATGTTATTTTCACTGTGGCTGAAATGTGATATTGCATTCAGGTTGTACATATAAATCTATTTTGCAGTCGCCTTTGACAATTAGAGAATAATTCTCTCAAATGATTCATTAATTGGACAAGATGTATCCTTGAATAACTTTTGGAATGAATTTCGTGAAATAATTTATTTGAAGGACAATGTTGGGTATTCAGAACTTGACCCATTCGTCACAGTACAGAATCGCTACGATGTGGAAAGGGATCTTTCGACCCGTCGAGCCCCCACTGGCTAATCAAACAAGCATGTTTGCCAAGCGTCAATCTCCGTCTTTTCATCCATATCTTGCATATCACTTCTATCCCTATATTCATTCAGTGCTGTCTTGAATGGAAGAAAAATCATCTGCCTTTTTCACATTTGGTGGAAATTCATTCCATTTCCTTACATTTCAACTCATCCCTTTTTTTTCAATCTCTGTCCTCTTGTTCTTTTTTACATTATGAGCAGGAACAGCTTCTCTCTCTCCACTCTATTCAAACCAATCATGATTTTGAAAACCTCAACCAAATCTCCTCTTGAAATTCTTCTGTCCAAGCAAAATAATTCCAACTTCTTTCAGTGTATTCTCATAACCTGACGTAAATCAATGCCTCCCAGCATGGCCGAAGGTATGTCCTGGATAAGTCTGTAGTTGAAGCTGTCAAGTCAGAAACAATGAAGAGCAAATTTTCCATTGCATCCTGTGCAAATATCCTCTACGAAATCGGAAGAATGCAGATTCACTTTAATTTGTTTTGGGAGATTTATGAGCAAGGTGAATGGAAACATTTTCAAAACAGAATAGTTTATTAAAAGGATCCACATATCCAGTCTAAGTGTAATCTCATACTTCGTTTCCAAACCTGTGTTGGCTTGTTTCATGTTACATTGTTGCAGTATTTTCTACATTTCTTGTTAATGAAATGTCTTAACATGTTGTTAGTTTCTGTGTTTCTATTCCCTATAAAGTTTCTTCAGAATACTGCACTTTTATTTCATTCTATCAAAGTATTAAAGTATAAATCTGGACAGCTGTATAAGGCTAGCTTACAATTGCTCATATGTAAAGGATTTCTACAAACTTTGGTTTACGTTAAAAGTTTCTAACTTTACGCAATATCCTGGAAACAGGTGATTGTTTTTTAAAGTCAAAATCACACCTTGCTGATCCATATTATGTTCTCTCTATCTGTTTCTATTGTACCTAACCTGGCAGTGATTGTGATCTTATCTCGAAGAAGATGCGTTCTCTCCACAAATATCATATATTACCTTGTCTCTATGGCAGTGACAGATCTCCTGGTCGTGGTCACAGTTTTAATACTAAACCAGATTGTGAGGAGTTATTTCCAATTCAGTTTCCTGTCTATCACACCTGTATGCAGTGTTCGTAATGCATTAAGTTTTGCAGCCATTGACAGTTCTGTCTGGTTAACGGTCACTTTCACCTTTGATCGATTTGTGGCCATATGTTGTCAAAAGCTGAAATTAAAATATTGCACGAAGAAGGTGGCATCATGGGTCATAGGATCGGTTTGTGCACTGTCCTTCATAAAAAATATATCAACGTATTTCCTTTTTAAACCGATATACATAATTGACAAAATACCATGGTTCTGTGCAGTAAAACCAGAATATTATACTGCACCGGAGTGGGCTGTATATGACTGGGTTCGTTCCATTTTGACTCCGTGTCTTCCTTTCATTCTGATATTACTGCTCAATGTTTTGACTGTCAGGCAGATTTTTGCCGCCAATTGAGCCCGTAGGAGACTCCGGACTCAGGGCAATGGAGAGACTCAGAGTGACCCCGAGATGGAGAAGCGAAGAAAGTCCATTGCTTTACTCTTTGGCATCTCAGGAACATTCATCCTATTATATTTCTTATATTTTGTTACAATCTTTTACGTTCGAATTGCGAATATTCCTTATTCCACTGGATCTGATAGCAGCAAACCGATATTTATTGTCCAGCAAAGTGGATACATGCTTCAGTTATTGAACTCCTGCATCAATCCATTTATTTATGCAGGGACCCAGAGCAAAATCAGAGAGGAGATAAAGAATGGTGTGGAATATCCATTCAGTCTATTTGCTAAAATGTTTAAAAGTTCAAAATGAAAGAAACTAACATGATTCATATCGCAGCATACTTTCATATTATCCACTTTTTTTTGCAAATAATTGTTCCATATCGAGTATCTTGGAAATCTTGAGCTAACGCTTGTAGAATGCGTAGTGAGTGAAGACTATATTGTCACGTGTATTCACATTGCAAGGCATTCTTTCAATTCCCAGCTGTATCACATGTTGCTCACTGTAAACCATTTACACTTGGCTGGAGTGCAGTGAATTATGCGGAATGGGCATGTGGTGACTTCGCGTTCATGTCCTGTGTACATGTTTGGATCTCATACCTTAAAAATGCCCAAAGATAGTAAAATGACTGCAGCTGTTCAGGCATGCAATGTCGTGATGCTTTCTTTACCGCTCACTTCCACCAGCCCCAAAAAATTATCTGTGAGTGTTAAAATCATCACGGAGAAAGTGAGGACTGCAGATGCTGGAGATCAGGGTGGAGACTGTGGCGCCGGGATGCTGCCTGATCTGCTGTGTTTTCCAGCAACACACTCTCGACCCAAAATTTTATCCAACAAGTGACATCCTCATATCAACTACACTTGGAATTGGTATTTATCACCAGACATTGCATTTGGTGTGCTGTGCCAAGTCGCTAAAAGATGTATCCAACAGGCAGTTACTTCTGATGACTCTTCTAAAGGGAGTATGACTGGCTCTGAGATCATAATAGGCTTCCATCCTGAGGAATTAAAACATGAATGTCAGCTGGCAACTCATGATGGGAGCCGGTGACTAGTGGAGTTCGGCAAGGGTCAGTGATCGGGCCACAGCGTTTTATGCATTAATGATTTGGATGAAGGAACTGAGGGTTACCTTTGCAACTAGTACAAAGATAGGTGGAGGGGCAACTAGTTTTGAGGAGGCTGGGTGGCTGTGCAAGGAGTTAGACAGGTTAGGGGAGTGGGAAAATAAGTGACAGATGGAACACAAAGTGGAAAGGTGGGACATGTGCACTTTGGTAGGATGAACAGAAGCATGTACAATTTTCTATATGGGGTTAAATATGCAGTAATCTGAAGTAAAATGGGACTTGGGACTGCTAGTTTAGGTTTCTCTTATGGTAAACCTTTACGTTGAGTCAGTAAATACAATGCTGTTCCTCATCTCAAGAGGACTTGAATATAAAAGCAGGGAT
Organism: Hemiscyllium ocellatum; assembly: GCF_020745735.1. Taxonomy (NCBI): domain Eukaryota; kingdom Metazoa; phylum Chordata; class Chondrichthyes; order Orectolobiformes; family Hemiscylliidae; genus Hemiscyllium; species Hemiscyllium ocellatum. The sequence continues at coordinate 29,556,047 of NC_083433.1, read as the reverse complement.
GTACTTCTGCGCCTTTGTAAAGCTCTGGTCAGACCACATTCAGGGTATTGTGATTAATTTGGACCCTATACCTCTAGAAAAACGTACTGGCCTTGGAGAGGTCCAGGGAAGGTTCATGAAAATGATCCCAGAAATGAGAAATGTTTGTGTCTATACTCTTTGGAGTTTAAAATTATAAAGGGGAACTCATTGAACCTTACAAAAAATTGAACAGCCTGGACAGACTGGATGTTGGGAAGATGTTTGTATTAGCAGCCAAGACTAGGACTTGAGGAAACACCCTTTGAGTAAAGGGAAGAGCCTTTAGAACAGAGATGAGGAGAAATGTCTTCAGCCGGAGAGTAGTGAATCTATAGAATTAATTGCGCCAGAAAGGTGTAGAGTCCAGGTCATTGAGTACATTTAAAATAGAGGTAGATTAGATTCTTGTTTGTCAAGGGATACAGGGAGAAAGTGGATTGGAAAAAACTGATTAGCCATGATTGAACGGTGGAACAGACTTGATGGGCCAAATGGCCTTATTTCCGCTCCTATGTCTTGTGATCTTATGGAATACTGAACTAAACAAATGCTGAGTTTAATGTTGAATCAGATATACCACACAGAGATGATGTACCAAATCCTTGCTCAATAACTTAGTTTACTAAACCAAGTACTCTTTCCCGAGGTGTGACTTCATCAACCGAGGTATCTCCACAACTCCACATTCTCAGAATAAATTAATCCTGATGCTGAAAGAAAGCATGTCACTGCCTGTCCACATCACCATATCCTAGAGTTTAAGGACTGAACACAAAATAATTTAATAGATCTTCAAACATGAACTATTGCTTTAATTGGTTTAGCTTTCTCCACATAACATATTGGCCAGTACAGTATATCATGTGCCCTCTGTGTCATGGTTCAGTGACCGGGTCAATGCTTACTATTCACTTCCTAAGGTTATTCAGTTCCAGTCAATAAACACACTGTATTCCCGTGGTGAATGAAAACTGTCCCTCCCTGTAACAGTTGGACACTGGACATATTGCACGCAACAGAACAACCACATCCAAGTTCATGCATGATATATATTTGGAAAAATTTCATGCAGACAGCAGTTTGTTTGAAAATATTCTGATTGAAAATCCGATATCTGACAGATTCTGAAACTTTTTTTTTATAAACAGCGTTTAAAGCCAGGCACAATACAGGATCACTGAGAAAGTTTAAGAACAAGAGCAGATACCACAGAAACAAAGTTGACAATTAACTTATGAATGTATGAGTAGGAAAGAAATACAGAAATTTTTGTGAAAGCTCAACAGAACATGGATACAAAGACAACTGATTATAATTATAGGCAATTATAGGTAATTACCTACAAATTATAGGTAATTCTGTGTACATAGTTATGTAATACATATGTCATGCATCCAACAAATCTAACTATTATATACAGGCATTGTTCCTGAAGCCCCTGTTTTTGCACAGATATGTCTCTATTTGATTGGCTGTTGTTAGCCTGTGACACAGTTGTCTCCTCTCTGGGTATTGCCATCTCTGACTCAGAGACACATGACTTGATTGACACCACTGGTTCCATTTGGTCCAGCTCAGTATTCAGAGGGCCCTCTACTTGCTGCTAAGGTGTGATATTCAGCTCCTCCACATGTCTCCTCCACAACATTTAGAACATAGACTGTGGAACAGTACAGGCCTTTTGGCCTTTTTTGTTAAGCTGACCTTTTATCCTACTCTAAGATCAAACTAACTGACATACTCTTCATCTACTATCGTCCTTGTGCCTATCCAAGAGTTGCTTAAATGTCCGTAAGTACCACTGCTGTCAGTGCCTTCCACACACCTACCAGCCTCTGTGTAAAGAACCGATCGTTGACAACTCCCCTAAACCTTCCTCCCCCTAAACGTTAAAATTATGCCCCTCATGATCGCTATTTCTGCCCTGGAGAAAAGTCTCTGACTATCCACTCTGTCTAAGGCTTTCATCATCTTGTACACCTCTATCAAGTCACCTCTTATCCTTCTTCACTCCAATGAGAAAAGCCCCAGTTTCCTCTGCCTTTCTTCATAAAGACAGGCTCAACAGTCCAGGCAGCATCCTGGTAAACTGATCTACTGATGAACTAGAGTCATCGCATTTCCAGCCAATGTTGGGAAAGTTAAAATCCTCCATAATATCCACCCTGTTCCTTTCACTCCTACCAAGAATCATTTTACTAATCCTCTCCTCCATCTCCCTGGAACTCTGGGGAAGCCTACAAAAAGACACCGAGCAGTGTTTCTAACCTCAGCCCATGCTACCTCAGTAGATGAGTCCTCGTCAAAAGTTCTTTCCGCCAACATTATACAATCCTTGGCTAACAAAGCCACACCTCCCCCTCTTTTACCACCTTGCCTGTTCTTAATAAAAGATCTAAACTTTGGAACCTGCAACATCCATTCCAGTTCCTGCTCTATTCATGTCTCTGAAATAGCCACAACATCAAAGTCCCAGGTACCTATCCATGCTGCAAGTTCACCTACCTTATTTCGGATACTTCTGGCATTGAAGTAGACACACTTCCTGTGTCTGCAGGCACATTCCTGTGACTATGAAATCCTGTTCAGACCCTCCCTACTCTCATCCTCCCCTGTGCACTGGAGCAACATCATCCTCCCCTGTGCACTGGAGCAACACCTTAGGTTCCCATCCCCCTCCTGAGCTAGTTTAAACCCACCCAAATAGCACCAGCAAATTCCCACCCGGGATATTAGTACCCCTCTGGTTCAAGTGAAGACTGTCCTGTTTGTAAAGGTCCCACCTTTCCTAGAATGAGCCCCAATTATCCAAATAGCTGAAACCCTCCATTCTGCACCATCCCTGCAGCCACATGTTCACCTGATACCTCTCCCTGTTGCTTGCCTCACTATCACATGGCATGGATAACAAACCAGAAATAACAACTCTGTTTGTTCTAGCTCTCAGCTTCCACCCTAGCTCCCTGAAATCCTCCCTTCATCCCTTTCTACCTTTGTCATTGGTACCTACGTGGACCATGACTTGGGGCTGGTCACCTTCTCCCTTCAGGACCCCAAAGACACAATCCGAGACATCACGGACCCTGGCACTTTGGAGGCAACACTCAACCGCGAGTCTCGTTCGTTCCCTACAAACCTTCTATCTGACCCTCTAACTATTGAGTCTCCAATGGCTAACACACTCCTCCTTTCTCTCCTTCCCTTCTGTGCAACAGGGACAGACTCTGTGCCAGAGACCTGCACCCCACTGCATACCCTTGGTAAGCTTCCTGCACCACACCACTCCTCCCAATAGTGTCCAAAACAGTATACTGGTTTTTCAGAGGAACGACCATGGAGGATCCCCCCACTGACTTTTTTCCCCTTTGAACAATTCCCAAAATTCTTTGTGCCTAGGAGTAACTGCTTCCCTGTAACTCTAATCTATCACACCGTCTGCCTCCCAAATGATCGGAAGTCCATCCAGCTCTCGCTCCAGTTCCCTAATGTGATCTTGGAGGAGCGAGAGTTGGGTCCACTTCCTGCAGATATACTTGGATGCGAAGCTGATGTAATGATGAGACGAGATGGTTCAGATGAGGTGATGGAGAGGTACAGATTAGCTCAGAAGGATTTAAAGAGAGAGTTAAGAAGAACAAGGAGAGGATATGAGCAGTCTTTAGCAAATAGAATAAAGGAGAACCCTAAAACCTTCTATAGGTATGTGATGAATAAAAGGATGACTAGAGTAGGTATAAGGCCAGTCAAAGAAGAGGTAGAAAGTTATGTGTGGACCCTATGGAGATCGGAGAGGTGATGAACGAATATTTCTTAATGGTTTTCTCTCAGGAAAAAGATAATGTTGTAGAGGAGAAGAATGAGATATGAGGTACAAGACTACAAAGTATCGAGGTTAGTTACAAAGAGGTGTTTTCAATTCTAGAAGGAATGAAAGTAGACAAGACCCCTGGGCTGGACGGGATTTATCCAAGGATCCTCTGGGAAGCTAGGGAGGAGATAGCAGAGCCTTTGGCTTTGATCTTTGAGTCATCATTGTCTACAGGTTTAGTACCAGAGGACAGGAGGATTGCAAGTGTTGTGCCCTTGTTCAAGAAGGGTAGTAGAGATTAAAGCTAATTATAGACCTGTGAGCCTTACGTTTGTTGTAGGAAAGGTTTTGGAAAGGATTATAAGAGATAAGCTTTATAATCATCCAACAAGCAATAATTTGATTTCAGAGAGTCATCATATTTGTGTCAAGGGTAGATCATGTCTCACAAACCTCATTGAGATTTTTGAGAAGGTGATCAAACATGTGGATGAGGGTAGGACTGTTGATGTGGTGTACATGGACTTCAGTAAAGTCTTTTACAAGGTTCCACATGGTAGGCTATTGGAAAAAATGCAGAGGCATGGGATTGCGGGTGACTGTGCAGTTTGGATTAGAAACTGGCTTTCTGAATGAAGGCAGTGAGTGGTGGTTGATGGTAAATATTCAGCCTGGAGTCCAGTTACTAGTAGTGTGCCACAATAATCTGTTTAGGACCACTGCTGTTTGTCATTTTTATAAATGACTTAGATGCAGGCATAGGTGGATGAATTAGTAAGTTTTCAGATAACACTAAAGTCGGTGGAGTCGTGGACAGTGTGGAAAAATGTTGCAGATTGTAGGGGAACTTGTATAAACTGCAGAATTGCATTGAGAGACGGCAAATGGAGTTCAATGCAACTAAATGTGAGTTGATTTACTTTGCGAAGAATAACAGGAAAACAGAATACTGGGTCAATGGAAGGATTCTTGGTAGTGTTGATGTGCAAAGGGATCTTGGAGTCCATGTGCATCGATTTCTGAAAGTTGCCATCCAGGTTGATAGTGCTGTTAGGTTTTATTGGTCGAGGGGTTGTGTTCCGGAGCCGTAATGTAATGCTGCAACTGTACAAAACACGAGTGTGGCCGCACTTGGAATATTGCGTACAATTCTGGTCCCCACATTTCTGGAAGGATGTGGAAGCATTGGAAAAGATGCAGAGGAGATTTGCCAGGATGTTTCCTGGTCTGGAGGGAAGGTCTTATGAGGAAAGGCTGATAGACTTGGGTCTGTTCTCATTGGAAAGAAGAAAGCTAAGAGGGAATTTGATAGAGACATACAAGATGATCAGACGATTAGATAGGGTAGGCAGTGAAAGTATTTCTCCTAGGATGACGACGTCAGCTTGTACAAAGGGGCATAACTACACATTGAGGGGTGATAGATTGAAGACAGATGTCAGAGGCAGGTTCTTTACTCAGAGAGTGTTAAAGGCATGGAATGCCCTACCTGCCAATGTGGTTAACTCAGCCACATTAGGGAGATTTAAACAATCCTTGGATAAGCACATGGATGATGATGGGATAGTGTAGGGGGCTGAACTTAGATGAGCTCACAGGTCGACACAACATCGAGGGCCGAAGGGCTTGTTCTGCACTGTGTTGTTCTATGTTATATGTTCTCTGTTTAATGCACTCAGGCATCATCACTCACCTGGATTACTTCTCTTGTGGCCAATCAATCGAGGTAGCAATTTCAAAAACTGCCTCCAGGCCTCTTCTTGATTATAACTTCCATTGGAATGCTTCTTGTCTGAGGACATAAACCGAACAGTGTCACAAAGCATCTTAGCGGAACCCTCCAAATTCGCAATTGTTCATCTAGCTTCTTTAAGGCAGTCACAAATTGGCGATGGACTCTCTTTTGTTCTGTACCAGTTTATAAAAATGGAAATGTTCCACGCTCACCAGTGGCTTTGGTGCAAATTAACTTCCAAACACTTGTCTTCTCCAGTTTTCTCTGTTTGCACCAGATCCTTAGAATGATGAAGTACTTACACCCCATGAGTTTCAAGAAAACTGGTATCATTAAGTCGTCAGACTTTGTTCTCCATTATGAAACCACTAAAAATTCAGGATATACCATCCAAATTTCTGTCTTTTCATCAAATGGTTCCATCACTACAAATTGACACATCTGTTTGTTTTCCCAACATTGGGAATTTTCCTTGACACTCGAGTAAAGCAGCCATTCGCAGCCTAAATCACCTCAATGAATGCTCCTCTGTCTGCCACTCCCTCACTGACTCTGCTGGCATATTGTTCTTCCCTGATACTGACTGCAGACTGAGTCCCCTTGCAGTCGCACTCCATTATGACTTTGGTAAGTTGTTGGGTTATCATTCCCCTCTTCAGCCATTGGGTATGACCCGAGTCTCCTCATAACAGTCACTGTCAGACCGCTCTGTGCGCATACCATTCTTCCTTGGCGTCAGCCACAGCTCAAGTCCCCTTACAATCACTTCCCTTGAAATCTTTACAATCTTACAATTTTAATATGTTACAATCCTGTGCTATTACCAAAGTGCCAGACAACATTTGTGGTCCTGACAAACAATTCATTCACTCAGATGCTGTCGCCATATTCCATTCTTGTCTCCAGTTATTATATTTGTGCTTCACATACACCATAAATGGAACACAAAGTAGATGGAAGATAAACTTGAACAGGAAACATTTTGTTGTAGGTCTCTCATACCCACAATTAGTTTTAGACTTCACCTAGCTCCCATGTCCAGGTCACTGATTCATTCTCTTAAAAGGCCAACACACATCCAGCTCCATATGTAACAATGTCTTGTATGTAATGAAAAAAGCAGGACAAGTCCAATCCAGACGGTTTGCATCCAATCAGTTTACTCTTGATCATGAATTACTCTTGATTATGATCTGTGTTATGAACAGTGCTATCTCGCAGTACCTGCTCATCAATAACCTGCTAAGTGACGCCCAATTTGGATTCCACCAGGGTCACTCAGCTCCTGACCTCATTACAGCCTTGGTTCACACATGGATAAAACAGCTGAAAAGTAGAAGTGAGGCTTCAGGGGAGGTGTTCGCCTAGTTGTATTATTGTTGCACTGTTAATGCAGGGACCCAGGAAATACGCTGGGCACCTGAATTTGAACCCTGTACAGCAGATGGTAAAAATTTAATTCAGCAAAACAATCTGGAATTAGGAGTCTAATGAAGATGAAAAAAAACACTGTCGACTGTTGGAAGGAAATGCTTCTGACTCACAAATGCCCTTTAGGGAAGGAACTGCCATTCTTACCTCATCTGGCTCCAGACGTGACTCCAGACTAACAGCGATATAGTTCACTTGGAACTGGACTCGGTGTCTAACCAGTCATCACTGATCTCAAAAATGAATTTTTAAAAATGAGGTGAATGGTGGCACGGTGGCACAGTGGTTAGCACTGCTGCCTCACAGCGCCAGAGACCCAGGTTCAATTCCCACCTCAGGTGACTGATTGTGTGGAGTTTGCACATTCTCCCCTTGTCTGCTTGGGTTTCCTCTGGGTACTCAGGTTTCCTCCCACAGTCCAAAAAAAATGTGCAGGTTAGGTGAATTGGCCATGCTAAATTGCCCGTAGTGTTAGGTGCAATGGTAAATGTAGAGATCTGGGTGGATGCGCTTCGGTGGGTCAGTATGGACTTGTTGGGCAGAAGGGCCTGTTTCCACACTGTAAGTAATCTAAACTAATCGAAGGCAACATTCCACTGAGTGTGGCATCACAGAATCTGAGCGAAACGACAACCAATTAGTATCGGGAACAAACTCTGCACATATCTGTCATACCTGACACGTAGGAAGATAGTCATGATTGTTGGAGATCAGGAAGCTTAGCTCCAGGCAACACTGCAGGAGTTCCTCAGAATGGTCTTCTAAGCCCAACCATCTTCAGCTGCTTCATCAATTTCCATCCCCTCATCATAAAGTTAGAATTGGAGATGTTCGTTGATAATTGCATGATGTTCAGCACAATTCGCCACACCTCAGATACTGAAGCTGTCCATCACCAATGTAACAGTCTGCAGGCTTGGGCTGACAAGTAGCATTCGTACCACACAAAGGTTGGGCAATGCCTATCAATAATAACAGACAACCTAACCACCGCCCCTTGGCATTCAGTGATATCACCATCACTGGATCCCCCAGTATCAATGTCCTGAGTATTATCATTGACCAAAAACACAGCTGAACGCACTATGTAAATGCTGTGGCACCTAGAGCAGGTTAGAAGCTAGAAATACAAAGGCAAATAACTCAGGTCCTCACTCCGACAGTATTTCCACCATCTTCATGGAATACTGCCCACTTTCCTGGCAACAGAAGCTTGAGTACTGTTTTGGACAAAGCACCTACTTGATTGATTGCTCTTACACCCACAAGCATCCATTCTATCCACCACTGATACCTCGTTCCAGCAGTGTGTGCTATCTGCAACACGCACTGTAAGAATTCACCGAAGATTCTTTGACAGCACCTTCGAAGTCCTTTCATCCAGAATAACAGGGGCAGCAGATACATGGGAATACCACCACTTGCAAGTTAACTGGCAATCCACACACCATTCCGACCGAAATAATATCACTGTTCCATCACTGCCCCTGTTTTGACATCCTGAAATTCTTTCCATGGGGACATTATGGGTTAACCTAAAAGATGGGGGCTGCACATGTTTAAGAAGGAAGCCCTTTTCAATGGCAGCCAGGTACAGGCAATAAATGCTGGGCAGCCGGCCAGTGCTATCCACATTCTACGTGTGAATAAAGAAGATAAAAATATGTATCTTTTATATCTTGGGTAAAAAGCCAGTTGCCACCATAATATCAGAGACATTTCTACTTATTTTTTAATCCTCACAGGTTACTTTCTAAGTCTCTGCTTGGATGATCATTTTCCCAGAATGTACATACTCACGCTGTGACATTGTGACAGAGCACAAAACAAATTAGACAACCTCTTGGTACTGGGCACTACCAAGTTCCCTGATACAGTCTGACCAACAGAGAATCATAGCATCAGCTCCTGTCTCAGTTTTAGAAATCAGCTGAGCCTGGCAGTAAATGACCTGCTGCTCTGCATTTCTATGATTCATATCCCAAAATAAAATATCTTAGTTCACCTCATTGATGTCATAACACAACATGATATAACCTTCCCATTTCATCATCAAATGAGGTCGTGTTCCTTACTTTGACCCCAAAAAAGATAGAATGCATGTAGCACTTCTAATTCACAGCCTTGTACCCTACATTCAATCATCAGCTGCATGATGGATTTTATCATTCCACGTACAATTGAACCACATTCAGAAAACAATTGTGATGAAGCTGCTTCGTTAAACAAGGTTATGTTTTTCTGGGTTATTAAGACACTGAATCTGACAAGTCGAATTGAAGTGGTTTCGTGCCAGTTTGTTCATCAGTAACAAATACTGCCTCAGTCAGAAGGCATTCAAGTTTTAAAAAAGCAATTGTACAGTGACAGGGGAGTGGCCAGTACTCCCAGCTCAGCTTTAACTCTGGTTTGGTTTGGGTTTTAACAATAGTGTTGAAAAGCTGCTGGTCCCAAAGAAGCAGGTCCGGGCTGACCCTCCTATTTCTGAGATCTCTCCGCTAAGACCCTGTGTTTGATTTTGCATTTTGTGCCAAGCAGTGATTGGAACAGCATCATTACGTTGGTATTGTCTGCTAGGTTAAGTTATTATCTATTCTGTTCTCTTTTGTTTGTGTTTCATTTGATAATCTTGTGAATAAGTTCTGTTCTGTTTGAAACTGAGTGGTTTGACCAGCTACACCACTCCTGGAATATCCATGTTACATACATTGCATACAAACGTAATGGGACTTGACGTTATCGACCTTTTGGCTGGATGCATAGCTTTTGCCACTGTGACACAAGAGCCTTCCAGCATTTGCAGCGATTTGAATCGTTCTTAAATGAGTAATGATTCATGATCTAAACTGAAGTCAAACAGGGTCAGAGTTAAACATGCCAAGTCTGAACCATAAATCATCAAGGGACATAAATCCTGTTTAGGAACTTCTTGCATTCCTCCAGGAAAAACCGTGAAGTAGGTGATCAACATCCTGAAACACAGAAATTTTAAACTGAAAGAGACGGTGACCCTTTGATCCTTTTCTGCCATTCAATATATCAGAGTTAATCCTCGATCACATTCTACGTTCTCGCTTTCTCCCCATGAAGCTTGATGCCTTTAAAATTCAAACATGTATCTCCCTGCTGCTGAGAATATAGTCAGTAACTTGATCTCCACTGATTTCCGTGATAGGGACATCCACAGGTTCAGTTCCTTTTTAGTGAATAAATGTTTCCTCGTCTTAGTGATTTCGTTAAAATCCACACAAAACCAGGTCATAGTCCAACAGGTTTATTGAGAAGTACCAGCTTTCTGAGCACTGTTCCTTCCTCAGGTTGCTAGCTGACGAAGGCGCAGCGTTTTGCAAGCTTGTACTTCCAAATAAACCTATTAGACTATGACCTCGTGATATGTGACTTATCACTCTTGCAATGAAGACCGATCAACCATTGCCTTCCTCTTGCTCACTGCGCATGTCTACCTGCTTTCAGTGACTGGTACAAAGACACTGGAGCGCTTTGTATATCGATACTTCCAAATGTTTACTAACATTTAAATAGCACTCTTGCTTTCTGTTTTTGTTTACAAGCTAAAGTTTATAACTTCACAACTACTACGTTGTACCACATCTATCACACATTCTTTGGCCACTCACCCGACGTAGCTGAATCACCTGTTACCTATTTACCTCCCTACAACTCACAGCCACAATGGTTTGTGTTGTCAGCGAAGTCAGGAATGTGGCATTTGGTTCCCTCAACCCGATCATTTATATATATTGGGAATAACTTGGCAATATGCTGATCCTTCTAGTACGCTGCTAGTCACTGCCTGGCACTGTGGCAGGGGTGGAATGTTGGCAGAGTGGTTGGCACTGCTACCTCACAGAATCAGGGACTGGGGTTCAATTCCAGCTCTATGTGGAGTTTGCACATACTCTGCGTCTGTGTGGGCTTTCTTTGGGTGCTCTGATTTCCTCCCCCAACGATGTGGAAGTTAAATATCATGCTAAATTCCCACGTAGAATGCAGCGATGTGCAGGCTAGGTAATTTAACGGCACTAAATGTGGGGTTCCGGGGTAAGTATGGGATGCTCTTCACAAGTGTCAGTGCAGACTCAAATGGCCTCTCTCTTCACTGTAGTGAATCTATAAGTTTTGATAAACAGGCTACATTATCCCAATTCTCTACCTCCTGAAACGTCGATTATCCTGCTCCTTGGATGCTGCCTGACATGCTCTGCTTTTCCAGCACCACACTTTTCAACCCCACAGCCCTCTGTTCATCCAGTGACAGAGACCAGGTTCTGGCCCTGGAGAATCAGCAGGCCTCACTCCAGCCACCACTGCTTCTACTGACCACTCCTCAACAGCGCTACAGTATTCCAAAGTTGTCAAAAATTGAAGAAAAGAAATGAGAAAGAGAAAGATGGCAAAGACAAATTGAGAGCGAGAGAGAGAGAGAGAGAGAGAGAAGGATGTGGCCGGCTTGCAGCTTATGGTCTCAGAAGCCCTGCCACAGTCAATGATGCTGTCAGTGCCATCTTGCATTCTAAGCAGTTTATCTTGTCAATGTTTCCTATGTTGAATATTATGCGCCATTATTGAAGGGACTTGATGTCTGGAGTTGACCGGGTTCCATACAACTGCACTGATTTTTCCAGGATCATGTCCAACGTTCTCAATGCTGTTGGGACTGGAGTCATCTGGATCAAGGGAGAACATGTGTTCACATTCCACAGATGTGTTTTTAATGGGAGTCCAGCAGAAAGATATTTGCAAAAATATCCTCAACATTGTATTTCTGCACTGTTGCAATGAATTGGCTGTTAATTTTGGACATCACAATATTAATGACTGGAGATGATTATCCTTAGACATGATATAGTATTCGATCCCTTTGGAGGCTAAAAATAGGATCATTGAATCATACAGTTCATTCAGAAGAGTGTGACGATGCTGACACTTTAAAAAGGTTAGTTTGTCCTTGATTTGCTTGAAGAGAGATTGTAAAGGCAGAAGTACCAAAGAGTCTAGTTTAGTAATGGAAGGGGAATGACCAGTCCTCCCAGTTCAAGTTTATCCAATTTGTTTTTAGCTGTGGCCGTCACAAGATGTGTCAATCCAGCAATTCAGTAAGGAATTGCTCCGACTTTCTTTTGAGATCTCTCTCTTGACTGTGTGGAGTTTGCACATTCTCCCCGTGTCTGCGTGGGTTTCCTCCGGTGCTCCGGTTTCCTCCCACAATCTAAAACTGTGCAAGTCAGGGGAATTGGCCATGCTAAATTTTCCATAGTGTTTGGTGCATTAGTCAGGGGTAAATATAGTGGAGGGGAATGGGTCTTGATGGGTTACTCTTTGAAGGGTCGGTGTGGACTTGTTGGGCTGAAGGACGTGTTTCCACAGTGTAGGGAATCTAATCTAGTCTAATCTTGATGCTGCTCCCTGCTGCCTGTATGAATCTTTGTTTGAAATTATCTTTTTTTCCCATGTTTATGGGATATTATTGTATTGGAGCAGTTAATTAGTGATACTAATTGTGTCGGGTCAGTTAAGCTTTCCAACAGTTAAGCTATTCTAAATTCGATTTCCTTTTGTTTTCCATTTACATTTCCTTTTCAAGACGAGTGGTTTGACCAGCTGTATCACACCTGGAACAGCCACTTCACATCTGCCTTTAAAATAACGAAAAGTTCGGGTCTAGGTTAGTTTCTTTAAATATTTCAAGGGGGTGTGGCCTCGTCCATATTGAGAGGCTCTTCAACTCATTCTATACATACCCCCAAAATATACCAGATCTGTATGTGTCCTACTTCCAGCACTGATGTCAAAGCCTTGAAAGACATGAGGTGTGTTAAATGAAGTATGTTTTAAACACTGTGAGGTTTCCACCTCAGCTATCTTTCTCAGCAGTATATTCCAGACTACTGTTGTGGGGTGAAAAATCTTTCTCTCTACATCCTCCCTAAAGCTATTGCCATTTCCTTCAAACTTCACTTAAATGTTGAACTTCGATTAAGTCTCACAGCTACATTCTATTTAAGCTGTCCATGTTCCTTTTAAGTTTTTATCAGGTTCATAGAATAATTCCAGACAGAAAAAGTATTTTAACCCTTGGAGACTGAACCACCACAAATGTATGATGTATAAGAGTGTTTGAAGGTGGATAAATCTCCTGGTCCTGACCAGATATATCCAAGAACACTGTAAGAGACTAGGAAAGAAATTGCGGGGGCCCTGGCTGGTATTTTTGCATCATCCTTAGCCACGGGTGAGGTCCTGAAAGACTGGACGGCAGCGAATGTTGTGCCGTTATTCAAGAAGAGCTGCAACGAAAACCCTGTGACCTACAGACCAGTAAGCATAACATTTGTGGTCGGTAAATTCCTTGAGAAGACCCTGAGACAAGATATACATACACTAGGAAAGAGGGGGTTTGATTAGGAGAAGTCAACTTGGCTTTGTTCATGGGAAATCATGCCTCACAAATTTGCTAGAGTTCTTTGATGAAGTGACCAGGATGTTTGATGAGGGCAGGACGGTAGACATAGTGTATATGAATTTCAATAAGGCCTTTGATGAGGTTCCACATGGTAAGCTGCTCTGGAAGAGATGGAATCCAGGGAGAGCTGGTAAATTGAATACACAATTGGTTTGATGGTAAGAAGTAGAGGGTAATACTGGAGGGATGCTTGTCGGATTGCAGGCCTTTGACTAATGGTGTGCGTCAGAGGTCATTGCTGGGTGCCATGTACAAGGCATGATTAGTAAGTTCACAGATGACACTAAAATAGGTGGTATCCTGGACAGTGAGGAAGGTTATCAGATTTTACAGAAGGACCTTGATCATGCGGGGAAGTGGGCCGAGAAATGGCAAATGGATTTTGACATAGTTTAGTGTGAGCGCTTGCATTTTGGAAAGTCAAGTAGGAGTTTCATGGTGGATGGTTGGGCCTTAAGGGGTGAAATGGAACAAAGGATTTTGGAGGTCAGATGCTCAGTGCTTGACATGGACCATGCCGAAGGGCTTGTCCCTTTGCTGTAAGAATGTATGACTCTGCAACAGCACACAGTAGGACGATTCTGCCCCATTAGATTTGAAGCCTCCAAGTATTCAGTCAATTACTCTCTCAGGTTCTCCCTCAACATCTTCTACTGCAAAGTAAACAACTCAAGGTTCTCCAGCCTCTTTTCACTGTTGAAATAATCCATCAGAGGCCAAGTCCTTCTGAATCTCCTTTGCACACCTCTGCACCAACCCCTCCCCCCCCCACCCCGCCCCAACCCCAAGTGTAACAAAATTCTTACTACAATGTGGTAACTATGCTGCACACAACAAGCGGCACACTCTCTTGATGGCACAGCATGGACGGGGAAGCCCGGAGCAGGATACCCTTGTTGGCATGGTATGGCGTGGGCCAGGAAGCCCGGAGCAGGATACTCTTGATGGTATGGCATGAAAGCCTGGAACAGGACATACAGCACAGCATGGCATGGGCAAGGGAGCTTGGAACTGGCCATTATTCAAAGCATGGTGAAGAAGCCGGACTCTGGCAGCAATATGCTGTAGCATTGGAGAAGGAAAGGTTGGACTCTCTTTAAATTATCATTTGCATTTTATTCTGTGTCTGGCGCTAATGTACGAGCGAATATTTCATATTGGAAGCATGTGACGATAAAGGATATTCAAAGCTAAAATCTGCCACAACCAAAGTTATGTACTGCTACCCATTACCTCGATATGTTTACAATCTGCTGACCACCGACAAGGATAAGCATCTTATATAAAATCTTAACTATCCTTTTAAAATGCCCTTCCATGATCTGGGAACAATGGACAAGAAACCAAAGATTGTTTTTTTTGCCCTCTGAGCTTCCCAAGTTGCTCCCATTTATTGTGTACTCTCTTGTCTTGTTGCTGCTTCCAAAGTGCACAGAAAATATCCAGCACTGAACTGGAACTCTGCACATTAAAGGCTATCGACAGTAAGTATATTGGACAATTTTGTAATTATATTGCTTTTAGGTGAACACGTGTAGTACAGGCAATCAGAAATGAGAACATGGTCTCGTTTCATTCTGAAAAATTTCATTCATCATGCTTGGTCATGAACACACGCTCCTACAACTTACTAAGTGGTATTATGCAGGCTGGTGTTATTTCTTATACGTAATGTTGTCAGGATAACTCTGCGATTCACATTTGTTGACCTTTGGAACACAGTCACAGCACATGAGAAAATGCCGTTCCCTCAAAAGATAAACAACAGGTGAGCATTAACCCACAGCTTTGTTTCTGAGAATAACCTCAATGCTGTAAAGATGAAACCTCCCTAATTATCTACCAAGAGACTGACATCAGATATAAATTTGAGCACCTTCCTGGGGAGTGCAGTAAACACGCAAGTCTTGTGATAGAAATGCATGGGAAACCAGTAGGTCCAGTGTTTGCCATTTATTATACCATCCTTGCTACTATCGGA
Source organism: Hemiscyllium ocellatum (assembly GCF_020745735.1). Classification (NCBI taxonomy): domain Eukaryota; kingdom Metazoa; phylum Chordata; class Chondrichthyes; order Orectolobiformes; family Hemiscylliidae; genus Hemiscyllium; species Hemiscyllium ocellatum. The sequence goes on along the minus strand of NC_083433.1, from coordinate 29,540,587 downwards.
GTTCCAGGTGAATTATCTTGTTAATTTCTGTCTGTGGTAATCATCCAGTATCTGAATTTGAGGGCTACACTCACAGAGTTATTACAACTGTGTTTGTGTTATTGATAAAGTTGTTTTCAGTGAAGTACCAGGCATTTAATGTGTTATAGTTGTTGTTGAATTGTAGACAGATACTGTTCTTGCTGAATTATCACAGTGTGGGTGAAATTTCATGATGTAATTTTCAGTGTGGCTGAAATGTGATATTGCATTCAGATTGTACATGTAAATTTATTTTGCAGTTGACTTTAACAGTTAGACAATAATTCTCTCAAATCATTCGTTAAATATACAAGACAATATCCTTGAATACCTTTTGGAATGAATTTTGTGAAATAAATTGTTTGAAGGACAATGTTAAGTTTTCAGAACTTTACCGAATCTTGACAGCACAGAATTGTTATGATGTGGAAAGGAACCATTTGGCCTGTCGAGCCCCCACTGGTTATTCAAACCAGCATCATTGCCGAGCGTCAATCTCCATCTTTTCATCCATACCCTTGTATATCACTTCTATCCGCATATTCATTCAGTGCTGTCTTGAATGGAAAAAAAATCTGCTTTTTTCATATTTCATGGAAAATCAATTCCATATCCTTAGATTTCAACTCATGCCTGTTTTTTTTTGCAAATCACTTTAAATCTCTGGTCTCTGGCTCCTTTTACATTTTGAGCAGGAATAGCTTCTCCCTCGAAACTCTATTCAATCCATTCATGATTTTGAAAACCTCAACCAAATCTCCTCTTGACATTCTTCTGTCCAAGCAAAATAATCCCAACTTCTTTCAATGTATTCGCATAACCTGACGCAAATCAATGGCTGAAAATGCGTTGCTGAAAAAGCGCAGCAGGTCAGGCAGCATCCAAGGAACAGGAAATTCGACGTTTCGGACAGAATCCCCTTCTTCAGGAAAGCTTATGCCCGAAACGTCGAATTTCCTGTTCCTTGGATGCTGCCTGACCTGCTGCACTTTTCCAGAAACAACTTTTCAGCTCTGATCTCCAGCATCTGCAGACGTCACTTTCTCCGCAAATCAATGATGGCTCCCAGCATGGCCGAAGGTATGTCATGGTTAAGTCTGTAGTAGAAGCTGTCAAGTCAGAAACAACGAACCGAGCAAAATTTCCATTGTATCCTGTGCAAATATCCTCCACGAAATTGGAAGAATGCTGATTCACTTTCATTTGTTTTGCAAGATTTATGAGCAAGTAAATGGAAACGTTTTCAAGACAGAATATGTATTTGAAAGGACACACTTATACAGCCTGTGAAGTGTAACCTCACACTGCTTCATTCCAAACCTGTGTTGCCTTACTTCCCGTTACCTTGTTCCAGTATTTTCTAGATTTCTTGTTAATGTAATATCTTAACATGATGTTAGTTTCTGTGTTGCTCTTTTCTATAAAGGTTCTTCACAATGCTTCACTTTTTTAATTCTACCGAAATGTTGTAATATAAATCTTGTCAGCTGTATAAGGCTACATTACAATTGTTTGCAATGGAAAGGATCTTTACCAACTTAGGTTAAATTTAAACGTTTTTAATTTTATGTAAATTTCCAGAAACAGTTGATTGCTTTTCAAAGTCAAAATCGCAACCCATTTACATTCTGTCCATCTGTTTCTATTGTAGCTAACCTGGCAGTGATTGTGATCTTATCTCGAAGAAGATGCGGTCTCTCTACAAATATCATATATTATCTTGTCTCTATGGCAGCAACAGATCTTCTGGTCGTGGTCACGGTTGTAATATTAAACTGCATTGCTGTGATTTATTTCCAATTCAGTTTCCTGTCTATCACACCTGTATGCAGTGTTCGTAATGCATTAAGTTTTGCAGGCAATGATAGTTCTGTCTGGTTAACGGTCACTTTCACCTTTGATCGATTTGTGGCCATATGTTGTCAAAAGCTGAAATTAAAATATTGCACGAAGAAGGTGGCATCATGGGTCATAGGATTGGTGTGTGCAGTGTCCTTAATGAAAAATATTTTTATGTATTTTTATTATAAACCTATATACATAATAGACAAAATACCATGGTTCTGTGGCCTAAAACCAGAATATTATACTGCACTGGCGTGGGCTGTATATGACTGGATTCGTTCCATTTTGACTCCGTGTCTTCCTTTCATTCTGATATTACTGCTCAATGTTTTGACTGTCAGGCAGATTTTTGCTGCCAATCGAGCCCGTAGGAGACTCCGGACTCAGGGCAATGGAGAGACTCAGAGTGACCCCGAGATGGAGAAGCGAAGAAAGTCCATTGCTTTACTCTTTGGCATCTCAGGAACATTCATCCTATTATATTTGTTATATTTTGTTACAATCTTTTACGTTCGAATCGCGAATATTCCTTCTTCCTCTGGGTCTGATAGCGGCAAACCGATATTTATTATCCAACAAAGTGGATACATGCTTCAGGTATTGAACTCCTGCGTCAATCCATTTATTTATGCAGGGACCCAAAATAAAATCAGAGAGGAGATAAAAAAAATTGTGAAATATCCATTCAGTCTATTTGCTAAAATATTTAAAAATTCAAAATGAAAGAATTTAACATGATTCATATCGCAGCACACTTTCATATTGTCCTCTTTCATTGCAAACAGTTCTTCCATACAGAGTACCTTTGAAATCTTGAGCTAATGCTCATAGAATGTGTAGTGAGTGAGGACGATATTAACATGTGCATTTATCATGCAAAGCATTCTGTAAATTCCCGGCTATATTACATGTTGCTTGCTGTAATCCATTTACACTTGGCTGGAGGACAGTGAATTATGCGGATTTGGTGTGTGATGATTTCGCGTTCGTCTCCTGTGTACGTTGGATCTTATACCTTAAAAATGTCTGTAATTGACTTTCGGATGGTGCATCCAAAGTTAGTAAAATGACTGCAGGTGATCAAGCATGCAATGTCGCGATGCTTTCTTTTCCACTCAATAGTACCAGCCCCAAAAAACCTTTCAATTCAGAAAGAGTGAGGACTGCAGACGCTGGAGATCAGAAGAGAGAGTGTGGTGGTGGGATGTTGCCTGACCTGCTGTGCTTTACCAGCACCCCACACTCTGTACCCATAAATTTATCTCCCAAGTTACATCTTCATATCAACGACAATTGGAATTGCTATTTATCACCAGACATAGCATTTGATGTGCTGTGCCAAGTAGCTGAAAGATGTGATGAATTCAGTACTCCTGCATGTATACAGCAGATATTGACTTCTAATGACTCTTCTAAAGGGAGTACGACCGGCTGTGAGATCAAGATATACTTCCATCCTGGGGACATCAAGAATGAATGGCAGCCAGCGACTCAGGATGGGAGCCGGTGACTAGTAGAATTCCGCAAGGGTCAGTTATGATGTGGAAATTTTGTTTCATGCATTAATGAACCGGATGAAGGAAGTAAGAGCATTATGGTTACATTTGCACATGGGACAAAGGTAGTTGGAGGAGCAGGTAGCATTGAGGAGGCAGGGAGGCTGCAGGAGGATTAATACAGGTTACGAGAGTGAACAAAGAAGTGGTCAATGGTATAAAATGTGGTAAGGTGTGAGGTCATGCACCTTGTTGGGATGAATCTTGGCATGGGCTATTTTCTACGTTGGGTAAAACATTTTGCAATTTGAAGTGCAAAGCGACTTGGGACTCCTAGTTCAGGTTTCTCTTGAGAGAACTTGTGGGAGATTCAAGATGACGGCAGTCTGCTGTGTTAGGCTCTGTGCCATACCCTGGGCAGGGTCGGCTCCTACCACTCCCCCCACCCCCACTCGTCACCCCGGGGAAGGTTGATAGCTTAATACTGGCACAATACCTCGAGCCCCTTTAAATTAGAATTTAGAAGATCTGGAGCTGATATGAAGGTGTTCAAGGTGAAAAGCAGATTGGGGAGTGCAGCAGGCAGGTTACTCCCTCACTATGTTGGGCATACCCACAGCCATTACCTTGACTCCTGTGGTAGTGCCCTTGAGTCCAATGGAGCAGCAGCATCTACTCATGGAGTTTACAAAACTTCATGAAAAGCTTTGAGGGAGAGCTGGAACCAATTACTGCCATGCTGGCAAAGCATGAGCAGGAGATCCCGACCTTGGATCAGTGCATTGAAGCTGTGGAGCAAAGGACTGCGGCCTCAGAGGCTGCGATGGAAAGTTCCGAAATGTGGGTCCCAACCCTGCAAGGCCAGGTTCTGGCCCTGCAGGAACAGGTAGATGACTTTGAAAATTAAAGTTGGAGAAGAAAACCTGTGAATTCTGGGCTTACCTGAGTGGGAGGATTGAGAAAACCTAGCTGAAGTCCTCGAGGGATGGCTTCTGGAGCTCCTGGGACTGGAGACTGAATCAGGCCGGGTTGGTGTTGAGTGGGCCGATCGGATCACATTATGCAGGTCTGGGCCCCCTCAGTGCCCCTGCCCAGTCCCAGTGCCACTCCAGCAGTACAAGGTAAAGCATTTAATAATTGAAACAGCCAGAAGTCCGGGGAAGGGCCCACAGGCATTAGCTTACACAAAGGTTAGAAAATAGTGTTTTTTAATGACTTCTCTGTGACTGTAATTAAGAAAAGGAAGGCCTTTGATGAGGTAAAGAAAACTCTAAGGGATTTAAGCATTCGGTACTCCCTGAATGGGAGGGACGTTACCACTCCAACTCACACAAGTGCCACACAGGAATCGATATGTTCTTTGTTCCATTGGTTTGCTTGAACTAGGTGTTAAATGCAGAATTGGGAGTATAATTATTTCGGACGATGTGGCAGTATATCTAACTGTTAAGATTCATTTCTGTTGAAGGATGACAACTTTGTTCAGTATATCACAACGGAGTTCAGGAGACCACCAAAGCATTCTTAAGGGGTATGATTATTTCATACTTGGCAAGTAGAAGGAGACAGAGGGGGAAGCAGCAGAGGATGCTTAAGGCCCGGTTGAAGGCAGCCGAATAGGTATATTAGATTAGACTCCCTACAGTGTGGAAACAGGCCCATCGGCCCAACAAGTCCACACCGACCCGCCGAAGCACAACCCACCCATACCCCTAAATATACCCCTTACCTAACACTACGGGCAATTTAGCATGGCCAATTCACCTGACCCGCACATCTTTGGACCATCTTGTAATTAAAATTCAGCTGTTCATGGCCCTCTGGGCTGCTCTTGACTCAGTGTTCACACAAGTGGCGAACAGAGGGGCTTCCTCTGTAAATCAAAGGCTGTTTGAATATGGGGATAGGCCAGATGGACTCCCAAGTGAATTTTACAAGGAGTTTCTACTTATGTTGGTTGATCCGCTGCTGGGGATGTATAATCATTTATATAGCCAGGACTGTCTTCCACTCTCTCTTAGGAAGGCTAATATCTCCATCATTCTAAAAAAGGGGAAAGACCCTGAAGATTGTGCATCTTATCGGCCCATCTCGTTGCTGAATGTGGATTTTAAAATGTTATCAAATGTGTTAGCTTTGAGTCTGGAGACAGCCTGTTATTATAAAAGAAGACTAGACAGGTCTTATCAAGGGCTGCAGCTTCTCTAATAATATCAGGCGGGTATTGAATATGTTGCAAAGATGTCAACAGAGGGAGATTCTGGGTTTGGTGGTCTCCCTAGATGTAGAAAAGGCTTTTGAGAAGGTGGAATGGTCGTATCTCTTCACTGTTCGAGATCGTTTTGGTCAAGGAGGAGCCTTCGCTAGGTGGGTGACAGTGTTATATTAAGACCCCAAGGAGGCGGTTATTACAAATGGGGTTAAGTCGAGTAATTTTGACTTTGAGAGGGATAGCCGACAGGTTGTCCCTTGTCGTCACTCCTGTTCACCTTGGTACTTGAACCACTGGTAAAGGGTATTCGCAATGACCCTGAAATAAGGCCATTGAAGGTGGGATTTGGGGAACACAAAATCACTCTCTATGCAGATGATGTCCTTTCTGTTTCTAGTTCACCTGGAAAAGTCTGTACCCCGGTTCATACAAAAAATTAAATTATTTGGTAGCTTTTCAGGATATCGGGTAAATTTCAGAAAATCGGAAGTGTTGGGGGTTTGGTGGAGGGATCGAAGCTGGAGGACGGAATGGAATTTCCCTTTAGGTGGTCACACAAAGGATTTCTCTATCCACAAATTTTTATTCGATATAATTGTTATTACTCCTCATTCTGGCAGTTGTATGGAGCTAACTTTGTATGGCTGTTTGAGAGGATAAAGCCGGAGAGATTGCTCATGTCATGACTTGGCCAGATAGCCTCGATTAATGTGAATATTCTCCCTCGGTTGCTATATCCTATGAGGATGCTCCCGCTATCATTACCAAAACAGGTGCTGTGGAGGTTTGCAGGGTGGCTTAGATCATTTATTTGGTGCTGTAGGTCCCCCTTAATTAAATTTACCAAGTTGCAACTTCAGCAGGATATGAGGCGGGGGGGGGGGGGTGGCGGGGGGGTGGTGTGGATTTCCCGGATTTGAAGAAATGTCAAATAGGAGCTCTGCTCTCATTTGTGGGCGAAATGGTGTAAAATGAACCAAAATCGATATGGTTAGATGCGGAGGGCTCGCAGGTGAAGTGTCCCCTCATAAACTTGCTGTTCCTGGATAAAATGAGATCGGTCGTTGAGCAATGTGAAAGACCAGTTCGCATAAATACCGTAAAAGCATGGAGAATAATGTGGCAGGGAGAGGGCAATTTGCTTAAGACTTCACTGTTTACCCTGTTGGGGTAACTCCAGGATTCAAGCCCAGGGCCAATGGACTCCAGCTTGAGAGCATCGGAGGGGAAAGTAATCTGGGAGATGTATTTAAGGGAGAGGTCTTGATGTCTTTTAGCCAATTAGGTCAGAAGTACAGAATCCCTTTTCTGATATTACCCAGCTAGGGAGTATGTACAGAGGAAAACCATGCCCTTGACCCAGCCCTAAAAGTAGGATATACAACGTAGAGTGCTCCGATGTGGAGGCGCTCTCTCAGTTAGGACCACATATCATCTGCAAAGAGAGACTGCCTGGGGGGATATGGAGAGACTTCATGAGATTTGGAATCCGGAGTTAGGGGAAGAAATCTCGTCGGAAACATGGGTGGATATATGCAGGAATGTAAAGAAAATTTCAATGTGCATTAGGGCACAAGTGACGCAATTGAAAATCCTCCACAGAGCCCATATGGCGCCTGAGGGATGAGCAAATTTTAAGAAAGGATCTTCCCTGAAATGTCCCAAATATAAACCCAGTTTTGGCAACCTCACACATTGTTTTTGGTCCTGTTTCAAGATCCAGAGAAACTGGGGGGCCACAGTGAATGAACTGGAGGGGATCCTGGGAATGGAAAGTAGGGGGATCCAGTGTCCCTCCTCTCAGGACTACCGAAACTTCCCTCTTCGGATGAGCACAGGAGGAGGTTATTCAACATTCGGATGCACTGTGCAAGGAAAAACATCCCAATGAATTGGATACCCAAAAAGCCTCCAGGTCTTGTAGGGTTGTGCCGACTTGTGATGGAGCACGTCCCTCAGGATTACCTGGCAAGTATGGTGCACCACAGAACAGAGACATTTTATCAGGCAAGGCGGCCCTTTCAAAATTACATAGACATGGATTTTCAACGCTATTGATTAGGGTCTTTGTATAATCACGAAGGCCATATATGGTGGTCTAGGGACCCCGACATGACAGAGGGGGGCTGGGGTGGTGGGGAGGAGGCCTGGTAAATATGTGTATAATCACTGTTGCCCCCATGGACAGGAGCCTTGGTGGAGGTGCAGTGAGTGGAATAATGTAATATACTATCGAGGTGTGTAATTTAATTTTAGTGGATTGTAACTTAATTTCATGTGATTTTATTTTATTTGAGTTTGTACTAGTTTGGATTAAGTGAAGTAAATAAGAGTCAACTACAATCTGGAGAATAGTAGGCAGTTTACTGTTAACATTATTGTAATAGAACATAATAGTGTGATATAATTTCTACTTTTCTGTACTTCTGTATTTCTTTAATTTTGTTTTTTTTGGTTTGTGTTTTTTGTACATAAAAAAGGTAAACTTACAGGTTGAGTCAGTAAGTACAATGTTGTAATTCCTCTCGAGAGGACTTGAATATAAAAGCAGGGATATACTTCTGAAACTTATTAACGCTCTCGTCAGACCACATTTAGAGTATTGTGATTAATTTTGGACCCCATACCTCTAGAAGGATGTATTGGCCCTGGAGAGAGTCCTTGGGAGGTTCATGGAAATGAGCCCAGAAATGAAAAGCTTAACATATGAGAAATGTTTGGGTCTGTACTCATTGGAGTTTCAAAGGATAAACGAGACGTAATTGAAACTTACAGAAAATTGAACGGCCGAGACAGAGTGGATGTTGGGAAGATGTTTCCATTGGCAGGCGAGGCTTGGGCAAGAGGGCATAGAGTAAAGGGAAGAGTCTTTAGAACAGAGATGAGGAGAAACTTCTTCAGCTAGAGAGTGGTGAATCTATGGAATTCATTGCAACAGAAATCTGTGGAGGCCAGTTCGTTGAGTACTGTATATGCTCGTATCTAAGTTGAATTTTGAACAGTTTTTTAAACCTGAAATTAGTGGGGTCGACTTATACACAAGGTATTGTTTTTGACGGGTTGAATATTTATCAACAAAATAAATGAAATGGGGAATTTACCTTGCCAGCAGCCCCCGGTCCCTGGTTCTGGAATGTTCGTTGTGATATATTCGAGCTGCACTAAACTGCGGGTAACTGAAACCATCTCTGATAACACGGTCACCCTGCACTGTCGTACCAATACAGTAATTCTGAAAACCTGGAGTGGAGCATGATAGCTAGCAGACTGGAATACCTGTATTGACGCGGTATGGCCAGCAAACTGGAAAGTCGGAGTGGAGTGCAACTGGCAGGCACACTGACTATAACTGTGAAGAACTTGGGTTGAATTACACATGAGATATATGGAAAATACAAGAAGGTTTGGCCAAAACTAAGGGGTCTATGTATACATGAGATCAACATATACACATGTCGAGATTGTACATTTTGAACATAGAACAGTACAGCATAGAACAGGCCCTTCAGCCCATGATGTTGTGCCGACCACTGATCCTCATGTATGCACTCTCAAATTTCTGTGACCAGATGCATGTCCAGGAGTCTCTTAAATGGCCCCAATGACCCTGCCTCCACAACTGCTGCTGGCAACGCACTCCATGCTCTGACAACTCTCTGTGTAAAGAACCCGCCTCTGACATCCCCTCTATACTTTCCTCCAACCAACTTAAAACTATGACCCCTCGTGCTGGTCATTTCTGCCCTGGGAAATAGTCTCTGGCTATCGACTCTACCTATGCCTCTCATTATCTTGTATACCTCAATTAGGTCCCCTCTTCTCCTCCTTTTCTACAATGAAAAAGTCCGAGCTTAGTCAACCTCTCCTCATAAGATAAGCCCTCTAGTCCAGGCAGCATCCCGATCAACCTCCTCTGAACCCTCTCCAAAGCATCCACATCTTTCTTATAATAGGGTGATCAGAACTGGATGCAGTATTCCAAGTGCGGTCAAACCAAAGTTTTATAGATCTGCAACAAGATCTCACGACTCTTAAACTCAATCCCCCGTTAATGAAAGCCAAAACACCATATGCTTTCTTAACAAAAACAGAGATAGTTAGGTTCTTGTTTGTCGCGGGTATCAAAGGTTACAGGGAGAAAATGGGAGAATGGGGTTGAAAAAACTGATCAACCATGATTGAATGGTGGAACAGACATGATGGCCAAATAGCCTAATTTCTATTCCTTTGTCTTGTGGTCTTATAGCGTTATAGAATGCTGAACTAACAAAATACTGAATCTGATACACCACATTGGGATGATCTACTAGATCTCGGTTCAACAGCTTAGTGAAAGGGGCAGGAGAAGAGTATCCTTAGATATGATATAAAGTGTGTTTCTTTTGGAAAATATCGGGCTAAATATAGGATCATTGAATCATACAGTTCATTCAGAAGAGTGTGATGATGCTGTCACTTAAAAAAGGTTATTTTGTCCTTAGTTTTTTTTAAGAGAAATTGTAAAGGCAGAAGTACCAAAGAGTCTAGTTTAATAATGGAAGGGGAGTGGCCAGTTCTCCCAGTTCAAGTTGATCCTAATTTGCTTTTAGCTGTAGCAGTCACAAGGTGTGTCAATGCCAGGGGAATTACAAGCTTCAGTGAAGAATTACTCTGACTTTCTTTTGAGATCTCTCTCTTGATGCTACTCCCTGCTGACTGTATGAATCTATGTCTGAAATTATCTATTTTTTCCAAGTTTATGGGATGTTATTGTATTGGAACAGATAATTCGTGATACTAACTGTGTCGGGTCGGTTAAGCTTTCCAACAGTCAAACTATTCTAAATCCCGCTTCCTTTTGTGTTTCAACCGTAGTGTTTAAATAAATTCTGTTTTCATTGACCAGCTGCTTCACACCTGGAGCACCCACTTCACATCTGCCTTTTAAATAAGGAAACGTTGGGGTCGACGTTAGCTTCTTAAAAAATTTCAAGGGAGTGTAGCCTTGTCCATAATGAGAGGCTCTTTAGCCCATTGTTTATGAACCCCCAGAGCATACTAGAACTGTATGTGTCCTACTTCCCGTACTAATGTCAAAGCCTTGAAAGACATGAGGTGTGCTCAATGAAGTATGTTTAAACACTGTGAGGTTTCCACCACAGTTATCCTCCTCCGCAGTATGTTCCAGACTACAATTACGCTCTTAGAAATCTTTCTCTATTAATCCTATTTAGAACTGTTGCCATTTCCTTCCAACTTCACTTAAATGTTGACCTTTGATTAAGAATCAAGCTGCATTCTACTTAAGCTGTGCATATTCCTTGTAAGCTTTTATAGAACATAGAACATAGAAAAATACAGCGCAGTACAGGCCCTTCGGCCCTCGATATTTCGCCGACCAAAGTCTACCTAACTATTGCATTTATTCGCCCAATAACCTCCATATGCTTATCCAATGCCTGCTTAAATGACCATAAAGAGGGAGATTTCACCACTGCTACTGGCAGGGCATTCCATGAACTCACAACCTGCTGAGTAAAGAATCTACCTCTAACATCTGTCCTGTACCTACCACCCCTTAATTTAAAGCTGTGTCCCCTAGTAACAGCTGACTCCATTAACAGAAAAAGGTTCTCAGTGTCTACCCTATCTAAACCCCTAATTATCTTGTACACCTCTATCAAATCTCCCCCAAACCTTCTTTTCTCCAATGAGAACAGCCCCAAGCGCCTCAGCCTTTCCTCATACAATCTTCCTACCATGCCAGGCAACATCCTGGTAAACCTCCTCTGCACTCGTTCCAATGCCTCCACATCCTTCCTATAGTATGGCGACCAAAACTGCACACAATACTCCAGATGAGGCCGCACCAGAGTCTTATACAACTGCAACATGACCTCAGGACTCTGGAACTCAATTCCTCTACCAATAAAAGCCAGTAAACCATATGCCTTCTTCACAGCACTATTTACCTGGGTGGCAACTTTCAGAGATCTGTGGACATGGACACATCCACACTAGCAAATAGCCTACCATTAGCCCAGTAATCCATCTTCTTGTTACTCCGACCAAAGTGAATGACTTCACACTTAGCTACATTGAACTCCATTTGCCACCTTTCTGCCCAGCTCTGCAACTTATCTATATCCCGCTGTAACCTGCCACATCCTTCTTCACTGTCCACAACTCCACCAACTTTCGTGTCATCCGCAAACTTGCTCACCCAGCTTTCAAGACCCTCCTCTAGATCATTTATAAAGATGACAAACAGCAATGGTCCCAAAACAGATCCTTGTGGAACACCGCTAGTAACTGCACTCCAAGATTAACCTATTCCATCAACTACTACCCTCTGTCTCCTTCCAGCCAGCCAATTCCTAATCCAAACGTCTAATGCACCCTCAATGACATACCTCCGTAGTTTTTGCATTAGCCTACCATGGGATACCTTATCGAACGCCTTGCTAAAATCCTTACACACCACATCTACTGCTTTACCCTCGTCCACCTCCTTAGTCACCTTCTCAAAGAATGCAATAAGGTTTGTGAAGCACGACCTGCCCTTCACAAAATCATGCTGACTATCCTTGATCACATTATTCAGGTTCACAGAATTATTCAGTACAGAAAAAGTAATTTAACCCATTGAGACTGAACAATGACGGATGTATGATGTATTAGAATGTATGAAGGTGTTTAAATCTCCCGGTCCTGACTAGGTATATCCAAGCACATTGCAAGAGGCTAGAAAAGAAATTGCGGAAGCCAAGCTGTTTGCTATCTATGTCAGTGATTTGGATGAAAATGTACAAGGCATGATCGTAAATTTGCAGATGCCACTAAAGTAGGTGGTATTGTGGACAGTGAGGAAGATTATCAGATTTTGCAGAAGAACTTTGATCATCTGGGGAAGTGGGCAGAGAAATGGCAAATGGAGTTTCATACAGATAAGTGTGAGGTCTTGCATTTGGAAAGTCAAGTCAAGGTAGAAGTTTCATGGTGAATAGTAGGGCTTTAAGAAGTGTAGTGGAACAAAGGGAGGTCAGGTGCACAGTGCTCGATGTAGACCAGTTTGTACCGAAGGGCCTGTCCCTGTGCTGGAAGATTGCATGACTCTGTGGCGGCACATAGTAGGACCGTTCTGCCACATTAGATTTGGAGCCTCCAAGTACTCAGTCAATTACTCTCTCAGGTTCCCCCTCAAAATCTTTTATCACAAAGTAAACAACTCGAGGTTCTACAGCCTCTTTTCATAGCTGAAATAATCCTTCAGAGGCAAATGTCACAACGCTGGTCCTTTTCTTCCTAAAAGCTTTTCCTTGGCTCAAGGAGATTCTTTCCTTGATTTTTTTTCACAAGGGCAATAAACCGGGCTGGATTCCAATTAGTATGGTTTGGTGCAGAGATGAAAAGGACTTTGAGAGGCCTTTTGTTTCTACGTAAACAGATGAGACACATGGCCAAAGCGGTCATGCTTTAGAAGTGCCCTGCACAAAGAGAGGGGAGTGGTCAGCTCTCTAGTTAAGCTGAGCGGGTTTTAGTTCAGCCTTGAACTGGGAATTTCAACAGGGAGCTGTGTGGGAACTGTCTCTCTTTTCTGGCCTTCATATTCAACCTGTCAGCACGTGTTCCATTTATACTGGGTTTTAAAGGGAGTTTGATTTTTGGGGCTGTTGTGTGTATTTGGAACAGCAACATTAAGTCTGGCTGGGTATGTTAAGTTCTGTAAGGATTCTTTATTCTGTTCTTTCTGCTTCATTGGGTCATTTTGTGAATTTGTTTTTGTCTGTTTTAAAATCTAATAGTCAATCTAACTATCTTACTTCGGGAAATTTTCATTGTACACTTTCTGAAACAAATTGCAATGTTATGTCTAGAGTTGCCTGCTTAAGAATCTTTGAGTTGTCTGGTCTAGCCCATAAAACAGAATCCCTCTGAATCTCCTTTGTCCCCCACCGCCATAACACTACCCTTACAAGAATGTAGTAACCAAGCTGCACACAGTAAGCTGGTCACTCTCTCGATGGCATGGCATGAACTGGGAAGTCTGGAGGAGAACACTCGGCATGGCATGAGCTGGAAAGCCTGGATCAGGACAGTCTTGCAGCATGGCATGAACTGGAAAGCCTGGAGCAGGACACATGCCACAGCACGGCATGGGTTAGGAAGCCTGTAACAGGACGCTATTCACAGCATGGTGAAGGAGCAGGACTCTGGCAGTGATATGCTGCAGCAGTGCAAAAGAAAAAGTTAGACTTCCTTTAAATTATCCTTCTTTATTTTATTCTGTGACTGGCGCTTATATACGAACGATGTTACACACATTTCACGATATTTATATTGGTAAAACGTGACAATAAAGGATATTCAAAGCTAATGTTTGCCTGCTCCACATTAACTCTGTGTGTTTACAATCTGTCAACCATTGACGAAGGGAAACATCTGATATAAAATCTTAACTATCCTTTTAAATTGCCGTTCCATGATCTGGGAACAATGGGCAAGAAGCCAAAGATCCTTTTTCTCTCTCTCTGAGCCTCCCAAGTTGTTACCATTTATTGTGTACTCCCTTGTCTTGTTGATACTTCCATAGTGTACAGAAAATATACAGCACTGAAGTGGAACTCTGCACATTAAAGGCTATTGACAGCAAATATATTGGACAATTTGGAATCATTACTTTTAGGTGAGCACTCATCGTACAGACAATCAGAAATGAAAACATGATATTGTTTCACTCTTAAAAATTCACTCATCATCCTTGGTTTGGAACAGCGCCCCTACATCTTACGAAGTGGTATTATGCAGGCTGTTATTGTTTGTTAGACATCAATGTTGTCAGGATAACTCTGCGATCCACATTTGTTGACCTTTGGAACACAGTCACAGCACATGAGAAAATGCCGTTCCCTCAAAAGATAAACAACAGGTGAGCATTAGCTCACAGCTTTGTTTCTGAGAATAACCTCAATGCCCGTAAAGATGAAACCTCACTAATTATCTACCAGGAGACTGGCATCAGGTATAAATAAGAGCACTTTTCTGGGAAGTGCAGGAAACATGCAAATCTTGTGATAGAAATGCATGTGAGAACGACAGGTCCAGTGTTTGCCATTTATTATGCCATCCTTGCTGCTGTCGGAGTTCCAGGTGAATTATCTCGTTAATTTCTGTCTATGGTAATCATCCAGTATCTGAATTTGAAGACTACACTAACAGAATAATTGCAACTACGTTTACATTATTAATAAAGTTGTTTTCAGTGAAGTACCAGGAGTTCAATGTGTTGTAGTTGTTGTTGAATTGTCGACAGACACTGTTCTTGCTGAATTGTCACAGTGTGGGTGAAATTTCATGATGTAATTTTCACTGTGGCTGAAATGCGAGATCGCATTCAGGTTGGACATGTAAATCTATTTTGCAGTTGACTTTGACAGAGAAAAATTCTCGCAAATGATTCGTTAATTGGACAAGATGTCTCGTTGATTACCTTTTGGAATGAATTTCATGGAATAAATTGTTTGAAAGATAATGTAAAGTATTCAGAACTTGATGGAATCGTAACAGCACAGAATCGTTATGATGTGGAACGGGACCAATCGACCCATCTAGCCCCCACTGATTATTTAAACGAATATCAGTGCCGAGCATCAATCTCCGTCTTTTCATCCATAACTTACATATCATTTCTATTTGCATATTCATTCAATGCTGTCTTGAATGGGAAAACAAATCATCTGCCTTTGTCACGTTTTGCAGAAATTCATTCCATATCCTCAGATTTCAACCTGCTTTTTTTTCCAACCTCTGTCCTCTGGTTCTTTTTTAGGTTATGAGCAGGAACAGCTGCTCTCTCTCTACACTCTATTCAATGCACTCAAGATTTTGGAAATCTCAGTCAAATCACCTCTTGGCATTCTTCTGTCCAAGCAAAATAATCCCAAATTCTTTCAATGTATTCTCATAACCTAACGCAATTCAATGGCTCCCAGCATGGCCGAAGGTATGTCATGGTTAAGTCTGTAGTTGAAGCTGTCAAGTCATAAACAATGAAGCGAGCAAATGTTTCATTGTATCCTGTGCAAAAGTCCTCCACATAATCGAAAGAATACTAATTCACTTTCATTTGTTTTGGGATATTTATGAGCAAGATGAATGGAAACGTTTTCAAGACAGAATAGTTCATTGAAAGGACACACTTATACAGTCTGTGAAGTGTAATCTCATACTTCTTCATTTCCAAATCTAGATTGCCTTATTTCCTGTTACCTCCTTCCAGTATTTTCTACATTTCATGGGAATGAAATGTCTTAATGATGTTAGTTTCTGTGTTTCTCTTCTCTACAACGTTTCTTCCGAATACTTCAGTTTTTTTATTTTATCAAAATGTTTTATTATAAATCTTTTCAGTTGTATACGGCTCCCTCACAACTGCTTATATGTAAAGGATTTCGACAAACCTAGGTTTATGTTACAGATATTTAATTGTATGCAACATCTCGGAAACAGATGATTGTTTCTCGAAGTCAAAATCACAACCCATTTACATTCTCTCCATCTGTTTCTATTGTAGCTAACCTGGCAGTGATTGTGATCTTATCTCGAAGAAGATGCAGTCTCTCCACAAATATCATATATTACCTTGTCTCTATGGCAGCGACAGATCTTCTGGTCGTGGTCACAGTTGTAATATTAAACCAGATTGTGAGGAGTTATTTCCAATTCAGTTTCCTGTCTATCACACCTGAATGCGGTGTTCGAAATTCATTAAGTTTTGCAGCCATTGACAGTTCTGTCTGGTTAACGGTCACTTTCAACTTTGATCGATTTGTGGCCATATGTTGTCAAAAGCTGAAATTAAAATATTGCACGAAGAAGGTGGCATCATGGGTCATAGGATCGGTGTGTGCACTATCCTTCATGAAAAATATATCAATATATTTCCATTATAAACCTATATACATAATTGACAAAATACCATGGTTCTGTGGCCTAAAACCAGAATATTATACTGCACCGAGGTGGGCTGTATATGACTGGATTCGTTCTATTTTGACTCCGTGTCTTCCTTTCATTCTGATATTACTGCTCAATGTTTTGACTGTCAGGCAGATTTTTGCCGCCAATCGAGCCCGTAGGAGACTCCAGACTCAGGGCAATGGAGAGACTCAGAATGACCCAGAGATGGAGAAGCGAAGAAAGTCCATTGCTTTACTCTTTGGCATCTCAGGAACATTCATCCTATTATATTTGTTATATTTTGTTACAATCTTTTACGTCCGAATTGCGAATATTCCTTATTCCTCTGTGTCTGATATTAACAAACCGATATTTATTGTCGAACAAAGTGGATACATGCTTCAGTTATTGAACTCCTGCATCAATCCATTTATTTATGCAGGGACCCAGAGTAAAATCAGAGAGGAGATAAAGAATGGTGTGGAATATCCATTCAGTCTATTTGCTAAAATATTTAAAAAATCAAAATGAAAGAAACTAACATGATTTATGTCGCAGCACACTTTCTTATTATCCCCTTTTGTTGCAAACAATTGTTCCATACTGAGTACTTTGAAATCTTGAACTAACGCTTGTAGAATGTGTAGCGAGTGAAGAGTGTCTTATCACGTGTATTTACCTTGCAAAACATTCTGTAAATTCCCAGCTGTATCACATGTTGCCCGCTGCAATCCATTTATACTTGGCTGGAGGGCAGTGAATTATGTGGAATTGGCATGTGGTGAATTCGCGTTCATGTCCTGTGTACATGTTTGGATTTCATACCTTAAAAATGTTTGTAATTGACTTTCGGATGGCACATCCAAAGTTAGTTGAATGATTGCAGCTGTTCAAGTATGCAGTGTCATGATGCTTTCTTTTCCACTCAATTCCATCAGCCCCAAAAACTTTTCTGGGAGGGTTAAAATCAACTTGGAGAAAGTGAGGACTGAGGATGCTGGAGATCAGGTTCGAGTGTGTGGTGCTGGGATGCTGCCTGGCTTGCTGTGTTTTTCCAGCACCCCACTCTCCTCACATAAGTTTTTCCAATAAGTGACATCCTCATTTCAGATACAACTGGAATTAATATTAATCGCCAGACATTACATTTGGTGTGCTGTGCCTAGTAGCAAAAAGATGTGATAAATCCAGTGCTGCTGCATGAATCCAGCAGACAGTGACTTGTAATGACACTTCTAAACTGACTATGACTCATTCTGAGATCAAAATAAAATCCCATCCTTGGGAATTCAAGAATGAATGGCAGCTGATGACTCAGGATGGGAGCCGGTGAGCAGTGGAGTTCCCCAAGGGTCAGTGTTGGGGCCACAACTTTTTGTTTCATGCATTAATGATCTGGATGAAGGAACTGAGGACATTCTGTTTACATTTGCAGATGGTACAAAGGTAGGTGGAGAGGCAGGTAGTATTGAGGAGGCAAGGAGTCTGCAGAAGGATTAAGACAGGTTAGGAGAGTGGGCAAGGTAGTTTCAGATGGAATACAGCCTGGGAAGGTGTGAGGTCATGCATCTTGGTAGGATGGACAGAGGCGTGACCTAGTTTCTATATGGGGTTAAAATTCTGAAATCTGAAGTACAAAGGGACTTGGGACTCCGAGTTCCGGTTTCTCTTCTGGTAAATATGCAGGTGAAGTCAGTTAGTGCAACATTGTCATTCCTCTCCTTTTTAAAGCTCTGGTCAGACCACATTTAGAGTATTGTGATAAAGTTTGGACCCCATACCTCTAGAAGGATGTCTTGGCCCTGGCTCGAATCTTGCGAAGGTTCAAGAAAATGATCCCAGAAATGAAAAGCTTAATACATGAGAAGTGTTTGTGTCTATACTCATTGAAGTTTCAAAGGATGAAGGGGATCTCATGAAAGTTACAGAAAATTGAATGGCCTGGATAGAGTGAATGTTGGGAGGATTCTTCCATTGGCAGGTGAGACGAGGAGCCGCGGGCACAGACTGTGAGGAAAGGGAAGAGCCTTTCGAACAGAGATGAGGGGAAACTTCTTCAGCCAGAGAGTGGGGAATCTATGGAATTCATTACAACAGAAAGTTGTGGAGGCCACTTCATTGAGTGCCGTATATGCTCGTGTGTCTAGTTCAAACTTTGAAGATTTTTAAAGTCTGAAATTAGGCAGCCGAAGTATACACAAGGTATTGTTTTTGAGGGGATGAATATCTATCACCCAAATAAATTAAATGGAGCAACTCCCGCTCCCTGGTTCTGGAACGTTTCTTGTAAAGTATTTGGGCCGCAGTAAACCTTGGGTTTCTGAAACCAATACATATCGCGGTCACCTGTACTGTTATACCATTACAGGTAAAAGATGCCCTCCAACGCATCTCGTTCACATCCCGCACCTCCGCTCACAGACCACACCCCTCCAACCGTAAAAAGAACAGAACGCCCCTGGTGCTCACCTTCCACCCTACCAACCTTCGCATAAACCAAATCATCCGCCGACATTTCCGCCACCTCCAAAAAGACACCATCACCAGGGATATATTTCCCTTCCCACCCCTTTCCGCCTTCCGCAAAGACCGTTCCCTCCATGAAGAAGTGACAAGGAGGATTGATGAGGGCAGAGCAGTCAATGTGATCTATGTGGACTTCAGATATGCATTCGACAAGTTATGTAAAGAAGGCGTTTGGTATGCTTTCCTTTACTGTTCAGAGGACTGAATACAGGAGTTGGGAGGTCATGTTGCGGCTATACAGGACATTGGTTGGACCACTGTTGGAATATTACGTGCAATTCTGCTCTCCTTCCTATTGGAAAGAGGTGAAACTTGAAGGGTTCAGAAAAGATTTACAAGGATGTTGCCAGGGCTGGAGGATTTGAGTTATAGGGAGAGGCTGAATAGGTTGGGGTTGTTTTCCCTGGAGCGGCTGAGGCTGAGGGAGTGATCTTATAGAGATTTACAAAACTATAAGAGTCATGGAAAGGATAAATAGACAAAATCTTTTCCCGGGGTCATGGAGTCCAGAACGAGAGAGCATTGGTTTAGGGTGAGAGGGGGAAAATATAAAAGAGACCTAAGGGGGCACCTTTTTCACACAGAGGGTGGTACATGTATGGAATGAGCGGCCAGAGGAAGTGAAGGAGGCTGGTTCAATTGCAACATTTAAAAGGCATTTGGATAGTTATATAAATTGTAAGAGTTTGGAAGGATATGGATAGGGTGCTGGCAGGGACCAAAAGGTTTGGTTCCATGCTGTACATCTCTATGACTCCATGACTCTAGCAATAGTGTTGAAAAACTGCTGGATCCAAAGGAGCAGACCCTTCTCTCTCTGACATCTCTCGCTAAGACCATGTATTAGATTTTGTCCTTTATGCCAAGCGGTGTTTATGTTGTAAGTATTTGGAACAGCATCATTGTATTGGTATAGTCTGCTTGGTTGGGTTATTCTGTACTCTGTTCTCTTTTTTTGTGTGTGTTTCATTTGATAATCTTGTGAATAAGTTCTGTTCTGTTTAAAACTGAGTGGTTTGACCAGCTGCATCACTCCTGGAGTATCCATGTTACATACATTGCATACATCCGTAATGTGACTTGAAGACAGTATAATTGGCTCGATGCACAGCATTGCCATGTGACACAAGAGCCCTCCAATATTTTCAGCGATTTGAACAGTTCTTAAATGAGCAATGATTCATTATTTGAACTGGAATCAAACCAGGGTCGGAGATAAACATGCCAAGTTTTAACCAGACACCATCAAGGGATATAACTGCTATTTAAAAACCTCTTGCATTCCCATAGGACAAACGATGATACCGTTGATCAACATCCTGAAACACTGAAACTTAAGCTTGAAGCAATAGCGACTCGTTGATCCTTTTCTGCCATTCAATATAATCAGAGCTGATCCTCAATCACATTCTACATTCTCGCTTTCTCCCCATGTAGATTGATGCCTTTAAAATTCAAACATTTATCTGTCTCTTTCTGTGAATATATTCAGTAACTTGATCTCCACAGATTTCCATGGTAGGGACCTCTAGAAGTTCAATTCTCTTTTCATGGATAAATGTTTCCTCATCTTAATGATTTAGTTAAAAAACACACAAAACCAGGTTGTTGTCCAGCAGGTTTATTGGGAAGTACCAGCTTTCTGAGTGCTGCTCCTTCCTCAGGTTGCGAGCTGACGAAGTAGCAGCGCTCCGAAAGCCTGTACTTCCAAATAAACCTTTCAGACAATCACCTGGTTTTTTACTCTTGCAATGAAGACCAATCTACCATTTGCCTTCCTCTTGCTCACTGCATGTGTCTGTCTGCTTTCAGTGACTGGTGTACAAAGACACTGGAGTGCTTTGTGTAACAACACTTCCAAACTTTTACCTACATTTAAATAGCACTCTTCCATTCTGTTTTTGTTTACAAACCGAAGTTGATAACTTCACATTTGCTACGTTGTACTTCACACATTCACACATTCTTTGTCTACTCACTCGACGTACCCGAATCACCTGTTGCTTATTTACCTCCCTACAACTCACAGCCACACTGGTTTGTGTTGTCAGCGAAGTCGGGAATGTGGCATTTGCTTCCCTCAGCCCGATCATTGATATATGTCAGGAATAATTTGGATTAAAATACTGATCCTTCTGAGACCCTGCGAGTCACTGCCTGGCACTGAGGCGGGGTGGAATGTTGGCAGAGTGGTTGGCACTGCTACCTCACAGAATCACGGACTGGGGTTCAATTCCAGCTCTGTTTGGAGTTTGTACATACTCTGTGTCTGTGTGGGCTTTCTCTGGATGATCTGGTTTCCTCCCACAAAGGTGTGGAAGTTAAATGCCACGTTAAATGGCCCCGTAGAATGCAGCAATGTGCAGGCTAGGTAGTTTAACTGCACTAAATGTGGGGTTATGGGGCTAGTAAGGGATGTTCATCACAAGGGTCAATGCAGTCTCAAGTGGCTTCTATCTGCACTATCGCAATTTGATAAATGAGCTGCATTGTTCTCATTATTTGTTTCCTGAAACGTCAATTCTCCTGCTCGTTGGATGCTGCCTGACCTGGTCTGCTCTTCCAGCACCACATTTTTCGACTCACAGCCGTCTGCCCAGCCAGTGCCAGAGACCAGGTTCTGGCCCTGGAGAGTTAGCAGGCCTCGCTTCAGCCATCACCACAGCTACAGAGATGAAAAAGCAAAAGACAGCAAAGAGAAGGACAGGTAGAGAGACACTGAGAGAGAGAGAGAGAGAGAGAGAAGGATATGGCCAGACTGGAGCTTACGGTTTCAGAATCCCCAAGTCATGTCGCTGTCACTTGCATTCTGAGCAGTTCATCTTGTTCATGTTTCCCATGTTGAATATTATGCGCCATTATTGAAGAGACTTGATGGTTGCAGTGGACAGGGTTCCATACAACTGCACTGATTTTTCCAGGATCATGTTCAACGTTCTCAATGCTGTTGGGACTGGAGCCATCTGGACCAAGGGAGAACATGTGTTCACATTCCTCAGATGTCTTCTTGATGGGAGTCCAGTGGAAAGGTACTTGCGATTGCATCCTCAACATTTGTTAGCTGTTGTATTTCTGCGCTCTTGCAATGAGTTTGCAGGTCGTTTTGAACTCCATAATGGTAATGATTGGAGAATAAGCGATGGTGGGTGTCTTTACATTCGACATTCTGGATGTGTGTTTGCTTTTTGTTCTACTTTGCTTTCGTTTTGGAAATGGCAATTCTCAAACTATTACCTGATTCACATTTTCCTTGTCAGACACACAAGAATATTCATGAAAAGAAGGTGTGTCTCTGTCTGATAAAACAAAACAGTAACGAGCAAAATGATCAGTGATCGTAACTACATTTGCCATTGCTGGGGAAAGGAGATGTCTTTGTGTAAATTGTATATCTCTTTTATTCAGGCATATTTATTTGTTGCACATTTGACAATTTGATGCATGAAAATTCATTTATGAAGAGGTTAAAAGTGGATTCTAACTGAACACGAGTCTGAACAAATCATGTCGTGATACCGAATACCAGATCATGGGCTTTCTCCGAGTTGCCTTTGTTGTTGTTGTTGTTGTTGTTGTGTGGACAGGATGTACTTGGCCAATGCTCCAACATGGTCCAATATGTCTTAGCATTACTTCGGTTTGAGAAAATGTTATCTCCATGTACAGCTAATTGTTCCACATCAGTCCACCGTATTACTGTTCATATGTTTTCAAGCCCCAGGAAAGTTGTTGGATACAATGCCTTCATATGTGGTGTGTTGTGTGGAATAATTTGAATTGGATGCGGATTAACATATGGGTTGCTGGGACTCACAGGATTTGTCCAAAATCATTCATGACTTAAAAAAGAAACTTGGAACAGAGATTATAGTGTAATCGTTTGAAAGAATTGCAAGCAAACTACCGTTTCACGTCGAATTCAATATGGCCCTGGCTTATTCAGAAGGAAAAAGATAAAACTGAACATTCAATTTCCTTCCATTGCAAGGAACGTTGATGTTTGAACTGCAATGGTTGCTGGCTGGAGCTACTGTATCATAGAACCCTACTGTGTGGAAACAGGCCATTCTGCCCAAAATGTCCACCGAAGAATATCCCACTCTGACCCATCCCCCGCCCCTATTAGTTTACATTAACCCTGACAACTTTGATGCCGTCAGTAATATTCCGAAATCTAAATGCTTGGATTCAAACGTCTCGATGGCCCTGAGAGCTGCATTGATGTTGCATCCATCAGCTTGACATTAAAAATGTGTAAAAATCATTTCAATATACGGTTTTTGGAATATTTGTTGATCCATTTGTAATATTCGATTCATAAGCTCTGATCAGGTATTAGGCTAGAGCAAGCCCTCTCATTTTTCAAATAGTTGTGTCATGATTTTCTCAAGCTCTCCCCCGTGGTAATATTTGTAAGAGAGAGAGACAGACAGACAGACAGATGTGGACGTAACAGTCATTTCTTCAATCTGAAAGGGGCAGGAGAAGGATATCCATAGATATGATATAAAGTTTGATCCTTTTGGAAAATATCGGGCTAAATATAGGATCATTGAATCATGCAGTTCATTCAGAAGAATGTGATGATGCTGTCACTTAAAAAAGGTTATTTTGTCCTTAGTTTTTTTTAAGAGAAATTGTGAAGGCAGAAGTACCAAAGAGTCTAGTTTAATAATGAAAGGGGAGTGGCCAGTTCCCCCAGTTCAAGTTGATCCTAATTTGCTTTTAGCAGTAACAGTCACAAGGTGTGTCAATGCCAGGGGAATTACAAGCTTCAGTGAAGAATTACTCTGACTTTCTTTTGAGATCTCTCTCTTGATGCTACTCCCTGCTGCCTGTATGAATCTTTGTCTGAAATTATCTTTTTTTCCAAGTTTATGTGATAATATTGTTTTGGAACAATTAATTAGTGATACTAACTGTGTCGGGTCGGTTAAGCTTTCCGACAGTTAAGCTATTCTAAATCACGCCTTCTTCTGTTTGTGTTTCAACCGTAGTGTTTAAATAAATTCTGTTTCGCTTGACGAGGTGCTTCACACCTGGAGCACCCACTTCACATCTGCCTTTTAAAGAAGGAAAAGTTAGGGTCTATGTTAGTTTCTTAAAATATTTCAAGGGGGTTTGGCCTTGTCCATAATGAGAGACTCTTCAGCCCATTGTTTATGTACCCCCGGAGAATACTAGAACTGTATGTGTCCTACTTCCCGCACTAATGTCAAAGCCTTGAAAGACATGAGGTGTGCTAAATGAAGTATGATTAAACACTGTGAGGTTTCCAGCTCAGTTATCCTCCTCGGCAGTATATTCCAGACTACCATTACACTCTTAGCAATCTTTCTCTATTAATCCAATTTAGAACTGTTGCCATTTCCTTCCAACTTCACTTAAATGTTGACCTTTGATTAAGAATCAAGCTGCATTCTACTTAAGCTGTGCATATTCCGTGTAAGCTTTTATCAGGTTCACAGAATTATTCAGTACAGAAAAAGTAATTTAACCCATTGAGACTGAACAATGACGGATGTATAATGTATTAGAATGTATGAAGGTGTTCAAATCTCCCGGTCCTGACTAGGTATATCCAAGCACATTGCAAGAGGCTAGAAAAGAAATTGCGGGGTCAAGCTGTTTGCTATCTATGTCAACGATTTGGATGAAAATGTACAAGGCATGATTCGTAAATTTGCAGATGCCACTAAAGTAGGTGGTATTGTGGACAGTGAGGAAGATTATCAGATTTTGCAGAAGAACTTTGATCATCTGGGGAAGTGGGCCGAGAAATGGCAAATGGAGTTTGATACAGATAAGTGTGAGGTCTTGCATTTGGAAAGTCAAGTCAAGGTAGAAGTTTCATGGTGAATAGTAGGGCTTTAAGAAGTGTAGTGGAACAAAGGGAGGTCAGGTGCACAGTCCTGGATGTGGACCAATTTGTGCCGAAGGGTCTGTCCCTGTGCTGTATGATTGCATGATTCTGTGGCGGCACACAGTCGGACCATTCTGCCACATTAGATTTGGAGCCTCCAAGTACTCAGTCAATTACTCTCTTAGGTTCTCCCTCAAAATCTTCTATCGCAAAGTAAACATCTCGAGGTTCTACAGCCTCTTTTCATAGCTGAAATAATCCTTCAGAGGCAAATCTCACAACGCTAGTCCTTTTCTCCCTAAAAGCTGTTCCTTGGCTCAAGGAGATTCTTTCCTTGATTTTTTTTCACAAGGGCAATAAACCAGGTCGGATTCCAATTAGTATGGTTTGGTACAGAGATGAAAAGGACTTTGAGAGGCCTTTTGTTTCTATGTAAACAGATGAGACACATGGCCAAAGCGGTCATGCTTCAGAAGTGCCCTGCACAAAGAGAGGGGAATGGTCAGCTCTCGAGTTGAGCTGAGCAGGTTTAAGTTCAGTCTTGAACTGGAAATTTCAACAGGGAGCTGTGTGGGAGCTGTCTCTCTTTTCTGCCCGTCAACTTCAACCTGTCAGCACGTGTTCCATTTATACTGAGTTTTAAAGGGAGTTTGATTTTTGGGGCTGTTGTGTGCAGTTGGAACAGCAACATTAAGTCTGGCTGGATATGTTAAGTTCTGTAGGGATTCTTTATTCTGTTCTTTCTGCTTCATTGTGTCATTTTGTGAATTTGTTTTATCTGTTTTAAAATCTAGTAGTCAATCTAGCTATCTTACTCCGGGTAATTTTCATCATACACTTACTGAAACAAATTGCAATGTTAGGTCTAGAGTTGTCTGCTTAAGAATCTTTTAGTGGTCTGGTCTAGCCCATAAAACAAAATCCCTCTGAATCTCCTTTGTCCCCCACCACCATAACACTACCCTTAAAAGAATGTAGTAACCATGCTGCACACAGTAAGCTGCACACTCTCTCGATGGCATGGCATGAACTGGGAGGTCTGGAGTAGAACACTCGGCATGGCATGAGCTGAAGCCTGGATCAGGACAGTCTTGCAGCATGGCATGAAATGGAAAGCCTGGAGCAGGACACACGCCACAGCATGGCCTGGGTTAGGAAGCCGTAACAGGACACTATTCGCAGCATGGTGAAGGAGCAGGACTCTGGCAGTGATATGCTGCAGCAGTGGAAAAGGAAAAGTTGGACTCCCTTTAAATTATCCTTCTTTATTTTATTCTGTGACTGGCGCTTATGTACGAACGATGTTACACACATTTCACGATATTTTATATTGGAAAAACGTGACAATAAAGGATATTCAAAGCTATTGTTTGCCTGCTCCACATTAACTCTGTGTGTTTACAATCTGTCAACCATTGACAAAGGGAAGCATCTGATATAAAATCTTAACTATCCTTTTAAATTGCCGTTCCATGATCTGGGAACATTGGGCAAGAAGCCAAATATCTTTTTTTCCCTCTGAGCCTCCCAAGTTTCTCCCATTTATTGTGTAATCCCTTGTCTTGTTGATACTTCCATAGTGTACAGAAAATATATTGTACTGAAGTGGAACTCTGCATAATAAAGTCTATCGACAGCAAATATATTGAACAATTTGGAATCATTACTTTTAGGTGAGCACTCGTCGTACAGACAATCAGAAATGAAAATATTGTTTCACTCTTAAAAAATTCACTCATCATCCTTGGTTAGGAACAGCGCCCCTACATCTTACGAAGTGGTATTATGCAGGTTGTTATTGATTGTTAGACATCAATGTTGTCAGGATAACTCTGCGATCCACATTTGTTGACCTTTGGAACACAGTCACAGCACATGAGAAAATGCCGTTCCCTCAAAAGATAAACAACAGGTGAGCATTAGCTCACAGCTTTGTTTCTGAGAATATCCTCAATGCCCGTAAAGATGAAACCTCCCTAATTATCTACCAGGAGACTGGCATCAGGTATAAATAAGAGCACTTTTCTGGAAGGTGCAGGAAACATGCAAATCTTGTGATAGAAATGCATGCGAGAACGACAGGTCCAGTGTTTGCCATTTATTATCCCATTCTTGCTGCTATCGGAGTTCCAGGTGAATTACTCGTTAATTTCTGTCTACAGTAATCATCCAGTATGTAAATTTGAAGACTACACTAACAGAATAATTGCAAGTGCGTTTACATTATTGATAAAGTTGTTTTCAGTAAAGTACCAGGAATTTAATGTGTTGTAGCTGTTGTTGAATAGTCGATAGATACTGTTCTTGCTGAATTGTCACAGTGTGGGTGAAATTTCATCATGTAATTTTCACTATGGCTGAAATGTGAGATCGTATTCAGGATGGACATGTAAATCTATTTTGCAGTTGACTTTGACAGAGAATAATTCTCTCAAATGATTCGTTAATTGGACAAGATGTCTCGTTAATTACCTTTTGGAATGAATTTCATGGAATAAATTGTTTGAAAGACAATGTTAAGTATTCAGAACTTGATGGAATCGTAACAGCACAGAATCGTTATGATATGGAACGGGACCAATCGACCTGTCGAGCCCCCACTGGTTATTCAAACGAATATCATTGCCGAGCATCGATCTCCGTCTTTTCATCCATAACTTACATATCACTTCTTTTCGCATATTCATTCAGTGCTGTCTTGAATGGGAAAACAAATCATCTGCCTTTTTCACATTTTATAGAAATTCATTCCATATCCTCAGATTTCAATTCATCCCTGCTGTTTTTTTTTCCAATCTCTGTCCTCTGGTTCTTTTTTACATTATGAGCAGGAACAGCTGTTCTCTCTACACTCTATTCAATCCACTCAAGATTTTGGAAACCTCAATCAAATCACCTCTTGGCATTCTTCTGTCCAAGCAAAATAATCCCAAATTCTTTCAATGTATTCTCATAACCTAACGCAAATCAATGACTCCCAGCATGGTCGAAGGTATGTCATGGTTAAGTCTGGAGTTGAAGCTGTCACGTCAGAAACAATGAAGCGAGCAAATGTTCCATTGCATCCTGTGCAAAAGTCTTCCGCATTATTGGAAGAATACTAATTCACTTTCCTTTGTTTTGGGATATTTATGAGCAAGATGAATGGAAACGTTTTCAAGACAGAATAGTTAATTGAAAGGACACACTTATACAGTCTGTGAAGTGTAATCTCATACTTCTTCATTTCCAAATCTAGATTGTCTTGTTTCCTGTTCCCTCCTTCCAGTATTTTCTACATTTCATGGGAATGAAATGTCTGAATGATGTTAGTTCCTGTGTTTCTCTTCTCTACAAAGTTTCTTCAGAATACTTCAGTTTTTTTTATTTTATCAAAATGTTTTATTATAAATCTTTTCAGCTGTATAATGCTAATTCACAACTGGTAATATGTAAAGGATTTCGACAAACTTAGGTTTATGTTACACATTTTTAATTGTATGCAACATCTCGGAAACAGTTGATTGTTTCTCGAAGTCAAAATCACAACCCGTTTACATTCTCTGCATCTCCTTCCATTGTAGCTAACCTGGCAGTGATTGTGATCTTATCTCGAAGAAGATGCGGTCTCTCCACAAATATCATATATTATCTTGTCTCTACGGCAGCAACAGATCTTCTGGTCATAGTCACTTTTGGAATATTAAACCGTCTTGCTGGGATTTATTTCCAATTCAGTTTCCTGTCTATCACACCTGTACGCAGTGTTCGCGATACATTAAGTTTTGCAGCCATTGACAGTTCTGTCTGGTTAACGGTCACTTTCACCTTTGATCGATTTGTGGCCATATGTTGTCAAAAACTGAAAGTAAAATATTGCACGAAGAAGGTGGCATCATGGGTCATAGGATCGGTGTGTGCACTGTCCTTCATGAAAAATATACCTATGTATTTCCATTATAAACCTATGTACATCATTGACAACATGCCATGGTTCTGTAGCCTAAAACCAGAATATTATACTGCACCGGGCTGGGCTGTATATGACTGGATTCGTTTCATTTTGACTCCGTGTCTTCCTTTCATTCTGATATTACTGCTCAATGTTTTGACTGTCAGGCAGATTTTTGCCGCCAATCGAGCCCGTAGGAGACTCCGGACTCAGGGTAATGGAGAGACTCAGAATGACCCCGAGATGGAGAAGCGAAGAAAGTCCATTGCTGTACTCTTTGGCATCTCAGGAACATTCATCCTATTATATTTATTAAATTTTGTTACAATCTTTTACGTTCGAATTGTGAATATTCCTTATTCCTCTGGGTCTGATAGCGGCAAACCGATATTTATTGTCCAGCAAAGTGGTTACATGCTTCAGTTATTGAACTGCTGCGTCAATCCATTTATTTATGCAGGGACCCAGAGTAAAATCAGAGAGGAGATAAAGAATGGTGTGAAATATCCATTCGACTATTTTCTAAAATGTTTCAAAATTCAAAATGAAAGAAACTAACATGATTCATATCGCAGCATACTCTCTTATTGCCCCCTTTTATTGCAAGCTATTGTTCCATCCCGAGTACCTTTGAAATCTTGAGCTAACGCTTGTTGAATGTGTAGTGAGTGAAGACTGTATTATCGCGTGTATTTACATTGCTAAGCATTCTGTAAATTCCCAGCTGTATTACATGTTGCTCACTATAATCCATTTACACTTGGCTAGAGTGCAGTGAATTTTGCAGAATTGGAGTGTGGTGACTTAGCGTCCGTGTCCTGTGTACATGTTTGTGTCTCATACTTTAAAAGCGTTTGTAATTGATTTTCTGATGGCGCATCCAAAGTTAGTAACATGACTGCAGCTGTTCAAGCATGCAGCGTCGCGATGTTTTCTTTTCCACTCAATTTCACCAACCCCCCCAAAAAATTATCTGGGAAGGTTAAAATTAATTCAGAAAAAGTGAGTACTGCAGATGCTGAAGATCAGAGTGGAGAGTGTGGTGCTGGGATGCTGCCTGACCTGTTGTGCTTTTCAAGCATCACATTCTTGACCCAAAAATGTATCCAATAAGTGACATCCTCATATCAACTACAATTGGAATTGATATTTATCGCTAAACATTGCATTTGATGTGCTGCGCCAAGTAGCAAAAATATGTGATGAATTCAGTCCTGCTGCATGTATCCTGCAGGCAGTGACTTCTAATGACACTTCTAAAGGGAGTATGACTCGCTCTAAGATCATAATAGGCTCCCATCCTGGGGGAACTCAAGAATGAATGGCAGCCGGCAACTCAGGATGGGAGCCGCTGACTAGTGGAGGTCCGCAAGGGTCAGTGTTGGGGCCGCAACTTTTCGTTTTATGCATTCCTGGATGAAAGAACTGAGGGCATTCTGGTTACTTTTGCAGATGGTACAAAGATAAGTGGAGGGGCAACTCGTGTTGAGGAGGTGGGAGGCTTTGGAAGGCTTTAGGCACATTAGGAGAGTGGAAAAATAAGTGACAGATGGAATACAACGTGGAAAGGTGTGACATTATGCACTCTGGTAGGATGAACAGATATTTTCCAAATGTAGTTAAAAATTCAGAAATCTGAAGTCCAGTGGGATTTGGGACTCTTAGTTCAGATTTATCTGAAGGTAAACCTGCAGGTTGTGTCAGTAAGTACAATGCTGTTATTCATCTTGAGAGAACATGAATATAACAGCAGGTATGTATTCCTGAGTCTTCGTAAAACTCAGGTCAGAACACATTTGGAGAATTGTTAATAATTTTGGACCACATACATCTGGAAAGATGTGTTGGCCTTGGAGCGGGTCCAGGGAAGGTTCAAGAAAATGATCCCCAAAATGAAAAGCTGAACATATGAGAAATGTTTGGGTCTGTACACATTAGAGTTTAGAAGGATAAAAGGAAACTAATTGAAACTTCCAGAAAATTGAAAGATCTGGACAGAGTGGAAGTTGAGAAGGTGTTTCCATTGGCAGGCAAGATGAGGACCGGATGGCACAGCCTTAGAGTAGAGGGAAGAGCATTTAGAACAGAGATGAGGAGAAAGTTCTTCAGCCAGAGAGTGGTGAATCTATGGAATTCATTGCAACAGAAAGCTGTGGAGGTGAGGTCATTGAATATATTTAAAACAGAGATGGTAGGTTCCTGGTTGTCAAAGGTATCAAAGGTTACAGGGAGAAAGTAGGAGAATGGGGGTGGAAAAAACTGATTAGCCATGATTGAATGATGGCAGACTTGATGGGCCAAATGGCCTTATTTCTGCTCCTATGTCTTATGGCCTTATGGAATACTGAACTAACAGAACACCGAGTTTAATATTGAATGTGATATACCACATTGGGATGATGTAGTAAATCTTTGCTCAGCAGTTTAGTGTACTCTTTATCTAACTGTGACGTCACCAACCGAGGCATCTCCTCAACTCCACATGATCAGAATAAATTAAAACTACCGCTGCAAGAAAGCATGTCACTGTCTGTCCACATAACCATATCCGAGAGTTTAAGGGCTGAACACAATATAATTTAATAGATCTTCAAATATAAACTATCGCTTTAATTGATTGAAGTTCCTCCACATAATATATTGGCCAATACAGTACATGATGTGTACCCTCTGACGCAGCTCAGTGACAGCCAATCAGCATGATGAAAGTCACAGGGTCAATGCTGACTATCCACTTTCTAAGGTTATGCAGTTCCAGTCAATACTCACACTGTATTCCCGTGGTGAATAATAACTGCCCCTCTCTGCAGCAGCTGGACACTGGACACATTGCACACAACAGAAGAACCACGTCCAAGTTCATGCGTGATTTATATTTTGAAAGATTTTACACAGACAGCCATTTGTTTGAAAGTGTTCTGATCCAGAATCAGAATTCTGACAGATTCTGACTTTTTTTTTGCAAACAGTATTGAAAGCCTGGTAGAGCATAGAGTCATTCAGAAAATTGGAGAACAATAGGAGATACCACAGAAACAAAGTTGACATCAAGTTATGAATGTACGTGTAGAAAAGAAATCCAGAAATTTCAGTGAAAGCTTACAAAAGATGTATAGAAAAACAGCTGATTACATTACAAATTATTGTTAATTCTGTAGGTATAGTTATACAATATTTATGTCATGCATCCAGTAATTCTAAGTTTTATTTACAGGCAGAATTCCTGACATTAGGATGTTGGAAATATCATTCTTCCTTGATATGGACTTCAGACTGAGTCCCCTTGCAGTCATACCTTGGTAAGATCCTGGGTTAGCATTCCCCATTTCAGCTGTCGGCAATGTGCCAAGTCATCTCAGCACAGCCACCATCGGCCTACTCTGTATACACACTGTGGCAGGGGTAAAACATTGGCAGAGTGGTTGGCGCTGCTACCTCACAGAGTCAGGGACTGGGTTCAATTCCAGCTCTGTGTGGAGTTTGCACATACTCTGTGTCTGTGTGGGTCTTCTCTGGGTGCTCTGGTTTCCTTCCACAAAGAGTGGAAGTTAAATTCCGTGCGAAATTGCCCTGTACAATGCAGTGATGTACTGTCGAGGTAGTTTAACTGCACTAAATGTGGGGTTATGGGGCTAGTATGGATGCTCTTCGCAAGTGTAGGTGCAGATTCGAATGACCTCTATCTGCACTGTAGCAATTCTATAAGACTTGTAAATGGGTGACATTATCCCCATTCTCTGTTTCCTGAAACACAACTCTTCTGCTCCTTGGATGCTGACTGACCTGCTCTGCTTTTCCAGCGCTACACTTTCGTCTACACAGCCTTCTGCCCAGCAAGAATCAAAGACCAGGGTCGGGTCCTGGAGAGTCAGCAGGCCTCGCTCCAGCCACCACTGCTTCTACTGATCACCCTCCGACAACGCTGCAGCTTTCCAACAATGTCAAAAGATTAACAAATGAAACGAGAAAGATAAATACAGAGACAGACAGAAGAATATAGCTGGTCTGAAGCTTACAGTCTCAGAAGCCCTCCCACAGCCTGCGATGCTGTTGGTGCTATCTTGCATTCTGAGCAGTTCACCTTGTTGATGTTTCCCATGTTGAAAATTATGCGCCATTTTTGAATAGACTTGATGTTTAGAGTGAACATGGCTCCGTACAAGTGTACTGATTTTTCCAGGATCATGTCCAACATTCTCAATGCTGTTGGTATTAGAGTCATCTGGCCCAAGGGAGAACATGTGTTCACATTCCTCACATGTCTTCTTTTTGGGAGTCCAGTGTATGTCCGTTGTATTTCTGCACTCTTGCAATGAATCTGCTCGGTAATTTGGACTCCATAATACCAGTATTAATGATTGGAGATCCAGAGATGGTGGTATATTTAATTTAAATAGTTTGGATGTGTGTTTGCGTCTTATTCTATATTGCTTTCACTTTGGAGGTAGCAATTTTCAAACAGGTACCTGATTCACATTTTCTTTGTCAGATGACACAAGGGTTTTATGCAAATAAGGCATGTCACTGTCTGGTTTAAAAAAACCCAGTAACCAGTGAAATGATCAGTGATCGTCTCCATGTTTGCCATTGCTGGGAAAAGGAGATGTACCATGAACAATTTTTGTCTTTCTGCAAATTGTATATCTCTTTTCTTCAGCCGTACTTATTTGGTGCACATCTGACAATTTGATGCATGAAAATTCATTGGTGAAGAGGCTCAAAGTGGATTGTAACTGAACACGAGTCTGAACAAATCATTAAGGGATTCCGAATGCCAGATAATGTTCGAATCTAATAGATTTCCACAACTGACTCAGGGCCTAAACTATGTCAGGAAATAATGCCTGCGATTAAACCCAGAATGAGAGTTCGTGTGAGTTTATTTCTGTGTAATGTCACTCTTCCGCCAATCAGGTTGATTCGATTTCTGTTTTGTTGTTGTTATTGTTGTTGTGTGGACAGGATGTACTTGGCCAATGTTCTAACATGGACCAATACGTCTGAGCATTGCTTCAGTTCGAGAATATGTTGGCTCCATCTACAGCTAATTGTTCCACATAGGTTCATGGTATTACTGCCCATGTGTTGTCAAACCCCAGAAATGTTGTTGGATACAATACCTTCATATGTGGTTTTGAATTGGCTGGAGATTGACATATGGGTTGCTGGGACTCAGGATTTGACCAAACAGAGATTACAGTGTAATCGGTTGAAAGAATTACAAGTAAATGATTGTTTCACCTCGAATTCTATATGTCTCTGGTTTATTTAGAAAGGAAAAGACAAAACTGAACTTTAAATTTCCTTCCGGTCCATGGAACTTTGATGTTTGGTTTCCAATTGTTGCTGGCTGGGGCTAGTCTATTACAGAATCCCAACAGTGTGGAAACAGGACATTTGGCCCAACAAGTCCACGCCGACCCTCCGGAGAGTATTCCACTCTGACACATTCCCCTACCCTGTTACTTTATGTTAACCCTGACTACTGTGATGCCATCAGTGGGTGTAGGTTTGCTCGCTGAGCTGTAGGTTTGATATCCAGACATTTCATTACCTGGCTAGGTAACTTCATCCGTGGTGACCTCCAAGTGAAGCAAAGCTGTTGTCTCCTGCTTTCTATTTATACCTTTCTCCTGGATGGGGTTCCTGGGGTTTGTGGTGATGTTCTTTCCTGTTCGTTTTCAGAGGGTTTGATAGATGGCATCTAGATCTATGTGATTGTTTATGGCATTGTGGTTGGAGTGCCAGGCCTCTAGGAATTCTCTGACATGCCTTTGCTTAGCCTGTCCCAGGATAGATGTGTTGTCCCAGTCGAAATGGTGGCTTTTTCCATCCGTGTGTAGGGCTACAAGGGAGAGAGGGTCGTGACTTTTTGTGGCTAGCTGGTGTTCATGTATCCTGGTGGCTAACTTTCTTCGTGTTTGTACTACGTAGTGTTTGTGGCAGTCCTTCCACAGAATTTTGTAGATGACGTTGGTTTTGTCCATAGAATGTACTCGGTGTTTTAAGTTTGTTAGTTTTTGTTTGAGAGTGTTGGTGGGTTTGTGTGCTACTAGGATTCTGAGGGGTCTTAGTAAGTCTGGCTGTCATTTCTGAAACTTCTTTGATGTATGGTAAGGTGGTTAGGGTTTCTGGCTGTGTTTGGTCTGCTTGTCATGGTTTGCTCTTAAGGAATCTGCGCACTGTATCTTTTGAGTATCTGTTCTTCTTGAATACGTTGTATAGGTGGTTCTCTTCTGTTTTGCATAGATTGTCTGTGCTGCAGTGTGTGGTGGCCCTTGTAGCCCTACACACGGATGAGAAAAGCCACCATTCCGACTGGGACAACACATCTATCCCGGGACAGGCTAAGCAAAGGCATGCCAGAGAAGTCCTGGAGGCCTGGCACTCCAACCACAATGCCATAAACAATCACATAGATCTAGATGCCATCTATCAAACCCTCTGAAAACGAACAGGAAAGAACATCACCACAAACCCCAGGAACCCCATCCAGGAGAAAGGTATAAATAGAAAGCAGGAGACAACAGCTTCGCTTCACTTGGAGGTCGCCACTGATGATGTTACCTAGCCAGGTAATGAAATGTCTGGATATTAAACCTACAGCTCAGTGAGCAAAGCTACCCTCTAAATATCAACTTGACCTACAAACCTTCACAAGCCTTGTAAATGCAATCAGTAACATTCTGAAGTCTAAATGCTTGGACTCAAATATCACTTCATGTCTCGAAGGCCCTGAGAGCTGCATTGATGTTGCGTCCATCAGCACAACATTAAAAATCTTTAAAAGTTGTTTCAATATACAGTTGATGGGAGTATTTGTTGCTCCATTTGTAATATTCTCTTCGCAAGCTCTGATCAGCTTTTAAACTGTCACAAGCACGATCATCTTTCTATGTAGTCGTGTCATGATTTTTTTTTGCGGTCTCCCCATTGGGAGTATTTGTAAGAGAGAGAGAGAAAGCGTTATGTCGGTAATAGTCATTTCTTCATCCTGAAAAGGACAGGAGAAGTTGAAATGTGTCATGGCAGAGTATCCTTCGATATGACATAAAGTTCAATCCCTTTGGAGGATATCGGGCATTAAACTTCACTTAAATGTTGACCGTTGATGGTCGGAAGCAGGGGATAAAAGTGGACGGATTCTTGTCAGACTGGAGGCCTGTGACTAGTGGAGTTCCTCAGACGTTACTGCTAGGCCCATTGCTGCTTGTGATCTATAATCAATGATTTGGATAAAATGTAAAAGGCATAATTAGTAAGATTGTAGATGACAATAAAATTGGTAGTATGCTGGATAGTGAGGAAGGTTGTCAAATATTGCAGAAAGACCTTAATCATCTGCGGAAATGGGTCAAGAAATGGCAAATGGATTTTGCTATCGATAAGAGTGAGGTCTTGCATTTTGAAAACTCAACTCAAAGTAGGAGCTTCATGGTGAATGGTAGGGCCTTAAGAAGTCTAGTGGAACAGAAGGACCTTGAAATTCAGGTGCATAGCTCTCCAAAAGTGGAATTTCAGGTAGATAGGGCAGTAAAAATGGTTCTTGGGACACTGGCTTTCATCAGTCAGATCAGTCAGTATAGAGATTGTCAAGGATGTTGGTAAGGTCACTTTGAGTATTGTGTTCTGTTTGATCCCCTTGCTGAAGGAATGATCTTATTAAACTGGAAAGAGTGCAGAAGAAATTTTCAAGGATGGTGCCAGAACTGAAGGGTCTGAGTAGCAGGGAGAGGTCGGACAAGCTCGGACTTTTTTGCTTTCGAACATAGGAGTGATGGGAGTTCTTACAGAAGTGTATAAGGTCATGACAGGTATGAATAGGGTGGCTGAAATTTATCTTTTTCCCCAGGTTGGGGAAGTGAGGACGAGAGGGCATCAGTTTAAGGTTAGAGGGGAAAGAATAAAAGGGAACCTGAGGAGCAACTCTTCTGCACAGAAGGTAGTATGCATATGGAAGAGCTGCGATTGGAAGTGGTTGGGGCATATACAACAACAACATTTAAAAGGCATTTGGACAAATACATGGATTGAAAAGGATTAAAAGGATATCGACCAAGTGCAGGGAAATGGGGTTAGAATGGAAGGACATTTTGGCCGGCATGGACCAGTTTGGGCCAAAGCGTCTGAATCTGTCCTGTAGGACTCGATGACTCTAATTGGACAAATACATGGATTGGAAAATTTTAGAAGAATATGGACCCAGTGCAGGGAAATGGGCTTAGTGTGGTTGCATATTTTTGTCCGCATGGACCAGTTTTCTCCGAAGGGCCTTTCTCTGTGTTGTGTGACTCTATGATTACTCGTGTTAGCACCATTCTGCTGCAATAGATCTGTAGCCTCTGAGGACTTAGTCAATTACTCTATCAGTTTCTCCCTCAAAATTTTCTACTGCAAAGAAAACAATTGAGGGTTCTCCGGTCTCTCTTCACAGCTGAAATAATCCATCAGAGGCAAAGTCCTTCTCAATCTCCTTTGCATACCCCTCCAGCATAACCGGATCCGTGCGACAAGGTGGTAACCATGCTGCACACAGTAAGCTGGCCACTCTCTCAACGGCATGGCGTGGACTGGGAAGCCCAGAGCAGGGCACTCGCCATGGCATATCGAAGGAGCAGGTCTCTGGCAGCAATGTGCTGGAGCAGTGGAGAAGGAAAAGCTGAAGTCTCTTTAACTTATCATTTTTTATTTTATTCTGTGAGGAGCACTTCTGCACGAGCGAAGTTACACACTTTTCACTATATCGTATCAGGGAAACACGTGATAATACAGGATATTCAAAGCTAAAGTTTGCCATAACCAAAGTTATGTACTGCTCCACATTACCTGGATACGTTTACAATCAGTCCACCACGAACAAAGATAAGCATCTTATCTGTGATCTTAACAGTCCTCTTCACGGCCCTTCCATGCTCATGGAACAAAGGACAAGAAACCAAAGTTCCGTTTTGTTCCTCTGAGCTTCCCAAGTTGCTCCCATTTATTGTGTACTCCCTTATCTTGTTGTTTCTTCCAAACTGAACAGAAAATATACAGCACTGAACTGGAACTCTGCACATTAAAGGTGATCGACAGAAAATATATTGGGCAATTTGGAATCATAGCGCAGGCGATCTGTAATGAGAACATGATCTCGTTTCACTTAAAAATTTCATTCATCATGCTTGGTCAGGAACATACGCTCCTACATCTTACTAAGTGGTATAATGCAGGCTGGTATTATTTCTTAAACATCAATGTTGTCAGGACAGTTCTGCGATCCACGTTTGATTCCCTTTGGAACACAGTCACAGCACAAGTCGTTCCATCAAAAAGTCGTTCCATCAAATGATAAACAACAGGTGAACATTAGCTCACAGCTTTGTTTCTGAGAATAAACTCAATGCCCATAAAGATGAAAACTCCCTAATTATCTACCAGGAGACTGACATCAGGTATAAATGTGAGCACTTTCCCAGGAAGTGCGGCAAATACTCAACTTGTGTGATTGAAATGCATACGATACCGACAGGTCCAGTGTTTGTCATTTATTACCCCATCCTTGCTGCTATCGGAGTTCCAGGTGAATTATCTCATTTATAACTGACTATGGTAATCATCCAGTATCTGCTACAAGATGCATTTCCATCAGTGGTGTTTCTTTTCTGTGCGTTTTACAGCAGTTGTCTATTTCTCCAGTTTAATTTAAAATGTGTTCTAATTCACTGAATCAATTTATTTGATTTCACTGGTATAATATTTCATTAATTTTAGTGTCACATTTGAACAATAAAGGTGTTAATTCCCCATTTATCCGATGGTTTATGGTGATAATCTAATGAGGTTCATGCAAAATTAATTTGTCTTCGGGGTGGGCCAAGTCAGAAGACACACAACACCAGGTTATAGTCCAACAGGTTGACTTGCAATCACAAGGTTTCGGAGGGTTGCTCAACCTGATGAAGGGACTGCGCTCTGAAAGCTGGTAATTTCAAAGGTACCTGTTGGACTAGAACTTGGTATATCGTGTGACTTCTGACTTTTTCTCATTTTTGTCATTTCACCGCTTTCATTGTACAATTTCTTCATATTGTCTGTGCAATTTCTCACCTGTAATGTTATACTGCCTTCTTGTGTTTGGTAACATTCATTGCTTTAATTGTGTCAATTTCCCGATTTGTAAAAACATCGTATGATTTGTTGCAGTTACCGTAATGTCTGAACATGTAATATTAATTCTGTCAGTGTGGTTGAATTTAAGGGCAACACACAATGTAATTGCAACTGCATTTGCATTATTGATAACGTTGTTATCGGTGAAGTATCTGGAATTTAATTTGTTGTGATTGTCAATGAATTGTAGACAGATGTTGTTCTAGGGTGTAGGTTTGCTCGCTGAGCTGTAGGTTTGATATCCAGAAATTTCATTACCTGGCTAGGTAACATCATCAGTGGCGACCTCCAAGTGAAGCGAAGCTGTTGTCTCCTGCTGTCTATTTATATCTTTATATAGATATAAAGATCTATATAAAGTGAGCAAACCAACACCCTATACCTCAACCTGAGCTACAAACCTTCACAAACCTTGCAGATGTTGTTCTTGCTGAATTATCACCATGTTAAGTATCCAAAACTTGACCAAATTGTAACAGTACAGAATTGTCATGATGTGGAAAGGGACCATTTGACCCCTCAAGCCCCCACTGGCTATTCAAAAGAGCATGGTTGCCGAGTGTCAATCTCCGTCTTTTCATCTATATCCTGACATATCACTCCTACCTGCATATTCATTCAGTGCTGGCTTGAATCGAAAAATTGTATTTGCCTTTTTCACATTTCATGGAAATTCATTCCACATCCTAAGATTTCAACTCATCCCTGTTTTTTTTTTGCACATCACTTTAAATCTCTGTCCTCTGGTTCTTTTTTACTTTATGAGCAGGAACAGCTTCTCTCTCTACACTCTATTCAAGACACTCGTGATTTTGAAGACCTCAATCAAATCTCCTCTTGGCATTCTTCTGTCCAGGCAAAATAATCCCAATTTCTTTAAATGTATTCTCATAACCTGATGTAAACCAGTAGCTCCCAGCATGGCTGAAGTATGTCATGGTTAAGGGCTTATGCTCGAAACGTCGAATTCTCTATTCCTGAGATGCTGCCTGGCCTGCTGTGCTTTGACCAGCAACAAATTTGCAGCTATGTCATGGTTAAGTCTGTAGTTGAAGCTGTCAAGTCATAAATAATGAAGCGAGCAAATTTTTCATTGAATCCTGTACAAATGTTCACTTCAAAATCAGAAGAATGCTAATTCATTTGAGATGTTTTGGGATATTTATGAGCAAGGTGAATGGAAACATTTTCAAGACAGAACAGTTCATTAAAAGGACACTCCAATCCAGATTGTTAAGTGTAATCTCATACTACGTCTCCAAACCTGTGTTGCCTCACTTGCTGTTACCTTGTTCCAGCATTTTCTGCATTTCTTGTTAATGTAATGTCTTAACATGATGTTAGTTTCTGTGTTTCTTTTCTTCAGAAAGTTTCTTCAGAATACTTCACTGTTTTTTATTCTGCCAAAATGTTTCATTATAAATCTTTTCAGCTGCGTAAGGCGACCTTACAATTGCTCGTTATGTTGCCGATTTCTAACTACATAGGTTTAAGTTAAACATTTTTAAGTTAATGCAAAATCCAGGAAACAGGTGATTGTTTCTTAGAGTCAGAATGACAACCATCTGATCACCATTATGTTCTCTCCATCTGTTTCCATTGTAGCTAACCTGGCAGTGATTGTGATCTTATCTCGAAGAAGATGTGGTCTCTCCACAAATATCATATATTATCTTGTCTCTATGGCAGCAACAGATCTTCTGGTCGTGGTCACGTTTGTAATATTAAACCGTATTGCTGTGATTTATTTCCAATTCAGTTTCCTGTCTATCACACCAGTATGCAGTGTTCGTAATGCATTAAGTTTTGCAGCCATTGACAGTTCTGTCTGGTTAACGGTCACTTTCACTTTTGATCGATTTGTGGCCATATGTTGTCAAAAGCTGAAATTAAAATATTGCACGAAGAAGATGGCATCATGGGTCATAGGATCGGTGTGTGCACTGTCCTTCATGAAAAATATATCAACGTATTTCCATTATAAACCGATATACATAATTGACAAAATACCATGGTTCTGTGGCCTAAAACCAGACTATTATACTGCACCGGGGTGGGCTGTATATGACTGGATTCGTTCTATTTTGACTCCGTGTCTTCCTTTCATTCTGATATTACTGCTCAATGTTTTGACTGTCAGGCAGATTTTTGCTGCCAATCGAGCCCGTAGGAGACTCCAGACTCAGGGCAATGGAGAGACTCAAAGTGACCCAGAGATGGAGAAGCGAAGAAAGTCCATTGCTTTACTCTTTGGCATCTCAGGAACATTCATCCTATTATATTTGTTATATTTTGTTACAATATTTTACGTTCGAATTGCAAATATTCCTTATTCTTCTGTGTCTGATATCAGCAAACCGATATTTATTGTCGAACAAAGTGGATACATGCTTCAGTTATTGAACTCCTGCATCAATCCATTTATTTATGCAGGGACTCAGAATAAAATCAGAGAGGAGATAAAGAATGGTGTGAAATATCCATTCAGTCTGTTTGCTAAAATATTTAAAAAATCAAAATGAAAGAAACTAACATGATTCATATCGCAGCATATTTTCTTATTATTCCCTTTTATTGCAAACAATTGTTCCATACTGAGTACTTTGAAATCTTGAGCTAACGCTTGTAGAATGAGTAGTGAGTGAAGAGTGTCTTATCACGTGTATTTACGTTGCAAAACATCCTGTAAATTCCCAGTTGTATCACATGTTGCTCACTGTCATCCATTTACCCTTGGCTGGAGTGCAGTGAATTATGCGGAATTAGCGTGTGGTGAATTCGCTTTCATGTCCTGTGTACATGTTTGGATTTCATACCTTAAAAATGTTTGTAATTGACTTTCGGATGGCACATCCAAAGTTAGCTAAATGATTGCAGCTGTTCAAGCATGCAGTGTCATGATGCTTTCTTTTCCACACAATTCCACCAGACCCAAAAACTTTTCCGGGAAGGTTCAAATCAACTTGGAGAAAGTGAGGACTGAGGATGCTGGAGATCAGGTTCGAGTGTGTGGTACTGGGATTCTGCCTGACCTGCTGTGTTTTTCCAGCACCACACTCTCCACCCATAAGTTTTTCCAATAAGTGACATCCTCATTTCAAATACAATTGGAATTAATATTAATCGCCAGACATTACATTTGGTGTGCTGTGCCTAGTAGCAAAAAGATGTGATAAATCCAGTGCTGCCACATGTATCCAGCAGACAGTGACTTGTAATGACACTTTCAAACTGAGTATGACTCATTCTGAGATCAAAAATAGACTCCCATCCTTGGGAACTCAAGAATGAATGACAGCTGATGACTCAGGATGGGAGCCGGTGAGCAGTGGAGTTCCCCAAGGGTCAGTTTTGGGACCACAACTTTTTGTTTTATGCATTAATGATCTGGATGAAGGAACTGAGGACATTCTGTTTACATTTGCAGATGGTACAAAGGTAGGTGGAGAGGCAGGTAGTATTGAGGAGGCAGGGAGGCTGCCGAAGACAGGTTAGGAGAGTGGGCAAAGTAGTTTCAGATGGAATACAGCCTGGGAAGGTGTGAAGTCATGCATCTTGGTCGGATGGACAGAGGCATGGCCTAGTTTCTATATGGGGTTAAAATTCTGAAATCTGAAGTACAAATGGACTTGGGACTCCGAGTTCCGGTTTCTCTTCAGGTAAATGTGCAGGTGAAGTCAGTTAGCGCAACGTTGTCATTCCTGTCCTTTTTAAAGCTCTGGTCAGACCACATTTAGAGTATTGTGATAAATTTTGGACCCCATACCTCTAGAAGTCTGTCTTGGCCCTGGCGCGAGTCTTGGGAAGGTTCAAGAAAATGATCCCAGAAATGAAAAGCTTAACCTATGAGAAGTGTTTGTGTCTATACTCTTTGAAGTTTCGAAGGATAAAGGGGATCTCATTGAAACTTCCATAAAATTGAATGGCCTGGACAGAGTGGATGTTGGGAGGATTCTTCCGTTGGCAGGTGAGACGGGGAGCCGAGGGCACAGCCTGTGAGGAAAGGGAAGAGCCTTTCGAACAGAGATGAGGAGAAACATCTTCAGCCAGAGAGTGGGGAATCTATGGAATTCATTGCAACAGAAAGTTGTGGAGGCCACTTCATTGAGTGCCGTATATACTCGTGTCTAGTTCAAACTTCGAAGATTTTTTAGGTCTGAAATTAGGCAGCCGATGAAAACACAAGGTATTGTTTTCGAGGGATGAATATTTATCACCAAATAAATAAAATGGACCAACTCCCGCTCCCTGGTTCTGGAATGTTTCCTGTAATGTATTTGGCCGCAGTAAACCTTGGGTTTCTGAAACCAATACATATCGCGGTCACCTGTACTGTTATGCCATTATAGGTAAAAGATGCCCTCCAATGCATCTTGTCCTCATCCCGCACCTCCGCTCTCAGATCCTACCCCTCTAACCGTAACAAGGACAGAACACCCCTGGTGCTCACCTTCCACCCTACCAACCTTCGCATAAACCAAATCATCCACTGACATTTCCGTCACCTCCAAAAAGACCCCATCACCAGTGATATATTTTCCTTCCCACCCGTTTCCACCTTCCGAAAAGAATGACTACCTGGTCAGGTCCTCGCCCCCCCCCCCCTACAACCCACCCTCCCATCCTGGCACCTTCCCCTGCCACCGCAGGAACTGCAAAACCTGTGCCCACACCTCCTCCCTCACTTCCATCCAAGGCCCTAAAGGAACCTTCCACATTCATCAAAGTTTTACCTGCACACCCACTAATATCATTTATTTTATTT
Organism: Hemiscyllium ocellatum; assembly: GCF_020745735.1. Taxonomy (NCBI): domain Eukaryota; kingdom Metazoa; phylum Chordata; class Chondrichthyes; order Orectolobiformes; family Hemiscylliidae; genus Hemiscyllium; species Hemiscyllium ocellatum. The sequence goes on along the minus strand of NC_083433.1, from coordinate 29,496,838 downwards.
GTTGCTCCCGATGCGGTCTCCTCTACATTGGGGAGACTGGACACCTCCTAGCAGAGCGCTTTAGGGAACATATCCGGATCACCCGCACCAATCAACCATGTGGCCCAACATTTCATCTCCCCCTCCCACTCTGCTGAGGACATGGAGGTCCTGGGCCTACTGCACCACCACACCCTCACCACCAGACGCCTGGAGGAAGAACGCCTCATCTTCTGCCTTGGAACACTTCAACCCCAGGGCACCAATGTGGACTTCAACAGTTTCCTCATTTCCCCTTCCCCCACCTCACTCTAGTTCCAAACTTCCAGCTCAGCACTCTCCCCATGACTTGTCCTACCTGCCTATCTTCTTTTCCACCTATCCACTCCACCCTCCTCACTGACCTATCACCTTCATCCCCTCCCCCACTCACCTATTGTACTCTATGCTACTTTCTCCCTGCCCGCCTCTAGCTTACCTCCTCACGCGTCAGGCTCTCTGCCTTTATTCCTGATGAAGGGCTTTTGCCTGAAACATCGATTTTACTACTCCTTGGATGCTGTCTGAACTGCTGTGCTCTTCCAGCACCACTAATCCAGAATCATTTATACCATTACAGTAATTCTGAAAACCGGGAGTGGAGCTTGACAGCTGGCTGACTGGAAGACCTGTACTGGCATGATACAGCCAGCAGACTGGAAAACCAGATCGGAGCACAACGGGCAGGCACACCGACTCATAAATGTTAATCTCTAACTGTGAAAGTCTAGAGTTTACTTATACATGAGATATATGGAAAATGCAAGATTTTTTGGTCAAAAGTAAGGGGTTATGTATACATGAGATCGACCTATACACGAGTATATGTGGTTCCTTTCAACCAGATTGGATAGGTTCTTGGGTGTCAAGGGTATCAAATGTTCCAGGGAGAAAGTGGGGAGAATGGGGTTGAAGAAACTGATCAGCCATGATTGAATGGTGGAAATACTTGATGGGCCAAATGGCCTAATTTTTGCTCCTATATCTTGTGCTCTTATGTAATACTGAACAAACAGAATACTGAGTTTAATATTGAATCTGCTAGACCACATTGGAATGACCGACTAAATCTCTGTTCAACAGCTCAGTGTACTAAACCAAGCACTCTGTACTCAGCTGTGACTTCACCAACCGAGGCCATCTCCCCATCTCCACATGCTCAGGATAAGTTAATCATGGAATATGATGCTGCAAGAAAGCATGTCACTGTCTGTCCACATAACCATATCACAGAGTTTAAGGGCTGGACACAAAACAATCATTAGATCTTCAAATGTGAATTATTTCTTCAATTGGGTTAGCTTCCTCCACATGCATATTGGTCAGTACAGTATCTGAAGATGTGTACCCTCTAACACAGCGTAATGAGAGCCAATCAGCATGATCAAAATCACAGGGTCAACACTTACTATCCAATTCCAAAGGTTATTCATTTCCAGTCAATAATCACACTATATTCCCGTGGTGAATGAAAACTGTCCCTCCCTGCAGCAATTGGATACTGGACACATTGCACACAACAGAACAACCACATCCAAGTTCATGTGTGATTTATATTTGAAAAGATTTTACGTAGACAGCCATTTGTTTGAAAATATTGAAAATATTCTGATCCAAAATTAGAAATCTGACTGATTCTGAAACTTTTTTTATACAAACAGCATTGAAAGCCCGGCAGAGCACAGGCTCACTCAGAAAATTTGAGAACAGTGGTAGATACCACAGAAACAAAGTTGACAATCAACTTATTCATGTATGAGGCAGTGGTTCTACATTTAATGTCACTGTAATACAATGTAATGACCTGGAACAATGAACAGAATGTCTCCATGTGGCATAATGTTAATGTCAGGAGAAAAGGAATCCAGAAATTTCTGTGAAAGCTTACAGAACATGGAAACAAAGACAGGTGATTACATTACAAATTACAGGTAATTCTGTATGTCTCATTATATAACATACATGTTGTGCATCCAGCAATTCTAACTATTCCATACAGGAATTGTTCCTGACATAAGAATGTTGGAAATATTGACAAAAAGATTGGAAATAGAAAATGAAATTTCCATCATCTACATTCAGGTGATCAGTCTTGCAGGGGGTTGGCGATTCCTGGAAGAGGTTCTCCATATCTCAGAAAGCTTTTCTAGTGCAGTCTCTGGGGCTTTCAGAAGCTCCTGTTTTTCCGCAGAAATGGCCCACTTTGATTGGCTGCTGTTAGCCTGTGACACTGCTATCATCACCTCTTTGTGTATGGCCAACCCTGGCTCAGAGGCACATGACTTGATTGACATCACTGGTTCCATCTGGTCCGGCTCAGTATTCAGAGGGTCCTCTACTTGCTGCTGATGTGTGGTGTTCAGCTGCTCCACATGTCTCCTCCACACCATTTAGAACATAGACCATGGAACAGTACAAGCCTTTTGGCTTTCGATGTTATGCCGACCTTTTATCCTACTCTAAGATCAAACTAACCAACACACCCTTCATTTACTATCATCCACGTGCCTACCCAATGTGTCTGACTCTACTACCACTGCTGGCAATGCATTCCACACACCTACCACTCTCTGTTTAAAGAGCTGATCTCTGACATCTCCCCTAAACTGATGCCTCTCATGATAGCTAATTCTGCCCTGGGAAAAAGTCACTCGCTATCCACTGTTTCTATGCCTCTCACATCTTGTACACCTCCATCAAGTCACCTCTTATCCTTCTTCATTCCAATGAGAGAAGCCCCAGCTCTCTCAACCTTTCTTCATAAGACATGCTGTCCAGTCCAGGCAGCATCCTGGTAAATCTCCTCTGCACCCTCTCTAAAACTTCCACATCCTATCTGTAATGGAGGATACCAGCACTAAACACCATATTCCAAGTGTGGCCTAACTAGGGATTTTATAAAGCTGCACCATAACCTTTCTGCTCTTAAACTCAACTCCCCTGCGAGCGAAAGCCAATACACCATATATGTTCTTAATATCCCTATTCAAGTCGGGTGACAACTTTGAGGAATATGTGGACATGTGTCCCAAGATCCCTCTCTTCCTCCACACTGCCAAGAATCCTGCCTTTAACCCTGTAATCTGCATTCAAAGTTGACCTTCCAAAGTGAATCACTTCACGCTTTTCTCCATCTGCCACTTCTCAGCCCAGGATTTCTTCCTCATCTGCTCTAAAAGTTCTGATTCAGCTACTCCACCATTGGGATCCATTTGTCAACAAATATATAATTCCAGGCGAAAACACTCTCTCCTTTTTTGAATATGGTTGACAATGAGTTCCCGCCCTTCTGACCAGTGGCCATTCTCGATCTCACTCAACCACCTCTCTAGTCTCTGCTGGATATGGTAAGTCAAATCTGGTTGTCAGCTGGCAGGAGAACATTAAGGACACCAGCAACTGTGCATCATCGCATGTGTCATGTTCCTGTAATTGCTGAGGAACTTTTTGAATTGCCATGCTAGCAAACCCTCCCCTTGAGAGGCCTTAAAAGCTTCTTCAAGGTTTATGCAAATTTATCCAACTGGCCATTTGTTGCAGGATGATAGGGAGCTGACCTCAATTGTCTGACTCAGTGATTTTTCAGTTACTCCTTGCAAATCGAATCAGAATATGGAGACTGTTGGCACTCATGAATTGTCTTGAGCTCCTGAATTTGGCAAACACTTCTTGCAGTTGGTGCATCATTGCGTCTGCTGATATTGACTTCATGACTGCCACCTCCAGACAATTGGAGTGAGTATTTTGCGACCACAAGTAACATCTGTCCTTCTTTTGGTCCGGCGAAACTGACACAAATCCACTGCCATGTTGATTGAGACTATTCCCATTGGTGAAGCGATGACTGTGGCAGCAGGTTCCTAATTAATGCGCAAAATTGGCATTATCCCATTTTCTCCTCAAGTCTTGGACTCCATTGTCTGCCAGGAAAAGGAGCTCCTGGCCATTTCTTTAATTCATACCACGCTGAGGTGCCCTCGGGTACACTTGTTCCAGCACCCATCCTCTTAATTGGGAAGGGATAACAACTCTCATTCCACACATTATCTGATATAGACAATTACCACCTCCTGGACAGGTAAGGGTTTAATTCTGGGTGGTTTCTATGACAAGTCCTTCCGCCCAAGAAAAAGCCCAAAGCTACTTCAAGACCTGATCATTCTGAGTTGCGTTCTACACCTGACTCACAAACACCTTGTCTTCTGAGGAAATGTGCACAATTTTGTAAGTTGCAGACGAGAACGTTACCTGGCAGTGGTAACCTTGACAAAGCATCAGCCTTGCCAGTCTTCTCTAACTGTTGATTCCTGATCTCACATGAATTAGGCTGTCAGAACCAGTGCCCATCCATGCAGGTGTGCTGCTGCCATTAACAGTATTCCTATGTATGGGGCACAAATGAAGATTAGTGGCCTGTGGTCTGTCAGCAGCCTGCCATCAAAGACATGACTGTACATCTTAACACTGCCCAATCCTTCCTTTTCCACTTGGTCATAATTATCCTCTATCGTCAGTGATGTCAATGTGAATACAATGGGCCTTTCCTCTCCATTCAGCAAGACGTGTGACAGGACAGTGCCAACCCAATAGGGTGGTACATCAATTGTCAACTTCAGTGGCAACGTTGGGTCGAAATGAAGCAACACTGCTTCCCCTCTCAGTGAGCTCCTTCACATTCCTACGTCCATTTCGAAACAGCCACCATTTACCCAGAAACTGATGCAGAGTTGCCAAATCAGGCAGGAATTCGCCACAGTAACTACAAGTCACTGGAACGATCCCAACTGAGACACTTTCACTCGTAAATATACCTTAATGACAACTTCCATTTTATTCAGCACTTTGTGCCGTCCATCACCGTCGGTTTATGGCCAGATACTCGATGACATCATTGAAAAGAAAACTCACCTTTCTCCCATTTTACTTGGAGGCCATGCTTCTGCAACCTTTTCAGGGTTTCTTATACATTGCTCAAATTATTATTTTCAGAGGATCCAATAACCAAACTCGCAGCCAAATAATGCTGGGCACCCTACTATTCACTCACAATTTGTCCTATTACCTTCTCAAACAGACATGGTGCTGGGTGCTGACATAATGCCAAATGGAAGTTGCTTGCAGCAGAACTGTCCCCGGGTGACACTGTCATCAGCGGTGACTGGGACTCCTTCATGACTCTCAGCTGTGATCAGGAATACGACATTTTTGAGGATTCCTTTTCCCCAAACAGTCCACTGAAGAGGTCCTCAATGAGTGGAATTGGGTATTGATCCTCACACAGGCCTGAATTGTCTCTGATATGAAATGATGCCACAAGTCCTCACTGTACCTTCTGTGTTGAAGAAAGGAATGATTGGTGTGGCCCAACTATTGGTGGTTCCTGGTTCCAATGCTCGCAACTTCACCAGTCATTCCAGTTCTGCCTTCCACTTTGGGTTGATTGCATAAAGTACTGTACACGCCTTCAGCTTCATTAGATAAGCTCCTGCCTCAACTGAAGTTTGATTTCGATTCCTTTCTTTTGACCCAGGGTTCCTTTGAAAATATCTTAATACCTGTTGAAGACCTATGCGAATTCGTTTTGAGACCGGTCTGTTAACCACGGAATGGGACTATTTGGCGCCGCCCTATTGGCGCCGATCATTTGGCCCCGCCGTTTTGGCTCTAAACTGTTTTGGCGCTCATTACTTTGGCGCTGAGCTGTTTTGGCACCAATACACATAGATAACCATCGTGTGAAAATTTTGGTTTGTCCCACTTTCTTAGAATGTTTTCAGCCATTTCTGGTATGGGCTCTACAAGAAAATAGAAAGAAAATTGTATTAAGTATCATCAAGGCGGTAGATGACTATTAACAATTGTTAAATGAGAAAATGATCACAAAACGAGATTTGAATCTACAGCGGGTCATTACAGATTTGACTTTCAAACAAGACTTTTTTTTTATTCTGAATTGGCACCAAAACAGCTCAGCGCCAAAGTAATGAGCGCTAAAACAGTTTAGAGCCAAAACAGCGGTGCCAAATGATCGGTGTCAAAAGGGCAGCGCCAAAATGTACCCGACCCTATTAACCATGTCCCAAGTTATCTTTAATTTGTGTAACCAGGAGTGTCTAAATATCATGACACACAGAGGAATGCTGTTCCCTCAGCTGCATTTTAACCAGTACATAGACTTTTAGCAGCACCAGTTGTTCTGGATATGTTTGTGAAGTAATTTTGGCAGGCTTCAATGGCACTCCTCTGAACTGTTTCCTATAAATCCGTTCGGGATTCAGAGACACCTCTACACATGTATTTACACTGCCATTTAAACTTGCTTTTCTTATATTTTGTGAAGAATCCAGAAACGATTAGTTGTTTAAGCAAAACTCTACTGAGCGTGGATCTTTAATCACTCCTGTAGGCCCGACTGATTCCTCCTCACTCCCTAGCTGGCAGCACGTGCCTTATCCATTGCCCTCTGAATTGTCTCCTTGAGAGACCCATTCCCTGGCTTGAGTTATAATGGGGCAAATTCTGGCAATAGTGCCCACCCGTTCACACATTCAGCCCTGAGATTCTCATTTCCAACACATTGACTCCTTGTGGCCACTCTTGACATGTTATCGGCACACACTCGGCTGAGTATCTGCAAATTGATGCACTCAGGCATCGTCACTTAACTGGGTTACTTCTTTGGTGATCAACTCTATCGAGGGAGAAATTTCAAAAGCTGCCTTTGGTTTCTTCCAGAAAGTAGCTTCCATTGGAATGTTTCTTGTCTGAGGACATCAACCGAAGTGTCGCAAAGCACTTTGTTCTCCATTACGTAAACACTAAAATGTTCAGAGTATAGCATCCAACTATCGATCAAATGGTTCCATCGCTACAAATTGGGACCCCTCTTTGTTTTCCCATCACTGGAAATTTCCCTTGCCACTAGACTAAAGTAGCCATTAGCAGCCTAATGTCCTGAATGAATGCTCCTGTGTCTGTTACTGCCTCACCAACTCTGCTGGCATATCATCCTTCCCTGATATAGACTGCAGACTGAGTCCCCTTGCAGTCGCACTCCATTATGACTTTGGTAAGTTCCTGGGTTTGCATTCCCCTCTTCAGCCGTCGGCAATGGCCCGAGTCTCCTCAGAACAGCCACTATCGACCCAGTCTGTATGCATGCAATTAATTCTTGGAGCCAACTGCAATACAAGTCACCTCGCAATCACTTCCTTGAAATCTTTACAATCTTACAATTGTAATCTCATGTTACAATCCTGCGTTATTACCAAAGTTCTGGAGGACGTCTTTGCTCCTGTCAAACAAACCATACACTCAGATTCTGTGGGCCATACTGCATTCTCGTCGCCAGTTATTATATTTGTGGTTCACACAGAACCATAAGTAGTACACAAAGTAGAGAGAAGATCTCTCATGCCCACAATCAGTTTTAGATTTCACCTAGCTCCCCTGTCCAGGTCACCTGATTCACTCTCTTAAAAGGACAACACGCATCCAGCTCCATATGTAGCCAAACTTTGTCTGTCTTGAAAAACGCAGGATTAATCCAATCCAGCAATTTTCATCCAATCAGATTATTCTCAATCATGAGTTACTCTCGATCATGATCTGTGTTATGAACAGTGCTATCAAGCAGTACCTGCTCGTCAATATCTGCTCAGTGATGCCTAATTTGGACTCTGCCAGGGTCACACAGACCCTCACCTCATTACAGCCTTGGTTCAAATACGGGTAACACAGCTGAAAAGTAGACGTGAGGCTTCAGGGAAGGTGATGGCCTAGTTGCATTATTGCTGCACTGTTATTGCAGAGACCCAGGAAATACTCTGGGAACATGATTTCGAACCCTGTCAGGCAGATGGTGGAAGTTGAATTGAGTAAAACAGTCTGGAATTAGGTGTCTAATGAAGATCATAAAACCAATGTCGACTGTTGGAAGGAAATGCTTTTGATTCACAAATGCCCTTTAGGGAAGGAAATGGCCATTCTTACCTCATCTGGCCTACACGTGACTCCAGGCTAACAGCTATATAGTCCACTTTGAACTGCCCTCTGGGTCTAACCCTTATCTCTGGCATGAATTTTAAAAAATGAGGTGAGAATGATGGCCCTTGGTATTAAGGCCACGTTCCACTGAGTGTGGCATCAGTGAACCTGAACAAAACTAGAATCATATGGTATCAGAGGGCAAACTCTCCACATAGCTGTCATACCTGACATGTTGGAGGATAGTCATGGTTGTTGGAGGTCAGTAAGCCATCCATCACTTAATATAACAGTCTGCAGGCTTGGGCTGACAAATAGCAAGTACCATACAAGGTCAGGCAATGCTTATCAATAATAAGAGAAAATCCAACCACCACCTCTTGACATTCAATGATATCACGATCAATGGATCTCCCATTATCAACACCCTGAGTGTTACCATTAACCAGAAACTCAGCTGGACTCAGCATATAAATTTAGTGGCTCCAACAGCAAATTAGCAGCGAGCAATACAATGGCAAATAACTCAGTTCCTCACTCCTACAACCTTTCCATGCTCTTCATGGCATACTCCACACTTTGTGCGTGGGAAATCATGTCTCACAAACGTGATTGAGTTTATTTTTGAAGAAGTAACAAGGAGGATTGATGAGGGCAGAGCAGTCAATGTGATGTATATAGACTTCAGTAAGGCATTCAACAAGGTTCCCCATGGGAGACTGGTGAACAAGGTTAGATCTTGCAGAACTTAAAAATGTGTTGCTGGAAAAGCGCAGCAGGGCAGGCAGCATCAAAGGAGCAGGAGAATCGACATTTCAGGCATAAGCACTTCTTCAGGAATGAGAAGAGAATTGAGCAGGCTAAGATAAAAGGTAAGGAAGAGGGACGTGGGGGAGGGGCGTTGGAAATGCTATAGGTGGAAGGAGGTTAAGGTGAGGGTGATAGGCTGGAGAGGAGTTTCGGGCAGAGAGGTCAGGAAGAAGATTGCAGGTTAGGATGGCGGTGCTAAGTCTGAGAGTTGGAACTGAGAAAAGTTGGGGGGAGGAGAAATGAATAAGCTGGAGAAATCTGCATTCATCCCATTTGGTTGGAGGGTTCCTAGGTGGAAGATGAGGCGCTCTTCCTCCAGGCGTCGTGTTGCCATGGTCTGACGATGGAGGAGGCCAAGAACCTGCATGTCCTTGGCGGAGTGGGAGACGGAGTTAAAGTGTTCAGACACGGGGCGGTTGGGTTGGTTGGTGCGGGTGTCCCAGAGGTGTTCTCTGAAACTTTCCGCATGTAGGCGGCCTGTCTCCCCAATGTGTAGGTGGCCACATCGGGTGCAGCGGATGTAGCAAATGATGTGTGTGGAGGTGCAAGTGAATTTCTGATGGATATAGAAGGATCCCTTGGGGCCTTGGAGGGAAGTGAGGGGGGAGGTGTGGGCGCAAGTTTAGCATTTCTTGCAGTTGCAGGGAAAGGTGCCAGGAGTGGAGGTTGGGTTGGAGGGGGGTTTGGATCTGATGAGGGATTTGCGGAGGGAGTGGTCTTTCTGGAACACTGACAGGGGTGGGGAGGGAAATATATCCTTGGTGGTGGGGTCCATTTGGAGGTGGCGGAAATGACAAAGGATGATACAATGTATCTGAAGGTTGGTGGGGTGGTAGGTGAGGACCATTGGGGTTCTGTCCTGGTGGTGATTGGAGGGGTGGAGTTCCAGGGCGGAGGACTGGGAAGTAGAGGAGATGTGGTGGAGAGCATCATCAAACACGTCTGAGGGGAAATTGCGCTCTTTCAAGAAGGAGGCCATCTGCGTTGTTCAGTATTGGAATTGGTCCTCCTGGGATCAGATGCGGCGAAGGCGAAGGCATTGGGAATATGGGATGGCGCTTTTACAGGGGGCAGGGTGGGAGGAGGTGTAATCTAGGTAGCTGTGGGAGATAAATGTGAGGTGCTGCATTTTGGTAAAGCTAAATCTTAGCAGCACTTATACACTTAATGGTAAGGTCCCAGAGAGGCTTGCTGAACAAAGAGACCTTGGAATGCAGGTTCATAGCTCCTTGACAGTGGAGTCACAGGTAGATAGGATAGTGAAGAATGTGTTTGGTATGCTTTCCTTTACTGGTCAGAGTACTGATTACAGGAGTTGGGAGGTCATGTTACAGCTGTACAGGACATTGGTTAGACCACTGCTGGAATATTACGTGCAATTCTGGTCTCCTTCCTATTGGAAAGAGGTGAAACTTGAAAGGAGTCAGAAAAGATTTACAAGGATGTTGCCAGGGCTGGAGGATTTGAGTTATAGGGAGAGGCTGAACAGTTTGGGGCTGTTTTCCCTGGAGCGCCGGAGGCTGAGGGAGTGATCTTATAGAGATCTACAAAACTATAAGGGTCATGGATAGGATAAATAGACAAAGTCTTTTCCCTGGGGTCATGGAGTCCAGAACGAGATAGCATTGGTTTAGGGTGAGAGGGGACAGATATAAAAGAGACGTAAGGGGGCACCTTTTTCACGCAATGGACTGTCTGTGTATGGAATGAGCTGCCAGAGTAAGTGAAGGAGGCTGGTTCAATTGCAACATTTAAAAGGCATTTGGATAGGTATATGAATAGGAAGAATTTGGAAGGATATGGACCTGGTGCTGGCAGGGACCAAAAGGTCTGGTTCCATGCTGTACATCTCTATGACTCCATGACTCCAGCAATAGTGTTGAAAAACTGCTGGACCCAAAGCAGCAGGTCCATGCTGACCCTTCTCTCTCTGACATCTCTCACTAAGACCATGCGTTTGATTTTGCCTTTTGTGCCAAGTGGTGTTTATGTTGTAAGTATTTGGAACAGCATCATTGTATTGGTATAGTCGGCTTGGTTGGGTTATTCTGTACTCTGTTCTCTTTTTTTTGTGTTTCATTTGTTTTTGTTTCATTTGATAATCTTGTGAATAAGTTTTGTTCTGTTTAAAACTGAGTGGTTTGACCAGCTGCATCACTCCTGGAATATCCATGTTACATACATTGCATACATCAGTAATGGGACTTGAAGCCAGCGTAATTGGCTCGATGCACAGCCATTGCCATGTGACACAAGAGCCCTCCAATATTTTCAGCGATTTGAACAGTTCTTAAATGAGCAATGATTCATAATCTGAACGGGAGTCAAACCAGGATCGGAGATAAACATGCCAAGTTTTAATCTGACACCACCAAGGGACATAAAGGCTATTTAGAAACCTCTTGCATTCCCATAGGACAAACAGTGATATCGGTGATCAACATCCTGAAACACTGAAATTTTAAGCTTGAAGGGATAGCGACTCTTTCATCCTTTTCTGCCATTCAATATAATCAGAGCTGACCCTCAATCACATTCTACATTCTCGCGTTCTCCCCATGTAGCTTGATGCCTTTAAAATTCAAACATTTATCTGTCTCTTTCTGTGAATATATTCAGTAACTTGATCTCCACAGATTTCCATGGTAGGGACCTCTAGAAGTTCAATTCTCTTTTCATGGATAAATGTTTCCTCATCTTAATGATTTAGTTAAAAAACACACAAAACCAGGTTATTGTCCAACAGTTTATTGGGAAGTACCAGCTTTCTGAGTGCTGCTCCTTCCTCAGGTTGCGAGCTGATGAAGGAGCAGCGCTCCGAAAGCCTGTACTTCCAAATAAACCTTTCAGACTATCACCTGGTGATATATGGTGTTTTACTCTTGCAATGAAGACCAATCTACCATTTGCCTTCCTCTTGCTCACTGCATGTGTCTGTCTGCTTTCAGTGACTGGTGTACAAAGACACTGGAGTGCTTTGTGTAACAACAATTCCAAACTTTTACCTGCATTTAAATAGCACTCTTCCATTCTGTTTTTGTTTACAAACCGAAGTTTATAACTTCACATTTGCTACGTTGTACTTCACACATTCACACATTCTTTGTTCACTCACTCGACGTACCCGAATCATCTGTTACCGATTTACCTCCCTACAACTCACAGCCACACTGGTGTGTGTTGTCAGTGAAGTCGGGAATGTGGCATTTGCTTCCCTCAGCCTGATCATTTATATATGTCGTGAATAATTTGGATCGAAATACTGATCCTTCTGGGACCCTGCTAGTCGCTGCCTGGCACTGTGGCAGGGGTGGAATGTTGGCAGAGTGGTTGGCACTGCTACCTCACAGAATCAGGGGCTGGGGTTCTATTCCAGCTCTGTGTGGAGTTTGCACATACTCTGTGTCTGTGTGGGTTTTCTCTGGGTGATCTGGTTTCCTCCCCCAATGATGTGGAATTTAAATGCCATGCTAAATGGCCCTTTAGAATGTAACGATGTGCAGGCTAGGTAGTTGCACGGTGGCACAGTGGTTAGCACAGTGGTGAGACCGGTCAAGAGGATGGTGCTGAGCTGTAAGCTTGAATCTGGGATAATGTGGGGGGGAGTGGAAATGAGGAAACTGGTGAAATCCACATTGATGCCATGGGATTGGAGTGTCCCGAGGTGGAATTTGAGATGAACTTCTTCCAGGTGTTGGGTGGTGGGGGACTGCCGATGGAGGAAGCCCAGGGCCTGTATGTCCTCAGCAAAGTGGGAGGGGTAGTTGAAATGTTCAGCCATGGGGTGGTGGGGTTGATGGGTGCGGGTGTCCCGGAACTGTTCTCTGAAGCGGTCTGCGAGGAGGGGTCCAGTCTCCCCAATGTAGAGGAGACCACATCGGGAGCGACGGATACAGTAAATGACATGTGGACTTCACCCGTTTCCCCCCCCTACTTTACCCCAGTTCCAACCTTCCAGCTCAGCACCATCTTCATGACCAGTCCCACCTGTCAATCTTCCTTCTCCCCTATCTGCTCCACCCTCCTCTTTGACCTCTCTTTACCTCCACCTCTCTCCACCTAGTGCACTCTCAGCTACCTTCCCCCCAGCCCCACCCCTTCCCATTTATCTCTCAACCTCCGAGGCTTCCAGCCTCATTCCTGATGAAGGACTTCTGACCGAACCATCGATTTTCTTGCTCCTTAGATGCTGCCTGACCTGCTGTGCTTTTCCAGCACCACTCTAATCTTGACTCTAATCTCCAGCATCTGCAGTACCCACTTCCGCCCATGTTATGATTGAGTCTGTAGTAGAAGCTTTCAAGTCATAACCAATAATGGGAGCAAATTTTCCATTGCATCCTGTGCAAATGTCCTCCACCAAATCAGAAGAATGCTAATTCACTTTCATTTGTTTTGGGATATTTATCAGCAAGATGAATGGAAATGTTTTCAAGACAGAATAGTTAATTAAAAGGACACCATTGTACAGTCGGCGAAGTGTAATCTCATACTTCATTTCCTAACCTATGTTCCCTTGTTTCCTGTTACCTTGTTCCAGTATTTTCGATATTTCTTGTCTCGCTTTTCCATAAAGTTTCTTCAGAATACTTCACTGCTTTTAATTCTATCAAAATGTTGTATTATAAATCTGGATAAGGATACCTTACAATTGCTCATATGTGAAGGATTTCTACAAACAGCCATTGAAGTTAAATGTTTTTAATTTTCGACAAAATCCTGGGAACAGGTGATTGTTTTTCAAAGTCAAAATCACAACCATCTAATACCTTTAATGTTCTCTCCATCTATTTCTATTGTAGCTAACCTGGCAGTGATTGTGTTCTTATCTCGAAGAAGATGCGGTCTTTCCACAAATATCATATATTATCTTGTCTCTATGGCAGCAACAGATCTTCTGGTCGTGGTCACAGTTGTAATATTAAACCGTATTGCTGTGATTTATTTCCAATTCAGTTTCCTGTCTATCACACCTGTATGCAGTGTTCGTAATTCATTAAGTTTTGCAGCCATTGACAGTTCTGTCTGGTTAACGGTCACTTTCACTTTTGATCGATTTGTGGCCATATGTTGTCAAAAGCTGAAATTAAAATATTGCACGAAGAAGGTGGCATCATGGGTCATAGGATTGGTGTGTGCAGTGTCCTTCATGAAAAATATATTTACGTATTTCCTTTTTAAACCTATATACATAATTGACAAAATACCATGGTTCTGTGGCCTAAAACCAGAATCTTATACTGCACTGGCGTGGACCGTATATGACTGGATTCGTTCCATTTTGACTCCGTGTCTTCCTTTCATTCTGATATTACTGCTCAATATTTTGACTGTCAGGCAGATTTTTGCCACCAATCGAGCTCGTAGGAGACTCCGGACTCAGGGCAATGGAGAGACTCAGAGTGACCCCAAGATGGAGAAGCAAAGAAAGTCCATTGCTTTACTCTTTGGCATCTCAGGAACATTCATCCTATTATATTTGTTATATTTTGTTACAATCTTTTACGTCCGAATTGCGAACATTCTTTATTCCTCTGGATCTGATAGCGGCAAACCGATATTTATTGTCCAACAAAGTGGATACATCCTTCAGTTATTGAACTCCTGCATCAATCCATTTATTTATGCAGGGACCCAGAGTAAAATCAGAGAGGAGATAAAGAATGGTGTGAAATATCCATTCAGTCAGTTTGCTAAAATATTTAAAAAATCAAAATGAAAGAAACTAACCTGATTTATATCGCAGCATACTCTCTTATTATCCCTTTTTATTGCAAACAATTATTCCATACAGAGTACCTTTGAATTCTTGTAGAATGTGTCGCAAGTGAAGTCTGTATTATCACGTGTATTTACCTTGCAAAACATTCTGTAAATTCCCTGTTGTATCACATGTTGCTCATTGTAATCCATTTACACTTGGCTGGAGTGCAGTGAATTATGTGGAATTGGCATGTGATGACTTCGCGTTCATGTCCTGTGTATATGTTTGGATTTCATACCTTAAAAATGTTTGTCATTGTCTTTCAGATGGCGTATCCAAAGCTAGTAAAATGATTGCAGCTGTTCAAGCATGCAATGTTGTAATGCTTTCTTTTCCACTCAATTCCACCAGCCCCAAACATTTTCTGGGAGGGTTAAAATCAACTTGGAGAAAGTGAATACTTCAGATGCTGGAGATCAGAGTCGAGAGTGTAGTGCTGTGATGCTGCCTGACCTGCTGTGCTTTTCCACCAACACATTTTCAGCCCAACCTGAGGAAATCAAGAATGAATGGCAGCCGGCAACTCAGGATGGGGGCTGATGACTAGTGGAGTTCCACAAGGGTCAATGTTGTGACCACAACTTTTCATTAATGATCTGGATGAAGGAACTCAGGACATTCTGGTTACATTTGCAGATGGTACAAAGATAGATGGAGGACCAACTAGTTTTGAGGAGGTGGGGAGTCAGTCGAATGATTTAGACAGGTTAGGTGAGTGGAAAAATAAGTGACAGATGGAATACTACGTGGAAAGATGTGACGTTATGCACTTTGGTAGGATGAACAGCGGCAGGAACTATTTTCTATATGTGTTAAAAATTCAGAAATCTGAAGCAAAATGGTACTTGGGACTCCTAGTTCAGGTTTCTCTTCAGGTAAACCTGCAGGTTGTGTCAGTAAGTACAATGTTGTCATTCCTCTCGAGAAGACTTGAATATAAAAGCTGGGATATATTCTGAGCCTTTGTAAAGCTCTGGTCAGACCACATTTAGAGTATTGTGATTAATTTTGGACCCTATACATCTGGAAGGATGTAAATGAAAAGCTTAACATATGAGAAATGTTTGTGTCTATACTCATTGGAGTTTTGAAGAATAAAGGGGATCTAATTGAAACTTACAGAAAATTGAGCAGCCTGGATAGAGTGGACGTTGGAAAAATGGTGGTATCTTTAATTTCAATAGTTTGGATGTGTGTTTGCTTTTTATTCCACATTGCTTTTGTTCTGGTTATATCTGTGAAATAATTTTGGCAGGTTTCAATGGCACTCCCCTTAACTGTCTCCTATATCGGTTCGGGAATTAGAGACAACACTGCACATCTATTCACTAGGTAAAACCAATACCTGCAGATGCTGGAAACCAGAGTCTAGATTAGAGTGGTGCTGGAAAAGCACAGCAGTTCAGGCAGTATCTGAGGAGTAGGAAAATTGACATTTCGGGCAAAAGCCCTTCATCCTGCACATATATTCACTCCCATTTGAACCTCCATCTTTGATAATTTGCGAAGAACCCAGAAACTATGAGCTTCACCCCATTCCAACAGGATTATTCAGCAAAACCATGCTGAGTGCGGGCCTTCGATCTCTCCTGCAGACCTGACTGATTGCTCCTCACTTCCGAGCTGGCAGCACGTGCCTTAGGCATTGCCCTCTGAATTGTCTCCTTGAGAGACCCATTCCTGTGCTTGAGTTATAATGGGGCAAATTCTGGAAATACTGCCCACCCGTTCACTTCCAGAGCACTGCGATTCGCAATTCCAACATGGTGACTCCTTGTGGACACTCTTGATATGTTGTCGGCATTCCATATTGGATACCATACCCTGCTAAGTATCTGCGACTTGATGCATTCAGGCATCGTCACCTAACTGGGTTACTTCTCTGGTGGCCAACTTATCGAGATAGCAATTTCATAAGCTGCATCCGGGTCTCTTCTTGATCGTAGCTTCCATTTGAATGCTTCTTGTCTGAGGACATAAACTGAACAGTATCACAAAGCATCTTAGATGACCCCTCCAAACTCACAATAACTCTTCTCATTTTTTAAGGCAGCAACAAATTGGCGATGGACTCCCTTTTGTTCTGTACCAGTTTATAGAAACGGAAATGCTCCACGTTCATCAATGGCTTTGGTGCAAATTAACTTACAAACACTTGAGTTCTCCAGGTTTCTCTGGTTGCACCAGCTCCTTCGAATCATGAAGGTCTTAAGCAGAATGGTATTCAAGAAAGCGGGTACCATCAAGTCTTCAGCCACTTTGTTCTCTAATACGTAGTAAAACATTCAAGGTAAAGCATCCTGATTTCTGTCCTTTCATCAAATCTTTCCACCGCTACACACTGACACACCTCTTTGTTTGCCCAACATTGGGAATTTTCCTTGCCACTCGAGTTGGTCCTGGTGAAGGGCTTTTGCCAGGAATGCTGATTTTTCTGCTCCTCGAATGCTGCCTGACGGCTGTGCTTTTCTAGCACCACTCTAATCTAGACTCTGATTTCCAGTGTCTGTAGACCTCACTTTTGCCCACTTGAGTAAAGTAGCCATTCGCTGCCTGAATCACATCAATGAATGCTCCTGTGTCTGCCACTCCCTCACTGACTCTGCTGACACATTGTTCTTCCCTGATATAGACTGCAGACTGAGTCCCCTTGCAGTCGTATTCCATTATGACTTTGGTACATTCCCCAGTTAGCATTCCCCTCTTCAGCCATCGGCGATGACCCGAGTCTCCTCAGAACAGCCATGATCAGTGATGCCCAATTTGGATTCTGCCAGGGCCACTCAGCTCCTGACCTCATTACAATCTTGGTTCAAACATGGATAAAATACCTGAAACGCAGAGGTGAGGCTTCAGGGGAGGTGATGGATTAGTTGCATTATCATTGCATGTTAATGCAGGGACCCAGGAAATGCTCTGGGGACCTTAATTTGAAGCCTCTCACAGCAGATGGTAGAAATTGAATTCAGTAAAACAATCTGGAATTAGGAGTCCAATGAGACCATAAAACCATTGTAGACTACAACCTACAGCTCAGCGAGCAAACCTACACCCTAAACCATTGTAGACTGTTGGAAGGAAATATTTCTGATTCACAAATGCCCTTTAGGGAAGGAAACTGCCATTCTTAGCTCATCTGGCCTACACGTGACTCAAGACTAAAAGGAATGTAGTTCACTTGGAACACCCTCTGAGTCTAACCAGTGACGCCCTTATTAGATTAGATTAGATTAGATTACTTACAGTGTGGAAACAGGCCCTTCAGCCCAACAAGTCCACACCGACCCACTGAAGCGCAATCCACCCATACCCCCTATATTTACCCCTTACCTAACACTACGGGCAATTTAGCATGGCCAATTCACCTGACCCGCACATCTTTGGACTGTGGGAGGAAACCGGAGCACCCGGAGGAAACCCACACAGACACAGGGAGAACGTGCAAACTCCATACAGTCAGTCACCTGAGTCAGGAATTGAACCCGGGTCTCAGGCGCTGTGAGGCAGCAGTAGTAACCACTGTGCCACCGTGCCGCCCCTTATCTTGAGAACAAATTGTCAAAAATGAGGCGAGTGTGACAGCCCTTGGCATCAAGGCCACATCATATCGAGTGTGGCATCACAGACCTGAACAAATGGAGAATCAATTGATATCGGGGACAGACTCTCCACATAGCTGTCATACCTGACATGTAGGAAGGGAGTCCTGTTTGTTGGAGGTTAGTAAGCTCAGCTCCAGGACATCACTGCAGGAGTTCCTCAGGATGGGGTCCTAAGCCCAACCCTTCTGCTGCTTCATCAAATTCCTTACCCCCATCATCAGGTCAGAATTGGAGATGTTCAATGATGACTGTATGAAGTTCAACCCATCCATGATTCCACAGATACTGAAGCCATCCATGATCAAATGTAACGGTCTGCAGGCTTGAGCTGACAAGTGGCAAGTAACATTCATGCCAAACAAAGGTCAAGCAATGCCTATCAGCAATAAGAAACAATCCAACCACCGCCTCTTGACATTCAATGATATCACCATCACTGGATCCCCCACTGTCAACATCCTGAGTGTTGTCTTTGACAAGAAACTCTGCTGGACTCACCATATAAACACAATGGATAGAAGAGCAGGTTAGAAGTGAGCAATACAATGGCAAATAACACAGGTCCTCACTCTCAAAGTGTTTCCATTATCTTCATGGAATACTCCCCACTTTCCTGGCAACATTAATACTCAAGAAACTTAATTATTGTTTAGGACAAAGCAACTTGCTTGATTGTTTGCTCTCACATCCACAATCAGCCATTCTCTCAACTAGTGATATCTTGTTCCAGCAGTGTGTGCTATCTACAAGGTACACTGTAAAAATTCACCGCAGGCCCTTCAACAGCACCTTCTCCAAGCCCTTTCATCAAAAAGAACAGGGCCAGCAGATACATGGGAATACCACAAACACTTTTCCGTCACAGTCCCTGGTTTGAAATCCTGAAATTCGTTCCTTAAGGATGTTATGGGTTAACCAACAAATGTGAACTGCATATGTTAAAAAGGAGGCCCTTTTCAATGGCAGCTCAGTAAAGGCAATAAATGCTGGGCAGCAAGCCAATGGGATCCACATTCGACATCTGAACAAATAAGTTAAAAATGGGTCTCGTTTACATGATGGTTAAAAAGCCAGTTGTTACCACAATATCAGAGATCTTTCTACATTTTTTAAAATCCTTGCAGTTTCTTTTCTAAGTCTTTGCTTCGAGGAACATTTACGTAGAATGTACATACTCATGTTGTGACATTGTGACAGAACACAATACAAATTAGACAACCTCTTGGTACTGGGCACTACCAAGATCCCTGATACAGTCTGACCAATAGAGAATCACAGCATCAGCTCCTGTCCTAGTTTTAGAAATCAGCTGAGCCTGGCAGTAAATGATCTGCTGCGCTGCATTTCTATGATTCATATCCCAAAATAAGACATCTTAGTTCACCTCATTGATGTCATAACAAAATATGATATAACCTTCCCATTTCATCATCAAATGAGGTCATTGATCAACCTCAAGTGTTCCTTACTTTGACCCACAATAAAACACAAAATACACTGCCTTGTACCCTACATTCAATCATCAGCTGCATGATGGATTTTATCATTCCAAGTACAATTCAACCACATTTAGAGAACAATTGTGATGATGTTGCTCTATTTAACAAGGTTATGTTGTCCTTAGTCATTTTTCAGAGAGATTGTTAACAACACAGACACTGAAAAGTCTCATTGAATGGGTTTAGAGCCAATTTGTTTATAGCTAACGGGTATTGCCTCAGGTAAAAGGCTTTCAACATTAAAAAAAAGCACTTGTACAATGACTCTCAAGTGGCCAGTTCTCCCAGGTCAGTTTGTCTCTGGTTTGGTTTGGTTTTGAGCAATAGTGTTGGAAAGCTGCTGAACCCAAAGAAGCAGGTCCAGGCTGATACTCCTCTCTCTCTCTGACATCTCTCCTGTAAGACCCTGTGTTTGAGTTTGCCTTTTGTGCCAAGCAGAGTTTATGGGCATTCCAGCAAGTATTTGGAACAGCATCATTACGCTGGTACAGTCTGTTAGGTTAAATTATTCTGTACTCTGTTCTCTTTTATTTGTGTTTCATTTGACAATCTTGTGAATAAATTCTGTTCTGTTTAAAATTGAGTGCTTTGGCCAACTGCATCTCCTGGAATATCCACCTAACATACATTGCATGCATCCGTATTGGATCTTGATGCCAGACCAATTGGCTTGATGCATAGCCATTACCACTGTAACACAAGAGCCCTCCAATGTTTTCAGTGATTTGAACAATTCTTAAATGAGCAAGGATTCATTATTTGAACTGGAGTCAAACCAGGGTCGGAGTTAAACATGTCAAATCTTAACCATAAACCACCAAGGGACATAAATCGTGTTTAGAAATCTCTTGCATTCCTCCAGGAAAAATGGTGATATCGGTGATCAATATTCTGAAACACAGAAATTTTAAGTTAGAAGAGACGGCCATCTCTTGAATCTTTTCAGCCGCTAAATATAATCAGAGCTGATCCTCAATCACATTCTACATTCTCGCTTTCTCCCCATGAAGCTTGATGCCTTTAAAATTCAAACATTTATCGGCCTCTTCCTGTGAATATAGTCAGTAACTTGATCTCCACTGATTTCTGTGGTAGGGACTTCCATAGGTTTAGTTCCCTTTTAGTGAATAAATGTTTCCTCATCTTAGTGACTTAGGTAAAAACATACAATTCCAGGTTAGAGTTCAGTAAGTTTAATGGGAAGTTCCAGCTTTCTGAGTGCTGTTCCTTCCTCAGATTGCTAGCTGATGGAGGAGCAGTGCTCTGAAAGCTTTTACTTCCAAATAAACCTGTTAGACTATCATCTGGTGATATATGGATTTTTACTGTTGCAATGAAGACCAATCTGCCATTTGCCTTCCTCTGGTTCACTGCACGTGTCTGTCTGTTTTCAGTGACTGCAGCACAAAGACATTGGAGTGCATTGTATGTCAATACTTCCAAACTTTTACCAGCATTTAAATAGCACTCTTCCTTTCTGTTTTTGTATACAGTTTTTAACTTCACATTTGCTACATTGTACTTCATCAATCGCTCATTCTTTGTCCATTGACCAGACTTGTCTGAATCACCTGTTGGCTATTTTCCTACCTACAACTCACAGCCATACAGGTTTGTGTTGTCAGCGAAGTCAGGGATGTGGCATTTGGTTCCCTCAGCCTGATCATTTATATCTATCTATCTATCTATCTATCTATCTATCTATCTATCTATATATAGATATATAGCTTATGGTGTAGTTTTGCTTGCTGAGCTGTAGGTTTAATGTCCAGACATTTCATTACCAGGCTAGGTAACATCATCAGTGGCGACCTCCAAGTGAAGCGAAGCTGTTGTCTCCTGCTTCCTATTTATATGTTTGTCCTGGATGGGGTTGCTGAGGTTTGTGGTGATGACATTTCCTGTTTGTTTTCCGAGGGTTTGATAGATGTGATCTAGATCTATGTGTTTGTTTATGGCATTGTGGTTGAAGTGCCAGAACTCTCGGAATTCTCTGTTGAAAAATATTGTGCTGGAAAAACACATCAGGTCAGGCAGCATCCGAGGAGCAGAGGAATCGACGTTTTGGGCTTAAGCCCTAGATGTGTTGTCCCAGTCAAATTGGTGGGGGTTTTTCATCCGTGTGTAGGGCTACGAGGGAGAGAGGGTCGTGTCTTTTTGTGGCTAGCTGGTGTTCGTGTATCCTGGTGGCTAACTTTCTTCCTGTTTGTCCTACGTAGTGTTTGTGGCAGTCCTTGCATAGAATTTTGTAGATGACGTTGGTTTTGTCCATGGATTATACTGGGTCTTTTAAGTTTGTTAGTTTTTGTTTGAGAGTGTTGAAGGGTTTGTGTGCTACTACGATTCCGAAGGGTCTTAGTGGTCTGGCTGTCTTCTCTGAAATTCTTTGATGTATGGTAAGGTGGTTAAGGTTTCTGGCTGTGTTTGGTCTGCTTGTCATGGTTTGTTCTTGAGGAATCTGCAGACTGTATTTTTTGAGTGTCCGTTATTCTTGAATACGGAGGTTCTTGTATCGGTGGTTCTATCAACCCCTCAGAAAACGAACAGGAAATGACATCATCACAAATCCCAGGAACCCCATCCAGGACAAATATATAAATAGAAAGCTGGAGACAAGAGCTTCGCTTCACTTGGAGGTCGCCACTGATGATGTTATCGAGCCAGGTAATGAAACCTATCAAACCTACAGCTCAGCGAGCAAACCTACATCCTAAACCTCAACCTGAGCTACAAACCTTCAGAAGCCTTGCATAGATGTATAGTGTATCGATATATATCTATACTAATACTAGGTCCTTCTAGTACTCTGCTAGTCACTGTCTGGCACTGTGGCAGGGGTGGAATGTTGGCAGAGTTGTCACTGCTACCTCACGGAATCAGAGACTGGGGTTCAATTCCAGCTCTGTTTGGAGTTTGTACATACTCTGTGTCTGTGTGGGCTTTCTCTGGATGATCTGGTTTCCTCCCACAAAGGTGTGGAAGTTAAAAGCCATGCTAAATGGCCCCGTAGAATGCAGCAATGTGCAGGCTAGGGAGTTTAACTGCACTAAATGTGGAGTTATGGGGCTTGTAAAGGATGATCATCACAAGGGACAGTGCAGTCTCAAGTGGCCTCTATCTGCACGATCGCGATTTGATAAATGAGCTGCATTGTTCTCATTATTTGTTTCCTGAAACGTCAATTCTCCTGCTCCTTGGATGCTGCCTGACCTGGTCTTCTCTTCCAGCACCACACTTTTCGACTCACAGCCGTCTGCCCAGCCAGTGCCAGAGACCAGGTTCTGGCCCTGGAGAGTCAGCAGGCCTAGCTTCAGCCATCACCACAGCTACAGAGATGAAAAAGCAAAAGACAACAAAGAGAAGGACAGATAGAGAGACAGAGAGAGAGAGAGAGAGAGAAGGATATGGCCAGACTGGAGCTTACGGTTTCAGAATCCCCAAGACATGTTGCTGTCACTTGCATTCTGAGCAGTTCATCTTGTTCATGTTTCCCATGTTGAATATTATGCGCCATTATTGAAGAGACTTGATGGTTTCAGTGGACAGGGTTCCATACAACTGCACTGATTCTTCCAGGATCATGTTCAACGTTCTCAATGCTGTTGGGACTGGAGCCATCTGGACCAAGGGAGAACATGTGTTCACATTCCTCAGATGTCTTCTTGATGGGAGTCCAGTGGAAAGGTACTTGCGATTGCAACCTCAACATTTGTTAGCCATTGTATTTCTGCGCTCTTGCAATGAGTTTGCTGCTGGTTTTGAACTCCATAATGGTAATGATTGGAGAATAAGCGATGGTGGGTATCTTTACATTCGATATTCTGGATGTGTATTTGCTTTTTGTTCTACTTTGCTTTCGTTTTGGAGATGGCAATTTTCAAATTATTACCTGATTCACATTTTCCTTGTCAGACACATAAGAATATTCATGAAAAGAAGGCGTGTCACTGTCTGATAAAACAAAACTGCAACGGCAAAATGATCAGTGATCATAACTACATTTGCCATCGCTGGGGAAAGGAGATGTCTTTGTGCAAATTGTATATTTCTTTTCTTCAGACGTATTTATTTGTTGTACATTTGACAATTTGAGGCATGAAAATTCATTTATGAAGAGGTTAAAAGTGGATTCTAACTGAACACGAGTCTGAACATATCATGTCGTGATACCGAGTACCAGATAATGGGCTTTCTCCGAGTTGCCTTTGTTGTTGTTGTTGTTGTGTGGACAGGATGTACTTGACCAATGCTCCAACATGGTCCAATACGTCTGAGCATTACTTCGGTTCGAGAAAATGTTTTTTTAGATTACTTACAGTGTGGAAACAGGCCCTTCGGCCCAACAAGTCCACGCCGACCCGCCGAAGCGCAACCCACCCATACCCCTACATATACCCCTTACCTAACACTACGGGGAATTTAGCATGGCCAATTCACCTGACCCACACATCTTTGGACTGTGGGAGGAAACCGGAGACCCAGTGGAAACCCACGCATACACGGGGAGAACATGCAAACTCCACACAGTCAGTCACCTGAGGCTGGAATTGAACCCAGGTCCCTGGCGCTGTGAGGCAGCAGTGCTAACCACTGTGCCACCGTGCCACCCACAAATTAGCTGTACATGTTGTCTCCATGTACAGCTAATTGTTCCACATCATTACTGTTCATATGTTTTCAAGCCCCAGGAAAGTTGTTGGATACAATGCCTTCATATGTGGTGTGTTGTGTGGAATAATTTGAATTGAATGTGGATTAACATTCCCCATGGTAGGCTAATGCTAAAACTTCCCCATGGTAGGCTAATGCTAATGCTAAAACTTCGGAGGTATGGCATTGAGGATACATTAGAGGTTTGGATTAGGAATTGGCTGGCTGGAAGGAGACAGAGGGTAGTAGTTGATGGATTATGTTCATCTTGGAGCGCAGTTACTAGCGGTGTACCACAAGGATCTGTTTTGGGACCATTGCTTTTTGTTATCTTTATAAATGATCTAGAGGAAGGACTTGAAAGCTGGGTAAGCAAGTTTGCGGATGACACAAAAGTCGGTGGAGTTGTGGATAGTGAGGAAGGAAGTGGTAGGTTACAGCGGGATATAGATAAGTTGCAGAGCTGGGCGGAAATGTGGCAAATGGAATTCAATGTAGCTAAGTGCGAAGTCGTTCACTTTGGTAGGAATAACAAGATGATGGATTACTGGGCTAATGGTAGGCTACTTGGTAGTGTGGATGAGCAGAGGGATCTTGGTATCCATGTACACAGATCTCTGAAAGTTGCCACCCAGGTAAATAGTGCTGTGAGGAAGGCATATGGTGTACTGGGCTTTATTGGCAGAGGAATTGAGTTCCGGAGTCCTGAGGTCATGTTGCAGTTGTATAAGACTCTGGTGCGGCCTCATCTGGAGTATTGTGTGCAGTTTTGGTCGCCATACTATAGGAAGGATGTGGAAGCTTTAGAACGAGTGCAGAGGAGGTTTACCAGGATGTTGCCTGGAATGGTAGGAAAATCTTATGAGGAAAGGCTGAGGCACTTGGGGCTGTTCTCATTGGAGAAGAGAAGGTTTAGGGGAGATCTGATAGAAGTGTATAAGATGATTAGGGGTTTAGATAGGGTAGATACGAAGAACCTTTTACCGCTAATGGAGTCAGGTGTTACTAGGGGACATAGCTTTAAATTAAGGGGTGGTAGGTATAGGACAGATGTAAGGGGTAGATTCTTCACACAGCGGGTTGTGAGTTCATGGAATGCCCTGCCCGTATCAGTGGTGAACTCTCCTTCTTTATGGTCATTTAAGCGGGCATTGGATAGGCATTTGGAAGTTATTGGGCTAGTATAGGTTAGGTAGGATTCGGTCGGCGCAACATCGAGGGCCGAAGGGCCTGTACTGCGCTGTATCCTTCTAACATATGGGTTTCTGGGACTCACAGGATTTGGCCAAAATCATTCATGAATTAAAGAAGAAACTTGGAACAGAGATTATAGTGTAATTGGTTGAAAGAATTGCAAACAAACTACCGTTTCACCACGAATTCTTTGTGTCCCTGGCTTATTCAGAAGGGAAAAGACAAAACTGAACATTCAATTTACTTCCATTGCAAGGAACGTTGATGTTTGAACTGCAATGGTTGCTGGCTGGAGCTACTGTATCATAGAACCCTACTGTGTGGAAACAGGCCATTCTGCCCAAAAAGTCCACTGAAGAATATCCCACTCTGACCCATCCCCGCCCCTATTAGTTTACATTAACCCTGACAACTTTGATGCCGTCAGTAATATTCCGAAATCTAAATGCTTGGATTCAAACGTCTCGATGGCCCTGAGAGCTGCATTGATGTTGCATCCATCAGTTTGACATTAAAAATGTGTAAAAATCATTTCAATATACAGTTCATGGAATAATTGTTGGTCCATTTGTAATATTCGATTCATAAGCTCTGATCAGGTATTAGGCTATAGCAAGCCCTCTCATCTTTCAAATAGTTGTGTCATGATTTTCTCATGCTCTCCCCTGTGGTAATATTTGTAAGAGAGAGAGAGAGAGAGACAGATGTGAATGTAACAGTCATTTCTTCAATCTGAAAGGGGCAGGAGAAGGATATCCATAGATATGATATAAAGTTTGATCCTTTTGGAAAATATCGGGCTAAATATGGGATCATCGAATTATGCAGTTCATTCAGAAGAATGTGATGATGCTGTCACTTAAAAAGGTTATTTTGTCCTTAGTTTTTTTTAAGAGAAATTGTAAAGGCAGAAGTACCAAAGAGTCTAGTTTAATAATGGAAGGGGAGTGGCCAGTTCTCCCAGTTCAAGTTGATCCTAATTTGCTTTTAGCTGTAGCAGTCACAAGGTGTGTCAATGCCAGGGGAATTACAAGCTTCAGTGAAGAATTACTCTGACTTTCTTTTGAGATCTCTCTCTTGATGCTACTCCCTGCTGCCTGTATGAATCTTTGTCTGAAATTATCATTTTTTCCAAGTTTATGGGATATTATTGTTTTGGAACAGTTAATTAGTGATACTAACTGTGTCGGGTCGGTTAAGCTTTCCAACAGTTAAGCTATTCTAAATCCCGCTTTCTTTTGTTTGTGTTTCAACCGTAGTGTTTAAATAAATTCTCTTTCGCTTGACGAGCTGCTTCACACCTGGAGCACCCACTTCACATCTGCCTTTTAAATAAGGAAAAGTTAGGGTCTACGTTAGTTTCTTAAAATATTTCAAGGGAGTGTGGCCTTGTCCATAATGAGAGGCTCTTTAGCCCATTGTTTATGTACCCCCGGAGCATACTAGACCTGTATGTGTCCTACTTCCCGCACTAATGTCAAAGCCTTGAAAGACATGAGGTGTGCTAAATGAAGTTTGATTAAACACTGTGAGGTTTCCAGCTCAGTTATCCTCCTCGGCAGTATATTCCAGACTACCATTACGCTCTTAAAAATCTTTCTCTATCAATCCAAATTAGAACTGTTGCCATTTCCTTCCAATTTCACTTAAATGTTGACCTTTGATTAAGAATCAAGCTGCAATCTACTTAAGCTGTGCATATTCAGTGTAAGCTTTTATCAGGTTCACAGAATTATTCAGTACAGAAAAAGTAATTTAACCCATTGAGACTGAACAATGATGAATGTATGATGTATTAGAATGTATGAAGGTGTTCAAATCTCCCGGTCCTGACTAGGTATATCCAAGCACATTGCAAAAGGCTAGAAAATAAATTGCGGGGTCAAGCTGTTTGCTATCTATGGCAATGATTTGGATGAAAATGTACAAGGCATGATTCGTAAATTTGCAGATGCCACTAAAGTAGGTGGTATTGTGGACAGTGAGGAAGATTCTCAGATTTTGCAGAAGAACTTTGATCATCTGGGTTGATCTGGGGTTGAGCTAGTATGGTTTGGTACAGAGGTGAAAAGGACTTTGAGAGGCCTTTTGTTTCTATGTAAACAGATGAGACATCTGGCCAAAGCGGTCATGCTTCAGAAGTGCCCTGCACAAAGAGAGAGGAGTGGTCAGCTCTCTAGTTGAGCTGAGCAGGTTTAAGTTAAGTCTTGAACTGGGAATTTCAACAGGGAGCTGTGTGGGAACTCTCTCTCTTTTCTGCCCTTCAACTTCAACCTGTCAGCACGTGTTCCATTTATACTGGGTTTTAAAGGGAGTTTGATTTTTGGGGCTGTTGTGTGTAGCTGGAACAGCAACATTAAGTCTGGCTGGATATGTTAAGTTCTGTAGGGATTCTTTATTCTGTTCTTTCTGCTTCATTGTGTCATTTTGTGAATTTGTTTTATCTGTTTTAAAATCTAGTAGTCAATCTAGCTATCTTACTCCGGGTAATTTTCATTATACACTTACCGAAACAAATTGCAATGTTAGGTCTAGGGTTGCCTGCTTAAGAGTCTTTGAGTGGTCTTTTCTAGCCCATAAAACAAAATCCCTCTGAATCTCCTTTGTCCCCCACCACCATAACACTACCCTTACAAGAATTTAGTAACCATGCTGCACACAGTAAGCTGCACACTCTCTCGATGGCATCACATGAACTGGGAAGTCTGGAGGAGAACACTCGGCATGGCATGAGCTGAAGCCTGGATCAGAACACACGCCACAGCATGGCCTGGGTTAAGTAGCCTGTAACAGGACACTATTCACAGCATGGTGAAGGATCAGGACTCTGACAGTGATATGCTGCAGCAGGGGAAAAGGAAAAGTTGGACTCTCTTTAAATTATCCTTCTTTATTTTATTCTGTGACTGGCGCTTATGTACGAACGATGTTACACACATTTCACGATATTTTATATTGGAAAAACGTGACAATAAAGGATATTCAAAGCTATTGTTTGCCTGCTCCACATTAACTCTGTGTGTTTACAATCTGTCAACCATTGACAAAGGGAAGCATCTGATATAAAATCTTAACTATCCTTTTAAATTGCCGTTCCATGATCTGGGAACATTGGGCAAGAAGCCAAATATCTTTTTTTCCCTCTGAGCCTGCCAAGTTGTTACCATTTATTGTGTAATCCCTTGTCTTGTTGATACTTCCATAGTGTACAGAAAATATATTGTACTGAAGAGGAACTCTGCATAATAAAGACTATCGACAGCAAATATATTGGACAATTTGGAATCATTACTTTTAGGTGACCACTCGTCGTACAGACAATCAGAAATGAAAACATGATATTGTTTCACTCTTAAAAAATTCACTCATCGTCCTTGGTTAGGAACAGCGCCCCTACATCTTACGAAGTGGTATTATGCAGGCTGTTATTGTTTGTTAGACATCAATGTTGTCAGGATAACTCTGCGATCCACATTTGTTGACCTTTGGAACACAGTCACAGCACATGAGAAAATGCCGTTCCCTCAAAAGATAAACAACAGGTGAGCATTAGCTCACAGCTTTGTTTCTGAGAATATCCTCAATGCCCGTAAAGATGAAACCTCCCTAATTATCTACCAGGAGACTGGCATCAGGTATAAATGTGAGCACTTTTCTGGGAAGTGCAGGAAACATGCAAATCTTGTGAGAGAAATGCATGCGAGAACGACAAGTCCAGTGTTTGCCATTTATTACCCCATCCTTGCTGCTATCGGAGTTCCAGGTGAATTACTTGTTAATTTCTGTCTATGGTAATCATCCAGTATCTGAATTTGAAGACTACACTAACAGAATAATTGCAACTGCTTTTTCATTATTGATAAAGTTGATTTAGTGAAGTACCAGGAGTTCAATGTGTTGTAGTTGTTGTTGAATTGTCGATAGATACTGTTCTTGCTGAATTGTCACAGTGTGGGTGAAATTTCATCATGTAATTTTCACTGTGGCTGAAATGTGAGATCGCATTCAGGTTGGACGTAAATCTATTTTGCAGTTGACTTTGACAGAGAATAATTCTCTCAAATGATTCGTTAATTGGACAAGATGTCTCGTTGATTACCTTTTGGAATGAATTTCATGGAACAAATTGTTTGAAAGACAATGTTAAGTATTCAGAACTTGATGGAATCGTAACAGCACAGAATCGTTATGTTGTGGAACGGAACCAATCGACCCATCGAGCCCCAACTGGTTATTCAAACGAATATCATTGCCGAACATCAATCTCCGTCTTTTCATCCATAACTTACATATCATTTCTATTTGCATATTTATTCAGTGCTGTCTTGAATGGGAAAACAAATCATCTGCCTTTTTCACATTTTATAGAAATTCATTCCATATCCTCAGGTTTCAACTCATCCCTGCTGTTTTTTTTCCAGTCTCTGTCCTCTGGTTCTTTTTTACATTATGAGCAGGAACAGCTGCTCTCTCTACACTCTATTCAATCCACTCAAGATTTTGGAAATCTCAATCAAATCACCTCTTGGCATTCTTCTGTCCAAGCAAAATAATCCCAAATTCTTTCAATGTATTCTCATAACCTAACGCAAATCAATGGCTCCCAGCATGGCCGAAGGTATGTCATGGTTAAGTCTGTAGATGAAGCTGTCAAGTCAGAAACAATGAAGCGAGTAAATGTTCCATTGTATCCTGTGCAAA
The DNA here is from genome assembly GCF_020745735.1 of Hemiscyllium ocellatum. Classification (NCBI taxonomy): domain Eukaryota; kingdom Metazoa; phylum Chordata; class Chondrichthyes; order Orectolobiformes; family Hemiscylliidae; genus Hemiscyllium; species Hemiscyllium ocellatum. The sequence continues at coordinate 29,466,614 of NC_083433.1, read as the reverse complement.
AGTCCTCCACATAATCAGAAGAATACTAATTCACTTTCATTTGTTTTGGGATATTTATGAGCAAGATGAATGGAAACGTTTTCAAGACAGAATAGTTAATTGAAAGGACACACTTATACAGTCTGTGAAGTGTAATCTCATACTTCTTCATTTCCAAATCTAGATTGCCTTGTTTCCTGTTACCTCCTTCCAGTATTTTCTACATTTCATGGGAATGAAATGTCTTAATGATGTTAGTTTCAGTGTTTCGCTTCTCTACAAAGTTTCTTCAGAATACTTCAGTTTTTTATTATATCAAAATATTTTATTATAAATCTTTTCAGCTGTATAAGGCTACCTCACAACTGCTTATATGTAAAGGATTTCAACAAACCTAGGTTTATGTTACAGATATTTAATTGTACGCAACATCTTGGAAACAGATGATTGTTTCTCGAAGTCAAAATCACAACCCATTTACATTCTCTGCATCTCCTTCCATTGTAGCTAACCTGGCAGTGATTGTGATCCTATCTCGAAGAAGATGCGGTCTCTCCACAAATATCATATATTACCTTGTCTCTATGGCAGCAACAGATCTTCTGGTCGTGGTCACAGTTGTAATACTAAACCAGATTGTGAGGAGTTATTTCCAATTCAGTTTCCTGTCTATCACACCTGTATGCAGTGTTCGCAATTCAGTAAGTTTTGCAGCCATTGACAGTTCTGTCTGGTTAATGGTCACTTTCACCTTTGATCGATTTGTGGCCATATGTTGTCAAAAGCTGAAATTAAAATATTGCACGAAGAAGGTGGCATCATGGGTCATAGGATCGGTGTGTGCACTGTCCTTTATGAAAAATATATCAATATATTTCCATTATAAACCTATATACATAATTGACAAAATACCATGGTTCTGTGGCCTAAAACCAGAATATTATTCTGCACCGGGCTGGGCTATATATGATTGGATTCGTTCCATTTTGACTCCGTGTCTTCCTTTCATTCTGATATTACTGCTCAATGTTTTGACTGTCAGGCATATTTTTGCTGCCAATCGAGCCTGTAGGAGACTCCGGACTCAGGGCAATGGAGAGACTCAGAGTGACCCCGAGATGGAGAAGCGAAGAAAGTCCATTGCTTTACTCTTTGGCATCTCAGGAACATTCATCCTACTATATTTGTTATATTTTGTTACAATATTTTACTTTCGAATTGCGAATATTCCTTATTCCTCTGTGTCTGATGTCAGCAAACCGATATTTATTGTCGAACAAAGTGGATACATGCTTCAGTTATTGAACTCCTGCATCAATCCATTTATTTATGCAGGGACCCAGAGTAAAATCAGAGAGGAGATAAAGAATGGTGTGAAATATCCATTCAGTCTATTTGCTAAAATATTTGAAAAATCAAAATGAAAGAAACTAACATGGTTCATATCGCAGCATACTTTCTTATTATCCTCTTTTGTTGCAAGCAATTGTTCCATACTGAGTACTTTGAAATCTTGAGCTAACGCTTGTAGAATGTGTAGCGAGTGAAAGAGCGTCTTATCACCTGTATTTACCTTGCAAAACATTCTGTAAATTCCCAGCTGTATCACATGTTGCTCGCTGTAATCCATTTACACTTGGCTGGTGGGCAGTGAATTAAGCGGAATTAGCGTGTGGTGACTTCGCGTTCATGTCCTGTGTACATGTTTGGATTTCATACCTTAAAAATGTTTGTAATTGACTTTCGGATGGCACATTCAAAGTTAGTTAAATGATTGCAGCTGTTCAAGCATGCAGCGTCATGATGCTTTCTTTTCCACTCAATTCCACCAGCCCCAAAAACCTTTCTGGGAGGGTTAACATCACCTTGGAGAAAGTGAGGACTGAGGATGCTGGAGATCAGGTTCGAGTGTGTGGCGCTGGGATGCTGCCTGGCCTGCTGTGTTTTTCCAGCATCACACTCTCCACCCATAAGTTTTTCTAATAAGTGACATCCTCATTTCAAATACAATTGGAATTAATATTAATCACCAGACATTACATTTGGTGTGCTGTGCCTAGTAACAAAAGGACGTGATAAATCCAGTGCTGCTGCATGTATCCAGCAGACAGTGATTTGTAATGACACTTCAAAACTGACTATGACTCATTCTGAGATCAAAATAGACTCCCATCCTTGGGAACTCAAGAATGAATGGCAGCTGATGACTCAGGATGGGAGCCGGTGAGCAGTGGAGTTCCCTAAGGGTCAGTGTTGGGATCACAACTTTTTGTTTCATGCATTAATGATCTGGATGAAGGAACTGAGGACATTCTGATTACATTTGCAGATGGTACAAAGGTAGGTGGAGAGGCAGGTAGTATTGAGGAGGCAGGGAGTCTGCAGAAGGATTAAGACAGGTTAGGAGAGTGGGCAAAGTAGTTTCAGATGGAATACAGCCTGGGAAGGTGTGAGGTCATGCATCTTGGTCGGATGGACAGAGGCGTGGCCTAGTTTCTATATGGGGTTAAAATTCTGAAATCTGAAGTACAAAGTGACTTGGGAGTCCGAGTTCTGGTTTCTCTTCAGGTAAATATGCAGGTGAAGTCAGTAAGTGCAACATTGTCATTCCTCTCCTTTTTAAAGCTCTGGTCAGACCACATTTAGAGTATTGTGATAAATTTTGGACCCCATACCTCTAGAAGTCTGTCTTGGCCCTGGCGCGAGTCTTGGGAAGGTTCAAGAAAATGATCCCAGAAATGAAAAGCTGAACATATGAGAAGTGTTTGTGTCTATACTCATTGAAGTTTCGAAGGATAAAGGGGATCTCATTGAAACTCACAGAAAATTGAATGGCCTGGACAGAGTAGATGTTGGGAGGATTCTTCCATTGGCAGGTGAGACTAGGAGCCGAGGGCACAGCCTGTAAGGAAAGGGAAGAGCCTTTCAAACAGAGATGAGGAGAAACATCTTCAGCCAGAGAGTGGGGAATCTATGGAATTCATTGCAACAGAAAGTTGTGGAGGCCACTTCATTGAGTGCCGTATATACTCGTGTCTAGTTCAAACTTTGAAGATTTTTAAAGTCTGAAATTAGGCAGCCAAAGTATACACAAGGTATTGTTTTCGAGGGGATAGAACATAGAAGGATACAGCGCAGTACAGGCCCTTCGGCCCTCGATGTTGCGCCGACCGAATCCTACCTAACCTATACTAGCCCAATAACTTCCAAATGCCTATCCAATGCCCGCTTAAATGACCATAAAGAAGGAGAGTTCACCACTGATACGGGCAGGGCATTCCATGAACTCACATTCCGCTGTGTGAAGAATCTACCCCTAACATCTGTCCTATACCTACCACCCCTTAATTTAAAGCTATGTCCCCTAGTAACACCTGACTCCATTAGCGGTAAAAGGTTCTTTGTATCTACCCTATCTAAACCCCTAATCATCTTATACACTTCTATCAGATCTCCCCTAAACCTTCTCTTCTCCAATGAGAACAGCCCCAAGTGCCTCAGCCTTTCCTCATAAGATTTTCCTACCATTCCAGGCAACATCCTGGTAAACCTCCTCTGCACTCGTTCTAAAGCTTCCACATCCTTCCTGTAGTATGGCGACCAAAACTGCACACAATACTCCAGATGAGGCCTCACCAGAGTCTTATACAACTGCAACATGACCTCAGGACTCCGGAACTCAATTCCTCTGCCAATAAAGCCCAGTACACCATATGCCTTCCTCACAGCATTATTTACCTGGGTGGCAACTTTCAGAGATCTGTGTACATAGACACCAAGATCCCTCTGCTCATCAGAGGATGAATATCTATCACCCAACTAACTAAAATGGAGCAACTCCCGCTCCCTGGTTCTGGAACGTTTCCTGTAATGTATTTGGGCCGCAATAAACCTTGGGTTTCTGAAACCAATACATATCGTGGTCACCTGTACCGTTATGCCATTACAGGTAAAAGATGCCCTCCAACGCATCTTGTCCTCATCCCGCACTTCCACTCTCAGATCCCACCCCTCTAACTGTAACAAGGACAGAACGCCCCTGGTGCTCACCTTCCACCCTACCAACCTCCGCATAAACCAAATCATCCGCCGACATTTCCGCCACCTCCAAAAAGACCCCATCACCAGGGATATATTTCCCTTCCCACCCCTTTCCGCCTTACGCAAAGACCGTTCCCTCCATGAAGAAGTAACAAAGAGGATTGATGAGGGCAGAGCAGTCAATGTGATCTATATGGACTTCAGATAGGCATTCAACAAGGTATGTAAAGAAGGTGTTTGATATGCTTTCCTTTACTGGTCAGAGTACTGATTACAGGAGTTGGGAGGTCATGTTGCGGCTGTACAGGTCATTGGTTGGACCACTGTTGGAATATTACGTGCAATTCTGCTCTCCTTCCTATTGGAAAGAGGTGAAACTTGAAAGGGTTCAGAAAAGATTTACAAGGATATTGCCAGGGCTGGAGGATTTGAGTTATAGGGAGAGGCTGAACAGGTTGGGGCTGTTTTCCCTGGAGCGCCGGAGGCTGAGGGAGTGATCTTATAGAGATCTACAAAACAATAAGGGTCATGGATAGGATAAATAGACAAAGTCTTTTCCCTGGGGTCATGGAGTCCAGAATGAGAGGGCATTGGTTTAGGGCGAGAGGGGACAGATATAAAAGAGACCTCAGGAGGCAACATTTTCACACAGAGGGTGGTACATGTATGGAATGAGCTGCCAGAGTAAGTGAAGGAGGCTGGTTCAATTGCAACATTTAAAAGGCATTTGGATAGGTATATGAACAGGAAGAGTTTGGAAGGATATGGACCGGGTGCTGGCAGGGACCAAAAGGTCTGGTTCCATGCTGTACATCTCTATGAATCCATGACTCTAGCAATAGTGTTGAGAAACTGCTGGACCCAAAGGAGCAGGTCCATGCTGACCCTTCTCTCTCTGACATCTCTCGCTAAGACCATGTATTTGATTTTGCCTTTTGTGCCAAGCGGTGTTTATGTTGTAAGTACTTGGAACAGCATCATTGTATTGGTATAGTCTGCTTGGTTGGGTTATTCTGTACTCTGTTCTTTTTTTTTTGTGTTTCATTTGATAATCTTGTGAATAAGTTCTGTTCTGTTTAAAACTGAGTGGTTTGACCAGCTGCATCACTCCTGGAATATCCATGTTACATACATTGCATTCATCTGTAATGGGACTTGAAGCCAGCGTAATTGGCTCGATGCACAGCCATTGCCATGTGACACAAGAGCCCTCCAATATTTTCAGCGATTTGAACAGTTCTTAAATGAGCAATGATTCATTATTTGAACTGGAATCAAACCAGGGTCGGAGATAAAGATGCCAAGTTTTAACCAGACACCACCAAGGGACATAACTGCTATTTAGAAACCTCTTGCATTCCCATAGGACAAACGGTGATACCGGTGATCAAAATCCTGAAACACTGAAATTTTAAGCTTGAAGTGATAGCAACTCTTTGATCCTTTTCTGCCATTCAATATAATCAGAGCTGATCCTCAATCACATTCTACATTCTCGCTTTCTCCCCATGTAGCTTGATGCCTTTAAAATTCAAACATTTATCTGCCTCTTTCTGTGAATATATTCAGTATCTTGATCTCCACAGATTTCCATGGAAGGGACCTCTATAAGTTCAATTCTCTTTTCATGGATAAATGTTTCCTCATCTTAATGATTTAGTTAAAAACCACACAAAACCAGGTTATTGTCCAACAGGTTTATTGGGAAGTACCAGCTTTCTGAGTGCTGCTCCTTCCTCAGGTTGCGAGCTGACGAAGGAGCAGCGCTCCGAAAGCCTGTACTTCCAAATAAACCTTTCAGACTATCACCTGGTGATATATGGTTTTTTACTCTTGCAATGAAGACCAATCTACCATTTGCCTTCCTCTTGCTCACTGCATGTGTCTGTCTGCTTTCAGTGACTGGTGTACAAAGACACTGGAGTGCTTTGTGTAACAACAATTCCAAACTTTTACCTGCATTTAAATAGCACTCTTCCATTCTGTTTGTGTTTACAAACCGAAGTTTATAACTTCACATTTGCTACGTTGTACTTCACACATTCACACATTCTTTGTCCACTCACTCGACGTGCCTGAATCACCTGTTGCTTATTTACCTCTCTACAACTCACAGCCACACTGGTTTGTGTTGTCAGTGAAGTCGGGAATGTGGCATTTGCTTCCCTCAGCCCGATCATTTATATACGTCAGGAATAATTTGGATTAAAATACTGATCCTTCTGAGACCCTGCGAGTCACTGCCTGGCACTGTGGCAGGGGTGGAATGTTGGCAGAGTGGTTGGCACTGCTACCTCACAGAATCAGGGGCTGGGGTTCAATTCCAGCTCTGTGTGGAGTTTGCACATACTCTGTGCTTGTGTGGGTTTTCTCTGGGTGATCTGGTTTCCTACCCCAAAGATGTGGAAGTTAAATGCCATGCTAAATGGCCCCGTAGAATGCAGCAATGTGCAGGCCAGGTAGTTTAACTGCACTAAATGTTGGGTTATGGGGCATGTATGGGATACTCTTCACAAGTGTCAGTGCAGACTCGATATGCCTCTACCTGCACTGTAGCAATTCGATTATGATTTGATAAATGGGCTACGTTATCCCCATTCTCTGTTTCTTGAAATGTTGACTCCCCCGCTCCTCGGATGCTGCCTGACCTGCTGTGTTTTTCCAGTATCGCACTTTTCGACTCCAAAGCTCCCTTCCCAGCCAGTGCCACAGACCAGGTTCTGGCCCTGAAGAGTCAGCAGGCCTCGCTCCGGCCACCACCAGTTCCACTGACCACCCTCTGACAACGCTCCAGCTTTCCAATGATGTCAAAAGATGAAGACAAGAAATGAGAAAGAATATAACTGTAAATAGCGAGACAGAGTGAGAGAGCGGGTAGGATACGGCCAGCCTGGACCTTACAGTTTCAGAAGCCCGACCACAGTCTATGATGCTATTGCTACCATCTTGCATTCTGATCAGTTCATCTTGTTAATGTTTCCCATGTTGAAAATTATGCCCTATTATTGAAAGGACTTGATGTTGAGAGTAGACAGGGTTCCATACAACTGCACTGATTTTTCCAGGATCATGGGACTGGAGTCATCTGGACCAAGGGAGAACATGTATTCACGTTCCTCAGATGTCTTCTTGATGGGAGTCCAGCGGAAATGTATTTGCTACAGCATCCTCAACATTCGTATGCCCATTGTATTTCTGCGCTCTTGCAATGAATCTGCTGCTCGTTTTGAACTCCAGAATGGTAACGATTGGAGAATCGGCGATGGCGGTATCTTTATTTTCCACAATTTGGATGTGTGTTTGCTTTTTGTTCTACTTTGCTTTCATTTTGCAGATGGCAATTTTCAAACCCAGGTTATAAATTTGCTCAAAGAACTGGTAGATTTGTTCTCAGAAACGGTAACATCATCAGTGAACCTTCGGTGAAGCACTGGTATTCTGCCCTTTTTGCAATTTCTGTGTTTTGGTCTGTTGTGGTGGGTGATATCACTTCCAGTTCTGTTTCTGAGAGGTTGGTAAAGGCATCCAAATCTGTATATTTGTTAATGGAATTCTGGTTTGATTGCCTGGCCTCTAGGAATTTTCTGTCTTTGTTTAGCCTGTCCCAAGATGGATGTATTATCCCAGTTGAACTAGCTCCCTCTCTTCATTGATGTGTATGGATACCAATGATAGTTGGCCCTGTCTTTTGGTGGCTAGTTGGTGCTCATCTATCCTGTTGGCTAGTTTCCTGCCCGTCTGTCCAATGTAATGTTCGTTACAGTTGTTGCAGGGTATTTTGTATATGACCTTTGTTTGGTTGCTTGTTGGTACAAGGCCCTTTAAATTAATCAGGAGCTGTTTGAGTGGGGTGGTAGGTTTATGAGCTGCTACGATGCCTTAGGGCTGGAGTGGTCTGGTCATATATTGGATCAGTTATGAATAGATTAGATGAGATTAGATTAGTTACAGTGTGGAAACAGGCCCTTTGGCCCAACAAGTCCACACTCCTGCCGAAGCGCAAACCACACAGACCCATTCCACTACATTTACCCCTTCACCGAACATTGCGGGCAATTTAGCATGGCCAATTCACCTATCCTGCACATTTTTGGACTGTGGGAGGAAACAGGAGCACCCAGGGGAAACCCACGCAGACACAGCGAGAATGTGTTATGTTATGTTTTCCAATAGTTAAGTTATTCTAAGTTCCATTTTCTTTTGTTAATGTTTCACATATCGTGTTTAAAGAAGTTCTGTTTTGCTTAAAGCCAATTAAAGTTGGGCCTTTGAAGACAGAAACAGGGGAATATATTACAGGGAACAAAGAAATGGCAGAAGAATTGAATTTTTACTTCAGGTCTGTGTTCGCTGGGGAAGACACAGCAATCTCCCTGAGGTAACAGTGGCTGAAAGATCTGAACTTAAGGGAATTTATATTTGCCAGGAATTGGTGTTGGAGAGACTGTTAGGTCTGAAGGTTGATAAGTCCCCGGGACCTGATGGTCTACATCCCAGGGTACTGAAGGAGGTGGCTCGAGAAATCGTGGATGCGTTGGTGATTATTTTCTAGATTTCAATAGATTCGGGGTCAGTTCCTGAGGATTGGAGGGTGGCTAATGTTGTCCCACTTTTTAAGAAAGGTGGGAGAGAGAAAGTAGGAAATTATAGACCAGTTAGTCTGACCTTAGTGGTGGGAAAGATGCTGGAGTCTGTTTTAAAGGATGAAATTATGACACATCTGGATATTAGTATCAGGATAGGTCAGAGTCAGCATGGATTTATGAAGAGGAAATCATGCTTGACTAATCTTCTGGAATTTTTTGTGGATGTAACTCTGAAGATGGACGAGGGAGATCCAGTAGGCGTAGTGTACCTGGACTTTCAGAAAGCTTTTGATAAAGTCCCAAATAGGAGGTTAGTGAGCAAAATTAGGGCACATGGTACTGGGGGCAAAGTATGAACTTGGATTGAAAGTTGGTTGGCTGATAGGAAACAAAGAGTAGTGATAAACGGTTCCATTTCGGAATGGCAGGCAATGACCAGTGGGGTACCGCGGGGATCAGTGCTGGGACCGCAGCTTTTTACAATATATGTTAATGAAATAGAAGATGGTATTAGTAATAGCAATAGCAAGTTTGCTGATGATACTAAGCTGGGTGGCAGGGTGAAATGTGAGAAGGATGTGAGGAGATTACAGGGTGACCTGGACAAGTACGGTGAATGGTCAGATGGATGGCAGATGCAGTTTAATGTGGATAAATGCATGGTCATCCACTTTGGTGGCAAGAACAGTAAGGCAGATTACTACCTAAATGGAGTAAAGTTAGGTAAAGGGGCAGTACAAAGAGATCTGGGTGTTCTTGTACACCAGTCAATGAAGGTAAGCATGCAGGTACAGCAGGTAGTGAAGAAGGCTAATAGCATGCTGGGGTAAAAAATGAGGTCTGCAGATGCTGGAGATCACAGTTGAAAATGTGTTGCTGGTTAAAGCACAGCAGGTTAGGCAGCATCCATGGAATAGGAAATTCGACGTTTCGGGCATAAGCCCTTCATCAGGAATGAGAAGAGTGTGCCAAGCAGGCTAAGATAAAAGGTAGGGAGGAGGGACTTGGGGGAGGGGCGATGGAGATGTGATAGGTGGAAGGAGGTCAAGGTGAGGGTGATAGACCGGAGTGGGGTGGGGGTGGTCTTTGCGGAACGCTGATAGGGGAGGGGAGGGAAATATATCCCTGGTGGTGGGGTCCGTTTGGAGGTGGCGGAGGTGACCACTCCCTCCGTGACTCCCTCGTCAGGTCCACACCCCCACCAACCAACCTCCACTCCTGGCACCTTCCCCTGCAACCACAGGAAATGTAAAACTTGCGCCCACACCTCCTCCCTCACTTCCCTCCAAGGCCCCAAGGGATCCTTCCATATCCACCACAAGTTCACCTGTACCTCCACACACATCATCTATTGCATCCGCTGCACCCGATGTGGCCTCCTCTACATTGGGGAGACAGGCCGTTTACTTGCGGAACGCTTCAGAGAACACCTCAGGGACGCCCGGACCAACCAACCCAACCACCCGTGGCTCAACACTTTAACTCTCCCTCCCACTCCACCGAGGACATGCAGGTCCTTGGACTCCTCCACCGGTAGAACACAACAACACGACGGCTGGAGGCGGAGCGCCTCATCTTCCGCCTGGGAACCCTCCAACCACAAGGGATGAACTCAGATTTCTCCAGTTTCCTCATTTCCCCTCCCCCCACCTTGTCTCAGTCGGTTCCCTCAACTCAGCACCGCCCTCCTAACCTGCAATCTTCTTCCTAACCTCTCCACCCCCACCCCACACCGGCCTATCACCCTCACCTTGACCTCCTTCCACCTATCACATCTCCATCGCCCCTGCCCCAAGTCCCTCCTCCCTACCTTTTATCTTAGCCTGCTTGGCACACTCTTCTCATTCCTGATGAAGGGCTTATGCCTGAAACGTCGAATTTCCTATTCCTTGGATGCTGCCTAACCTGCTGTGCTTTAACCAGCAACACATTTTCAACTAATAGCATGCTGGCCTTCATAACAAGAGGGATCGAGTATAGAAGCAAAGAGGTTCTTCTGCAGCTGTACAGGACCCTGGTGAGACCACACCTGGAGTACTGTGTGCAGTTTGGATCTCCAAATTTGAGGAAAGACATTCTGGCTTTTGAGGGAGTGTAGCGTAGGTTCATGAGGTCAATTCCTGGAATGACGGAACTACCTTATGCTGAAAGACTGGAGAAACTGGGTTTGTATACCCCTGAGTTTAAAATACTGAGAGGGGATCTGATTGAGACATATAAGATTATTAAAGGGTTGGACACTCTGGAGGCAGGAAACATGTTTCCGTTGATGGGTGTGTGCCGAAACAGAGGACACAGCTTAAAAATATGGGGTAGACCACTTAGGACAGAGATGAGGAGAAACCTCTTCACCCAGAGAGTGGTGGCTGTGTGGAATGCCCTGCCCCAGAAGGCAGTGGAGGCCCAGTCTCTAGATTCATTTAAGAAAGAATTGGATAGAGCTCTCAAGGATAGTGGAATCAAGGGTTATGGAGATAAGGCAGGAACAGGATACTGATTAAGGATGATCAGCCATGATCATATTGAATGGTGGTGCAGGCTCGAAGGGCAGAATGGCCTACTCCTGCACTTATTGTTTATTGTCTATTTTCTATTGTCTATAAGCAGTTTGACCAGGTACATCACTCCTGAAATACCCACATCACACCTTCCCGTAAAAGGAGAAAAAATGAGAGTGATCTGCATCAAATATTTTCAGGATGTCTGGCCTGATCCATAACAAGAGGGTCTTCAGCCCATTGTGTGCGTACTACCAAAATTTGCTTGACCTATACCTGACCTACTTCCTGCACTGATGTCAAAGCCTTGAAAGACATGAGGTGTACTGATTGAAGTATGTTTTAAAGATTGTGAGGTTCCCTGACTCAGCTCTCCTCCTTGGCAGTAGTTCCAGATGTCCATTGTACTGTGGCATTTAAAATCCCCTCTAAAGCTATTGCCATTCAGTTTCATCTTCACTTCATTGTTGGTCTTCAATTAAGAATCACAGCTACATTCTACTTACCCTGTCCATATTCCTTATAAGCTTTGATCAGATTCACAGAATCATTTGGTATAGACAAAGTACTTTAACCCATTGAGTCTGGACCACCACAAATATATGACCACCCACAGTAGGACCATTCAGCCACATGAGATCTACAGCCCCATGTACTCACTCAATTACTCTACCAGGGTTTCCCTCAAAACTTTCTGCTCCAAAAAAAACAATTCGAGATTATCCAGCCCCTCTTCACAGCTGAAATAATTGATCAATGGCAAAGTCCTTCTGAATCTCCTTTGCACCCCCTCTAGCACAACCCTCTCTCACTAAAATGCTGCACAGAATAAGCTGGACAATCTCTCGAGGGCCTGGCATAGGCTGGGAACCCCGGAGTGGGACACTCTCTCACAGCATGGTGTAGGCTGGGAAGCCTGGAGCGGACACTCTCTCACAGTGTGGTGTCGGCTGAGTAGCTAGGACAGGGCACTCTGGTTTTATGGCTTGGGCTGGGAGGTCGAGAACAGGACTTTGGTAATGACATGCTTCGCAGCTGAGAAAGATATGTTGGACTCTGTTTAAGTTATCATTTTTTATTTCATTCTGTGAATGGTGCTGATGTATGAAAGATGTAACACACAGTTTGCTGTATTTTATGTTGAAAGGCTATTCAGTGCTACAGTTTGCTATAAACAAAGTTATGTACTGCTCCACATTATCTCCATGCATTTACAATCTGTTGACCAAAGGTAAGCATCTCATATGCCATGTTAACAACCCTTTTAAACAGCCCTAACACGTTCAGGGAACGAGGACAAGAAACCAAAGATCTTTTTTTCCTCTGAGCTAAGTTGTTGCCACTCATTGAGTGCTCCCTTACCTTGTTGCTTGTTCCAACGTGCACAGAAAATATACAGTACTGAACCGGGACTCTGCACATTAAACACTATCGACAGCAAATATTTGGACAATTTGGAATCATATTGCTGTTTGGTGGGCAAGTATCAGAAATAACATGAGAATGTTTCATCATGCGTGGTCAGGAACACATGCTCCTACATCTTACTAAGTGGTATTATGCAGGCTGTTGTTGATTCTTAAAGATAACTCTTGTCAGGATAACTGCGATCCACATTTGTTGACCTTCGGAACACACAGCACATGAGAAAAGGTTGTTCATTCAAAAGATAAACAACAGGTGAGCATTAGCTCACAGCTTTGTTTCTGAGAATATCCTCAGTGCCCGTAAAGATGAAATCTCCCTAATTATCTACCAGGAGACTGACATCAGGTATAAATGTGAGCACTTTCCCGGGAAGTGCAGTAAACACGCAAATCTTGTGATTAAAATGCATGAGAAACAAGTAGGTCCAGAGTTTGCCATTTATTATGCCATCCTTGCTGCTATCGGAGTTCCAGGTGAATTATCTCGTTAATTTCTGACTATGGTAATCATCCAGTATCTGCTACAAGATGCATTTCATCAGTGATATGTTTTGTTTTCTGTTCGTTTTACGGCAGTTTTGTTTTTCTCCAATTAATTAAAAAGTCGTTATAATTCACTGAATTTATGTATTTGATGTCACTGGTATAATATTTCATTAGTTTTAATGTCAAATTTGAACAACAAAGGTGTGAATTCTCCATTTTATCCGATGGTTTCTGGTGATAATCTCATGATATTCATACAAATTAATTTGTCTTTATTTTTGATGTGGAGATACCGGTGTTGGACTGGGGTGGGCAAAGTCAGAAGACACACGACACCAGGTTATAGTCCCACAGGTTGACTTGCAATCACAAGGTTTCGGAGGGTTGCTGCACATGATGAAGGGACTGCGCTCTGAAAGCTGGTGATTTCAAAGGTACCTGTTGGACTAGAACCTGGTATCGTGTGACTTCTGACTTGCTTTATTTTTGACATTTTACCATGTTCATTGCATAATGTCTTCATATTGTCTGTACAATTTGTCACCTGTGAAGGTATACTGTCGTCTTGTGTCAGATTACATTTATTGCTTTAATTGCAATTTCCCAATGTGTAATGACATCTGATGATATAGGCGTAATTCTAGTGTAAGATTAATTCTGTCAGTGTGGTTGAATTTGAGGACTACATCACAGAGTAATTGTAACTGCATTTACGTTATTGATAAAGTTGTTTTCGGTGAAATACCAGGAATTAAATTTGTTGTGATTGTCGTTGAATTATAGACAGATACTGTTTTTGCTGAATTATGACCGTGCGGGTGAAATTTCATGATGTAATTTTCACTGTGGCTGAAATGTGAGATCGCATTCAGGTTGGACATGTAAATCTATTTTGCAGTTGCTTTTGACAATTAGAGAACATTTTTTTCAAATGATTCGTTAATTGGACAAGATGTATCCTTGAATAACTTTAGGAATGCATTTCGTGAAATTACTTCTTTGAAGGACAATGTTGGATATTCAAAACTTGACGGAATCTAACAGGACAGAATCACTCCGATGTGGAAAGGGGCCATTCGGCCCGCTGAGCCCCCACTGGCTATTCAAACAAGCATGGTCACCGAGCGTCAATCTCCGTCTTTTTGTCCACACCCTTGCCTGTCACTTCTATCCGCATATTCATTCAGTGCTGTCTTGAATGGAAAAAAAAAATCATCTGTCTTTTTCACATTTCATGGAAATTCATTCCATATCCTTACATTTCAACTCATCCCTTTTTTTTTGCCCATCACTTTAAATCTCTGGCTTCTCGTCCCTTTTCCTTTATGAGCGGGAACAGCTTCTCCCTATATACTCTATTCAATCCACTCATGATTTTGAAACTGCAGCCAAATCTCCTCTTGGCATTCTTCTGTCCAAGCAAAATAACCCCAACTTCTTTCAGTGTATTCTCATAACCTGATGCAAATCAATGGCTCCCAGCATGGCCGAAGGTATGTCATGGTTAAGATTAGAGTGGTGCTGGAAAAGCACAGCAGGTCAGGCAGCATCCGAGGAGCAGGAAAATCGATGTTTCGGGCAAAAGCCCTTCATCAGGAATGACGGTGGGAGCCTCCCGGTAGAGAGATAAATGGGAGGGGATGGGGTCGTTGAGAACTTAGCTGAGAGTGCAGTAGGTGGATGTAGGTGGAGGTAAAGGAGATAGGTTGAGAGGAGGGTGGAGCCTATAGGTGGGAAGGCAGATTGACAGGTGAGACCGGTCAAGAGGATGGTGCTGAGCTGTAAGTTTGGAACTGAGATAATGTGGGGGGAGGGGAAATGAGGAAACTGGTGAAATCCACATTGATGCCATGGGATTGGAGTGTCCCGAGGTGGAAGTTGAGATGAACTTCCCGAGGTGAAAGTTGAGGAGGCGTTGGGTGGTGGGGGACTGCCGATGGAGGAAGCCCAGGGCCTGCATGTCCTCAGCAAAGTGGGAGGGGGAGTTGAAATGTTCAGCCATGGGGTGGAGGGGTTGATGGGTGCGGGTATCCCAGATCTGTTCTCTAAAGCGGTCTGCAAGGAGGGGTCCAGTCCCCCAATGTAGAGGAGACTGCATCGGGAGCAACGGATACAGTAAATGACGTGTGGAAGTGCAGGTGAAACTTTGATGGGTGTAGAAGTCTCCTTTGGGGCCTTGGGCGGAGGTGGTGAATGAGGTGTGGGCGTAGGTTTTGCAATTCCTGCAGTGGCAGGGGAAGGTGCCAGGAGGGGAGGGTAGGTTGTTTGGGGGTGGGGTGGTGAGGGCATGGACCTGACCAGTTGGTTGTGGAGGGAACGGTCTTTATGGAAAGTGGATAGGGATAAGGAGGGTATTAGATCCCTGGTGATGGGGTCTGTTTGAAGGTGGCCGAAATGTCGGTGGATGATGCAATTTATGCGGAGATTGGAGATGTGGAAGGTGAGCACCGGAAGCGTTCTGGCATTGTTGCAGTTGGAGGGGTAGAGTTCAAGGGCAGATGTGGGTAAGATGCGTTGGAGGGCATCTTCAACCAGATGGGAGGGGAAATTGTAGTCTTTAAAGAAGGAGGCCATCTGGTGTGTTCTGTGGTGGAACTGGTCCTCCTGGGGGCCGATGTGGTGGAGGCAGAGGTATTGGGAATATACATAGCATTTTTGCAGGAGGTAAGGTGGGAGGAGGTGTAATTCAGGTAGGTGAGGGAGTCAGTGGGAGTCGGTCGTTGTTGATGGAGATGGAGAGGTCCAGGAAGGGGAGGGAGGTGTCAGAAATGGTCCAGATGAGTTTAAGGTCGGGGTGGAAGTTGTTGGTGAAGTTGGTGAACTGTTCAACCTCCTTGCAGGAGAACAAGGTGTCACCAATGCATTCATGAAGGTAATGAAGAAAAAGGTGGGGACTGGTGCTGGTGTAACTACAGAAGATGGACTGTTCTATGTAACTGACAAGGAGACAGGCAAAGATGGGGCCCATGCTGTGCCTTTCATCTGGAGGAAGTGAGAAGATTCGAAGGAGAAATTGTTAAGGGTGAAGACCAGTTCAGCCAAACAAGTAAGAGTGTCAATGGAAGGGTATTGGTGGGGACGTTTGGAGAGGAAGAAACAGAGGGCTTGCAGGCCCTGGTCATGGCGGATGGAAGTGTATAGGGACTGGCTGACCATGGTGAAGATGAGGCTGAGGGTGCTGCGGAAACGGAAGTCTTGGAAGAGGTGGAGGACATGTGTATGTGTCCTGAATGTAAGTGGGGTGCTCCTGGATCAGGGGGATAGGAAATTATTGAGGGAGGTGGAGATGAATTCAGTGGGGCAGGAGCAGGCAGAGACAATAGATCACTCAGGATAGTTAGGTTGTGGATCTGAGGTAGGAGGTAGAATCGGGTGATGCGGGGTTCCCGAACTATGAAGTTGGAAGCTGTGAGTGAGAGATCCCGACGTTATGAGGTTGTGGATGGTCTGGGAGATGATGGTTTGGTGATGGAGGTTGAGGTCATCGTTGAGGGGGCTGTAGGAGGAGGTGTCTTTGAGTGGTGCCAGGCTTCAGTGGCGTAGAGGTCAGTGCACCAAACTACCACTGCACCAACCCCATGGAATTAATGTGGATTTCACCAGTTTCCCCTCCCCTACTTTATCCCAGTTCCAACCTTCCAGCTCAGCACCATCCTCATGACCAGTCCCACCTGTCAATCTTCCTTCTCACCTATCCGCTCCACCCTCCTCTCTGGCCTCTCTTTACCTCCACCTCTCTCCACCTAGTGCACTCTCAGCTACCTTCCCCCCAGCCCCACCCCTTCCCATTTATCTCTCAACCTCCGAGGCTTCCAGCCCTCATTCCTGATGAAGGACTTCTGACCGAAACATCGAATTTCTTGCTCCTCGGATTCTGCCTGACCTGCTGTGCTTTTCCAGCACCACTCTAATCTTGACTCTAATCTCCAGCATCTGCAGTACCCACTTCCACCCATGTTATAGTTAAGTCTGTAGTAGAAGCTGTCAATGATGGGAGCAAATTTTCCATTGCATCCTGTGCAAATGTCCTCCACAAAATCAAAAGAATGCTAATTCACTTTCATTTGTTTTGGGATATTTATCAGCAAGATGAATGGAAATGTTTTCAAGACAGAATAGTTAATTAAAAGGACACCATTGTACAGTCGGTGAAGTATAATCTCATCCTTCATTTCCTAACCTATGTTCCCTTGTTTCCTGTTACCTTGTTCCAATACTTTTAATATTTCTTGTTAATGTAATGTTGTTTGTTTCTGTGTCTCACTTGGTAATAAAGTTTCTTCAGAATACTTCACTGCTTTTTTTCTATCAAAATGTTGTATTATAAATCTGGATAAGGATACCTTACAATTGCTCATATGTAAAGGATTTCTACAAACAGCCGTTTAAGTTAAATGTTTTTAATTTTCAAGAAAATCCTGGGAACAGGTGATTGCTTTACAAAGTCAAAACCACAACCATCTAATCCCTGTTATGTTCTCTCCATCTGTTTCTATTGTAGCTAACCTGGCAGTGATTGTGATCTTATCTCGAAGAAGATGCGGTCTTTCCACAAATATCATATATTATCTTGTCTCTATGGCAGCAACAGATCTTTTGATCATTGTCACAGTTGTAATATTAAACCGTATTGCTGGGATTTATTTCCAATTCAGTTTCCTGTCCATCACACCTGTATGCAGTGTTCGTAATGCATTAAGTTTTGCAGCCATTGACAGTTCTGTCTGGTTAACGGTCACTTTCACCTTTGATCGATTTGTGGCCATATGTTGTCAAAAGCTGAAATTAAAATATTGCACAAAGAAGGTGGCATCATGGGTTATAGGATTGGTGTGTGCACTGTTCTTCATGAAAAATATACCTACGTATTTCCATTACATACCTATATACATAATTGACAAAATACCATGGTTCTGTGGCCTAAGACCAGACTATTATACTGCACCGGGGTGGGCTGTATATGACTGGATTCGTTCCATTTTGACTCCGTGTCTTCCTTTCATTTTGATATTACTGCTCAATGTTTTGACTGTCAGGCATATTTTTGCCGCCAATCGAGCCCGTAGGAGACTCCGGACTCAGGGCAATGGAGAGACTCAGAGTGACCCCGAGATGGAGAAGCGAAGAAAGTCCATTGCTTTACTCTTTGGCATCTCAGGAACATTCATCCTATTATATTTGTTATATTTTGTTACAATCTTTTACGTCCGAATTGGGAACATTCCTTATTCCTCTGGGTCTGATAGCGGCAAACTGATATTTATTGTGCAACAAAGTGGATACATGCTTCAATTATTGAACTCCTGCATCAATCCATTTATTTATGCAGGGACCCAGAGTAAAATCAGAGAGGAGATAAAGAATGGTGTGAAATATCCATTAGTCTGTTTGCTAAAATGTTTAAAAATTCAAAATGAAAGAAACTAACATGATTCATATCGCAGCATACTCTCTTATTATCCCTTTTTATTGCAAACAATTATTCCATACAGAGTACCTTTGAACTCTTGAGCTAACGCTTGTAGAATGTGTAACGAGTGAAGTCTGTATTATCACATGTATTTACCTTGCAAAGCATTCTGTAAATTCCCAGCTGTATCACATGTTGCTCACTGTAATCCGTTTACACTTGGCTGGAGCGCAGTGAATTATGCGGAATTGGCATGTGATGACTTCGTGTTCATGTCCTGTGTATATGTTTGAATCTCATACCTTAAAAATGTTTGTCATTGTCTTTCGGATGGCGCATCCAAAGCTAGTAAAATGATTGCAGCTGTTCAAGCATGCAATGTTGTGATGCTTTCTTTTCCACTCAATTCCACCAGCCCCAAAACATTTCTGGGAGGCTTAAAATCAACTTGGAAAAAGTGAATACTTCAGATGCTGGAGATCAGAGTGGAGAGTGTGGTGCTGGGATGCTGACTGACCTGCTGTGCTTTTCCAGCACCACATTCTGAACCCATAAATTTATCCAACAAGTGACATCCTCTTATCAACTACAATTGGAATTAATATTGGACTTGTTGGGCCTAAGGGCCTGTTTCCACACTGTAAGTAATCTAACCTAATCTAATCTAATTGCATTTGGTGAGCTGTGCCAAGTAGTTAAAAGATGTGATGAATACAGAACTGCTGCATGTATCCAGCAGGCAGTGACACTTAATGACCCTTCTCAAGTAAGTATGACTTGCTCTGAGGTGAAAATAGGTCCCATTCTGAGGTATTCAAGAATGAATGGCAGCCGGCAACTCAGGATGGGGGCCGGTGACTAGTGGAGTTCCGCAAGGGTCAGTATTGGGACCACAACTTTTCATTCATGATCTGGATGAAGGAACTAAGGACATTCTGGTTACATTTGCAGATGGTACAAAGATAGATGGAGGAACAACTAGCTTTGAGGAGGTGGGGAGTCAGTAGAAGGAGTTAGACAGGTTAGGAGAGTGGAAAAATAAGTGACAGATGCAATACAACGTGGAAAGATGTGACGTTATGCACTTTGGTAGGATGAACAGAGGCAGGGACTATTTTCTGTATGTATTAAAAATTCAGAAATCTGAAGCAAAATAGTACTTGGAACTCCTAGTTCAGGTTTCTCTTCAGGTCAACCTGCAGATTGTGTCAGTAAGTATGATGTTGTCATTCCTCTCGAGATGACTTGAATATAAAAACTGGGATATACTTCTGAGCCTTTGTAAAGCTCTGGTCAGACCACATTTAGAGTACTGTGATTAATTTTAAACCCCATACATCTGGAAGGATGTACTAGCCGTGGATCAGGTCCTAGTAAGGTTCATGAAAATGATCCCAGAAATGAAAAGCTTAACATATGAGAAATGTTTGTATCTATACTCATTGGAGTTTTGAAGAATAAAGGGAATCTAATTGAAGCTGACAGAAAATTGAGCAGCCTGGACAGAGTGGATGTTGGGAAAATGTTTCCGTTGGAAGGCAAGACTGGGACTCGAGGGCACAGCCTTAGAGTAAAGGGAAGAGCCTTTAGAACAGAGATGAGGAGAAATGTCCTCAGCCAGAGAGTGGTGAATCTATAGAATCCATTGCAACAGAAAGGTGTGGAGTCCAGGTCATTGGGTACATTTGAAACAGAGATAGAGATAGGTTCTTGATTGTCAAAGTTATCATAGGTTACAGGGAGAAAGTGGGAGAATGAGGTTGAAGAAACTGATCAGTCATTATTGAATGGTGGAACAGTCTTGATGGGCAAAATGGCCTAATTCCTGCTCCTATATCTTGTGCTCATCTGGAATATTGAAATAACAGAATGCTGAGTTTGATATTGAATCTAATACACCACACTGCGATGACGTCCTCGATCTGTGCTCAACAGCTCAGTGTACTAAACCAAGCACTCTGTACCCAGCTGTGACTTCACCAACCGAGGCCATCTCCCCATCTCCACATGCTCAGGATAAGTTAATCATGGAATATGATGCTGCGAGAAAGCATGTCACTGTCTGTCCACATAACCATATCCTAGAGTTTAATGGCTGGACACAAAACAATTTAATAGATCTTTAAATACAAACTATTGCTTTAATTGGTTTAAGTTCCTCCGCATAACAAATTGGCCAGTACTTCATATGATGTGTACTCTCTGGCAGTGACAGCCACTCAGCATGATGAAAGTCACAGGGTCAACACTTACTATCCAATTCCTAAGGTATTCAGTTCCAGTCAATAATCACACTGTATTCTGTGGTGAATGAAAACTGCCCCTCCCTGTCGCAGTTGGACACGGGACACATTGTACACAGCAGAAGAAACACATCCATGTGTGATTTATATTTGGAAAGATTTTACACAGACAGCAGTTTGTTTGAAAATATTCTGATCCAGAATCAGAAATCTGACAGATTCTGAAAGTTTTATTTTTACAAACAGCTTTGAAAGCCAGACAGAGCAGAGGGTCACTCAGAAAATTTGAGAACGATAGTAGATACCACAGAAACAAAGTTGACAATCAACTTATGAATATATGAGCAGAAAAGAAATCCAGAAATTTCTGTGAAAGCTTACAGAGTATGGATACAAAGGCAGCTGATTACATTACAAATTGTAGGTTATTCTGTATGTCTCGTTATATAACATATATGTCATGCATACAACAATTCTAACTATTACACGCAGACATTGTTCCTGACATAGGAATGTCGGAAATATTGACCAAATAAAATTGGAAATAAAAATGATCCTTACGTCGTCTACATTCAGGTGATCAGTCTCTCAGGAGGTTGGCAATTCCTGGAAGAAGTTCTCCATGTCTCAGAAACCTTTTCTGGTGCAATCTCCTGGGCTTTCAGAAGCTCCTGTTTATCCGCAGATGTGTCCCTCTTCGATTGGCTACTGTTAGCCTGTGGCACAGTTGTCTCCTCTCTGGGTATGGCTAACCCTGGCTCAGAGACACATGACTTGATTAACATCACTGGTTCCATCTGGTCCGGCTCAGTATTCAGAGGGTCCTCTACTTGCTGCTGATGTGTGGTGTTCAGCTGCTCCACATGTCTCCTCCACACCATTTAGAACATAAACCATAGAACAGTATAAGCCTTTTGGCTTTCGATGTCATGCCTAGCTATTATTCTACTCTAAAATCAAACTAACCTACATACCCTTCATTTACTATCATCCATGTGCCTATCCAAGAGTCACTTCATGTCCCTAGTGTATCTGACTTTACTACCACTGCTGGCAGTGCATTCCACACATCCACTACCCTCTGTGGAAAGAACCGATCTCTGACATCTCCCCTCAACCTTCCTCAGACCATCTTAAAATTATGCCCCTCATGATAGCTATTTCCACCCTGGAAAAAAGTATCTGACAATCCACTGTTTCTATGCCTCTCATCGTCTTGTACACCTCTATCAAGTCACCTCTTATCCTTCTTCACTCCAATGAGAAAGCCCCAGCTGCCTCAACCATTTCTTCATAGGACATGCTCTCCAGTCCAGGCAGAATCCTAGTAAATCTCCTCTGCACCCTCTCTAAAGCTCCCACATCCTATCGACAATGTAGGTGACCAGAACTGAACACAATGTTCCAAGTGTGGTCTAACCAGGACTCTATAAAGCTGTGGCATAACCTCCTGGCTCTTAAACTCCCTGCTAATGAATGCCAACACACCATATACCTTCTTAACTACCTATTAAAATTTGTTGGCAACTTTGAGGAATATGTGGATGTGGATTCCAAGATCCCTCTCTTCCTCCACACTGCCAAGAACCCTGCCTTTAACCCTGTAATCTGCATTCAAAGTTGACCTTCCAAAGTGAATTGCTTCACGCTTTTCCAGGTTGAACTCCATCTGCCACTTCCTAGCCCAGGATTTCACCCTCATCTGCAAAAAACCCTGTTTCAGCTACCCCGCCACTGGGATCCATTTGTCACCAAATATATAATTTACCAAAACACTCTCTCCTTTTTGGAATACACATGGCCATACAGTTCCCGCCCTTCTGACTATCGGCCATTCTCGATCTCACTCAACCACCTCTCTGGTCTCTGCTGGATGTGGTAAGTGAGATGTGGTTCTCAGCTGGTGATGGAACACTAAGGACACCTGAGAGTGCTGCATCATTGCATGTGTCATATTCCTGTACATGCTGAGGAACATTTTGAATTGCCATCCTAGTGAACCCTCCCCTTGAGAGGCCTTTAAGGCTGCTTCAAGGTTTGTTCAAATTTGTCCGCATGGCCATTTGTTGCAGGATGATTGGGAGCTGAGGTCAATTGTCTGACTCAGTGACTGTTCAGGTACTCCTTGAAAAGTTGCACCAGAAATAGTCCACCGTTGGCTCTTGTGAATTGTTTTGAGCTCCTGAACCTGGCAAATATTTCTTCCAGTTGGTGCAACATTGCTTCCGCTAATACTGACCTCATGGCTGCCACTTCCAGACAATTGGAGTGAGTATTTTGTGATCACAAGTAACATCTGTCCTTCTACTGATCCTGCGTAATTGACACAAATCCACTGCCTTGATGATTGAGATCATTCCCATTGGCAAAGCGATGACAGTGTCAGCAACTCCCTTACTGATGCACAAAATTGGCATGACCCCACATTCTTCTCAAATGTTGGACCCCATCGTCTACCAGAAAAAGAAGCTCCTGGCCATTTCTTTAATTCATACCACGCTGAGGTGCCCTTGGGTACACTTGTTCCAGCACCAATCCTCTTAATGGGGAAGGGGTGACAACTTTCATTCCGCATATTAAACACTCATCTGATATGGATAACTCCCACCTACTGGACAGGTAAGGGTTTACATCTGGATGGTTTCTAAGACAAGTCCTTTCTTCCAGGACAAAGCCCGTTGCTAATTTCAAGACCTGATAATTCTGAGTAATGTTCTACACCTGACTCACAAACACCAATATCTTGTCTTCTGGGCAAAAGTGTATAATTTATAGGTTGCAGTCAAGAACATCCTAATTTCCTGGCAGTGCTAACCTTGATAAAGCATCTGCCTTGCCATTATTCTCTCACTGTTGGATCCAGATCTCACATGAAGTAGGCTGACAGAACCAATGCCCATCCCTGCAGGTGTGCTGCTGCCATTAACAGTATTCCTATGTATGGGCCAAAAATGGAGGTTAGTGGCCTGTGATCTGTCAACAGCCTGCCATAAAGGACATGACTGTTCTTCTTAACACCATCACAATTCCCAATCCTTCCTTTTCCACTTAGGAGTTATTATCCTCTATCATTAGTGATGTCAATGTGAACACAATGGGCCTTTCCTCTCCATTCAGCAAGATCTGTGACAGTGCAGTGCCAACCCCATAAGGCAAGGCATCACATGTCAACTGCAGTGGCAACCTTGGTTCAAAATGAAGCAACATTTCTGATATTTTTAGGGCTTGCTTCACCTCTCCGTGACCTCCTTCACATTCCCACGTCAATTTCTGAAGCCACCATTTAGGCAGAAACTGATGCAGGGTTGTCAGATCAGGCAGGAATTTGCCATAGTAATTTACAAGGCACCTTGATGGCAGCTTCCATTTTCTTCAGCACTTTGTGCAGTCCCTCACCATCGGTTTATAGCCAGATACTCGGTGGAGTCCTTTAAAAGAAAACTCACGTTTCTCCCATTTTACTTGGAGGCCATGCTTCCGCAACCTTTTCAGGGTTTCTTATGGGCTGCTCAAATTATTATTTTCAGAGAATCAAATAATCAAACTTTCAGCCAAATAATGCTGGACACCCCATTATTCACTCGTAATTTGTCCCATGGCCTCTCAAACAGACATGGTGCTGACACAATGCCAAATGGAAGTTGCTTGCAGCAGAACTGTCCTCTGGGTATCACTGTCATCAGCGGTGGCTGGGACTCCTTCATGACTCCCAGCTGTGATCAGGAATATGACAGATCCATTTTTGAGGATTCCTTTTCCCCAACCAGTCCACTGAAGAGGTCCTCAATGAGTGGAAGTGGGTATTGATCCTCACGCAGGCCTGAATTGTCTCTGAACTGAAAAGATGCCACAAGTCCTCACTGTGCCTTTTGTGTTGAAGAAAGGAATGATTGGAGTGGCCCAACTATTGGTGGTTCCTGGTTCCAATGCTCCCACCTTCACCAGTCATTCCAGTTCTGCCTTCCACTTTGGGCGGATTGCATAAAGTACTGTACACGCCTTCAGATTCATTGGATAAGCCTCCTGCTTCAAATGAAGTTTGATTTCTATTCCTTTCTTTTCACCCAGAGTTCCTTTGAAGACATCTTTATTTCTGTTAGAAATCTATTGCAAATTCATTTTGAGAGCACCAGTCTATTAAACATGCCCCAAAGTAACTTTAATTCCTGTAACCAGGAGTGGCTGAATATCATGACACACAGAGGCATGCTGGCACACTGTTCTCTTAGTTGTATTTTAACCACAACATAGATGTTCAGTAGCACCAGTTGTTCTGGGTGTATCTGTGAAGTAATTTTGGTAGGCTTCAATGGCATCCCCCTTAACTGTTTCTGATATATCAGTTTGGGATTCAGAGACAAAACTACATACGCATTCACTCCCATTTGAACTTCCTTCCCGTATGATTTGTGAAGAATCTAGAAATGTTTTGCTTCAATTTGTCAGCGGGATGTTTCTGCAAAACTCTACTGACTGTGGGCCTCCGATCTCTCCTTCACACCCGACTGATTCCTTCTCACTCCTGAGCTGGCAGCATGTGCCTTAGGCATTGCCCTCTGAATTGTCTCCTTGAGAGGCCCATTCCCGTGCTTGAGTTATAATGGGGCAAATTCTGGCAATAGTGTCCACCCATTCACACCTGCAGCACAGGGATTCTTGATTCCAACGCGCTGATTCCTTGTGGCCACTCTTGATATGTTGACGGCATTCTATAGTTGATGCTGCGTATCTGCTACTTGATGCACTCAGGCATTATCACTCAACTGGGTTACTGATCGTCTCCATATTTGCCATTGCTGGGAAAAGGAGATGTACCCTGGGCAAATTCAGGTACTCTTGGTTACAGCAATTAAAGTTAACTTGGGGGATAGTTAATAGGCTGGTGGTTTCAAAATACATTCGCAATAGATTTTTAACAGGTATTAAGATGTCTTCAAAGGAACCCTGGGTGAAAAGAAAGGAATAGAAATCAAACATCACTTGAAGCAGGAGGCTTATCCAATGAATCTGAAGGCGTGTACAGTACTTTATTCAATCTGCCCAAAGTGGAAGGCAGAACTGGAATGACTGGTAATGATGGGAGCATTGGAACCAGGAATCACCAATAGTTGGGCCACTCCAATCATTCCTTTCTTAAACACAGAAGGCACAGTGAAGACTTGTGGCATCTGTTAGATCAGAGTCAACTCAGGCCTGTATGAGGATCAATACCCACTTCACTGAGGACTTCTTCAGTGGACTGGTTGGGGAAAAGGAATCCTCAAAAATGGATCTGTCATATTCCTGATCACAGCTAGGAGTCATGAAGGAGTCCCAGCCACCGCTGATGACAGTGAAACCCGGGGACAGTTCTGCTGCAAGCAACTTCCATTTGGCATTATGTCAGCACCATGTCTGTTTGAGAGGCCATGGAGCAAATTGCAAATCAATAACGGGAATAATGGGGTGTCCAGCGTTATTTGGCTGAAAGTTTGGTTATTGGATCCTCGGAAAATAATAATTTGAGCAACCTATAAGAAACCCTGAAAAGGTTGCAGAAGCATGGCCTACAAGTAAAATGGGAAAAATGTGAATTTTGTATTTAAGGACCCCATCCAGTATCTGGCCATAAACCGATGGTGAGGGACTGCACAAAGTGCCGAAGAAAATGGAAGTTGACATCAAGCTGCCTTTAGCAGAGAAAGTTTCTCAGTGGGATCACTCCTGTGATTTGTAAGTTACTATGGCAAATTCCTGCCTGATTTGGCAACCCTGCATTAGTTTCTGGGTAAATGGCGGCTGTAGAAATGGACGTTGGAATGTGAAGAAGCTTACGGAGAAGTGAAAAAAACCCTAAAAATATCAGAAGTGTTACTTCGTTTTGACCCAAAGTTGCCACTGCAGTTGACATGTGATGCCTTGCCTTATAGGGTTGGCACTGTATGTCACAGATCTTGCTGAATGGAGAGGAAAGGCCCATTGTGTTCTCAACGACATCACTGATGACAGATGTTAATAATGCCCCAGTGGAAAGAGAAAGATTGGGAATTGTGACTGTGTTAAGATGTACAGTCATGTCCTTTATAGCATGGTGCTGACAGACCACAGGCCACTAACCTTCATTTTTGGCCCATACTTAGGAATACTATTCATGGCAGCAAGACACCTGCAGGGATGGGCACTGGTTCTGTCAGCCTACTTCCTGTGAAATCAGGAACCAACAGTGAGAGAATAATGGCAAGGCAGATGCTTTACCAAGGCTACCACTGCCAGGAAATGAGGATGTTTTTGACTGCAACCTGAAAATTATATACTTTTGCCCAGAAGACAAGATAGTTGTGTTTGTGAGTCATGTGTTGAACACTACTCAGAATGATCAGGATTTGAAGTGTGCTATTGACTTTGGCCTGAAAGGAAGGACTTGTCATAGAAACCACCCATAACTAAGCCTTTGCCTGTCCAGTCGGTGGGAACTGTCCATATCAGGTGGATGTTTCGTGTGTGGAATGTGAGTTGTTATCCCTTCCCCATTCAGATGATAGTTTTTGGAACAAGTGTATCCAAGGGTGCTGCGGTGCAGTGTGACTGAAAGAAATGATCAGGAACCTCTTTTGCTGGCAGAAGATGGAGTCTATGACTTGACGAGAAAGTGGGGTAATTTCAATTTTGTGCAGTATTAAGGAAGGTGCTGGCACTGTCATTGTCTCACCCATGGGAATGGCCTCAATCATCATGGCAATGGAGTTGAGTTGATTTCACAGGACCAGGAGAAGGACAGGTGTTACTTGTGGTCACAAAATACTCACTCCAATTGTCTGCCAGTGGCAGCCATGAAGTCAGTATCAGCGGAAGCAATGATGCACCAACTGGAAAAAATGTTTGCCAGGTTCAGGAGCTCAAAACAATTCACAAGAGCCAATGGTTTACAGATTCTAGTTCAAGTTTCAAGGAGTAAGTGAAAAATTACTAAGTCAGCCATATCATCCTGCAACAAATGGCCAGGCGGAGAATTGTACACAAACCGTCAAGCAGACTTAAAGGCCTCTCAAGAGAAGGGTTTGCTAGGATGACAATTCTAAAGGTTCCTCAGCATCTACAGGAACATGACACATGCAATAATACAGCACTCACTGGTGTCCTTAATGTTCTACCATCAGCTGAGAACTACATTTGATTGACACCACTGGTTCCACTTGGTCCGGCTCAGTATCATTACCACACCCAGCAGAGACCAGAGCGGTGATTGAGTGAGATCGAGAATGGCTGATAGTCAGAAGGGCGGGAACTGCATGGTCATATGTATTCGAAAACAGAGAGTGTGTCTTGGCCCAGAATTATATATTTGGTGACAAATGGATCCCAGTGGAAGAGTAGCTGAAACAGGGCTTTTTTGCAGGTGAAATCCTGGGCTGGGAAGTGGCAGATGGAGTTCAACCTGGAAAAGTGTGAAGCAATTCACTTTGGAAGGTCAACTTTGAATGCAGATTACAGGGTTAAAGGCAGGGTTCTTGGCAGTGTGGAGGAAGAGAGGGATCTTGGAATCCACATCCACATCTTCCTCAAAGGTGCCACCCAATTTTAATACAGATGTTAAGAGGGTATATAGTGTGTTGGCTTTCATCAGCAGGAGGTTTGAGTTTAAGAGCCGGGAGGTTATGCTGCACCTCTATAGAGCCCTGGTTAGATCCCACTGGAATTTCTTGTTTAGTTCTGGTCACCTGTTATAGATAGGATGCGGAAGCTTTGGAGAGGGTGCAGAGGAGATTTACCAGAATGCTGCCTGAACAGGAGAGCATGTCTTATGAAGAAAGGTTGAGAGAGCTGGGGCTTTTATCATTGGAGTGAAGAAGGATAAGAGGTGACTTGATAAAGGTGTATAAGACGATGACAGGCATAGATGGAGTGGATAGTCAGAGATGAAAATATCATGAGAGGCATAATTTTAAGGTGATTGGAGGAAGATTTAGGGGAGATGTCAGAGATCGGTTCTTTACACGGAGGGTGGTGGAATGCACTGCCAGCACTGGTAGTAAAGACAGATATATTAGGGACACTTAAGCAACTCTTGGATAGGCACATGGATGATAGTAAATGAAGAGTATGTCAGTTAGTTAGATCCTAGAGTAGGATAAAAGGTCAGCATAATAAAAAAGGCCAAAAGGCCTGTACTGTTCCATGGTCTATGTCTTAAATGGTATGGAGGAGACATGTGGAGCAGTAAGTGGAGGACCCTCTGAATACTGAGCAGGACCAGTGGTGTCAATCAAATCATGTGTCTCTGAGCCAAAGACGGCCATACCCAAAGTCGGGACAACAGCAGAGTCACAGCAGCCAATCAAAGAGGGACATATCTGCAGAAAAACAGGGGCTTCTGAAACATGGAGAACTTCTTCCAGGAATCGCCAACCCCCTGAGAGACTGATCACTTGAATGTAGACGATGGATGCATCATTTTCTGTTTTTTTTTTGTCAATATTTCTGACGTTTGCATGTCAGGAACAATGCCTGTAATGTAGTAGTTAGTGTTGCTGGATGCATGACATATATACTACATGACTAACCATCCCAACACCCACAAATGGAACTGCATCAAAATATCATTTCAATGAGCTACGTCACACTGCTGCACGCAAGAACTACAAACAGAAGAAGAAAACATGGTAATATAATGTTTTGAATAAAAATGGGTACCCAATAAACACAATCTGCCGATCCCTCAGAAACAAACCCAAACTAGCAGATACAACACAACTAAAGACTATCGCCACATTACCTTACATCAAAGGTATTTCAGAAAAGACTTCCAAACCAACTCAGACCCTTTGGCATCATGGTAGCCCACAAACCTACCAACACACTTAAACAGCGACAAATGAACCTAAAGGATCCATGAGATACTACCAGTAAAATACCATGCAAGAACTGTAAAAAAAAACCCAGTACATCAGATAAACAAGCAGGAAACTTGCCACCAGGATACATGAACACCAACTAGCCAGCAAAAGATATGACCCACTATCACTAGTTTCCATACATACAGACAAAGAAGGACACCAATTTGATTGGGACAATACACGCATCCTAGGATAAGTGAAACAAAGACACGCATGAGAATTCCTCAGGCCTCCATCAATAAACTCATCAATTTAGACCTTACTACCATCCCTTCAAAAACCCAGAAATGACAGCACCCATCTTAAGAAACCAAGACCTATAAATAGAGAGGCAGGACATACCACCAGAGACTCTAATGGTGTTACCCAGTCAAAATGATGAAACGTCTGAAAACAAACCATCCAGCTTAGTGAGTAAACTTACATCCATATTCTCAACCTGAGATACAAATCTTCTCAAAAATCTCTGTTTATATAACTGTATATATATGGAGAGAGAGAGTTAAGAGGAGTATTGAAATAAGGGGGAGGAGTATTATGTATGTAGTTAGGTGTGTGCTGCCTTCTAAGAGAGCATGTCAAATCACATGGAGGTGCTAACTAGGACAGGAAGTTGAAAGCCTACAGCTGAGAGACCTACAATGAAATTTTCCCTGTTCGAATTTACCCTTTGTATACCTGGTGCTCTGCTTACATTGCAGTGATCCACAAATGCTATTCATTTCTCAGCAGATGCCAGCACTGCAACTATTGGAAGAGCTTGTCTAGGGGAGCAGCAAGTCCTGCAGCACAGTACTAATGCCTGAATGTCAGGTACCAGATGCTTTATAACATCTAGTGCACCCAACATTTCTTGATATCACGTGGAATAGAGAGTCAAATAGGTTGAAGATTGGTATGTGTAATGCTGTAAACCACTGGAGAAGGCTGAAATAGGTGAGTTACTTGACGCTTCTGGCTATGAATGCTTCAGCATTGCACTTGTACTGATGTGTTGGGCTCTTCTATCATTGAGGATCGGGATATATGTGGAGCCTCCTCCTCCAGCGAGTTGTTTAATTGCCCACCACCATTCACGACCGGATGTGATAGAACTGCAAAGCTTTGATCTGATCTGTTGTTAGTGGGATTGCTTAGCTCTTCCGCTGTTTAGAATGGAAGTCGTCGTGTCTGGTTGCTTCTCCAGGTTGACACATCATTTTTAGGAATGCCTGGCTCTGCACCTGGCATTCCAAGCTGCATTCTCCAGTGAACTAGAGTTGGTCCCTGACTTTGGTGAAATGGCAGGTTACAGGTTGTGCTGGAGTACAGATTGTTGCTGTTGATGGCCCATAGCACCTCATGAATGTCTAGTAATGAGTTGCTAGATTTATTTGAAATCTGTCATAATTAACATGATTTTCCAACATGATGGAGGGTATTGTTAATGTGAGGGCAGGACTTTGGCTTCTCAAGAACTGATGGTCACTCTCACTGACACTGTCATGGACAGCCAGCAGATTGATAAGAATGAGGTTCAGTCTGTTTTTCCCTCTTGTTAGTTCTCACACCGCCAACCGCAGACCTAGTCGAACAGCTCTGTCCTTTAGAACCTGAGCAACTTGATCAGTAGTAATGAATGAGCATTATCATGAAGGAAATCTGCTGCCTGAGAAGGTGAATCCAGCTCACAATGCCTGTGATCAGAGAGTGAATTACTTTTGTAATCATCTTTGTCCTTTTGATATTGGTGAACATGTATTACCCACAACCCCCAGTACTATCTATAAGAGTCATCCACAGTGCTCTTGTTCAGGTGTCACAGATAATATTAAACTAAGTAAACAAGGCAGACTTTCTTCAAAAAAGGAACCCAAATGGCTTCTTACAGAATGAATGTTGTAATCAGGATCAATGTTATTGAAATGAGTTTCCAATTCTGGATTTGCCTATAATTAGTCATGTAATCAGCTGTCTTTGTATCAATGTTGAAGAGTGTGGTGCTGGAAAAGCACAGCTGGTCAGGCAGCATCCGAAAAGCAGGAGCATTGACATTTCGAGCATAAGCTCTTTATCAGGAGTGAGGTTAGTGTCCGAAGGGGGCTGAGAGGTAAATGGGGAGGGGGTGGAGGGGGAGTGTGGCTGGGGGAACGTAGCTGTGAATGCAATAGATAGATGAAGATGGGGGTGAGGGTGATCGGTTGGAGAGGAGGGTGGAGCAGATAGGACAGTTTAAGAGGGCAGTGCTAAGTCGGAATGTTGGATCTTGGATAACTTGGCGGGGGAGAAGGTGAAATGAGGAAACAGGTGAAATCCATATTGATCCCATGGGAATGCAGGGTCTCAAGGTGGAAGAAGAGGCATTTCTCCTCCAGGCGTCGGGTGGTTTGGGCTTGGTGATGAAAGAGGCTCAGGTCCCGCATGTCCTTGATGGAGTGGAAGGGGAGTTAAAGGGTTCAGCTACAGGGCGGTGGGGTTGGTTGGCTCGGAGAGATGCTTGGAGGGTGATGCGGCAGGTGAGGCTGGGGGGAAGGTAGCTGGGAATACAATATGCTCTCTGAAACCAAACAACCTGTGCCCTATATCTGAACACTATTTCCCCTTCCCACTCCATCAAGGCCATGCAGGTCCTGA
Source organism: Hemiscyllium ocellatum (assembly GCF_020745735.1). Lineage (NCBI taxonomy): Eukaryota > Metazoa > Chordata > Chondrichthyes > Orectolobiformes > Hemiscylliidae > Hemiscyllium > Hemiscyllium ocellatum. Next base: position 29,434,458 of record NC_083433.1, on the reverse strand, counting down.
GACTCTTCCACCGTCAAACCGTAACCACCAGATGGCTGGAGGAGGAACGCCTCATCTTCCTCCTTGGGACACTCTAAACACACAGGATCAGTGTGGATTTAACCAGTTTCCTCGTTTCCTTTCCTCCCACCTTATCCAAAATCCAACCTTCCAACTCAGCATTGCCCTCTTAAACTGTCCTAGTTGTCCATCTTCCTTCCTATCAGCTCCAGCCTCCTCTCTGGCCTATCACCTTCACCCTCACCTTCATCGATCTATCATATTCCCAGATACCTTCCCCCCAGCCCCATCTGCCACGCCACTCGCCTACATTCATCTCTCAGCCCCCTCAGGCTACATGCCTCACTCCAAAGAAGAGCTTAAGCTCGAAACATCGATTGTCCTGCTCCTCGGATGCTGTCTGACTGGCTGTGCATTTCCAGAACCACACTCTTCTGCTCTGATCTCCAGCATCTGCAGTCCGCACTAACACCTCCCTGTCTTTGTCTCCATGTTCTGTGAGCTTTCACAGAAATTTCTGGATTCATTTTCTCCAGACATTAACATTGTGCCCCATGGAGACATTCTGTTCATTGTTCCCGGTCATTATATTGTATTACAGTGACATTAAATATAGAACCACTGATTCACACATTCAGAAGTTGATTATTAACTTTGTTTCTGTGGTATCTACCACAGTTCTCAATTTGTCTAAGTGATCTGCCGGACTTTCAACGCTGTTTATAAAAGAAAAGTTTCAGAATCAGTCAGATTTCTGATTCTGGATCAGTATATTTTCAAGCAAACTGCTGTCTGTTTAAAATCTTTCCAAATATAAATCACACATGAACTTGGATGTGTTGTTCTGCTGTGTGCATTGTGTCCAGTGTCCAACTGCTGCAGGGAGGGACGGTTTTCATTCACCACGGGAACACAGTGTGATTATTGACTGGAACTGAATAACCTTAGGAAGTGGACAGTCAGCATTGACCCTGTGACTTTCATCGTGCTGATTGGCTGTCACTGAGCTGTGTCGGAGGGTGCACATCTTCACATACTGTACTGGCCAATCTGTTATGGGAGGAACTAAACCAATTGAAGGAATAGTTCATATTTGAAGATTTATTAAATTGTTTTGTGTCCAGCCCTTAAACTCTAGGATATGGTTATGTGGACAGACAGTGACATGCTTCCTTGCACCATCATATTGCATGAGTAACTTATCCTAAGCATGTGGAGATGGGGAGATGGCCTCGGTTGGTGAAGTCACAGCTGGGTACAGAGTGTTTGGTTTCGTACACTAAGCTTCTGAACTGTGATCTAGTAGATCATCCCAATGTGGTGTATCAGATTCAAAATCAAACTCAGTATTCTGTTAGTTCAGTATCCCAGAAGAGCACAAGATATAGGAGTTGAAATTAGTATATTTGACCCATCAAGTCTGTTACATCATTCAATAATGATCAGTTCCTTCAAGCTCATTCTCCCTCTTTCTCCCTGTAACCTTTGATACCCATGACAAGCAAGAACCTACCTATTTCTGTTTTAAATATACTGTATATGCTAGTGCATATGTCGATCTCATGTATACATAGACCCCTTATTTTATGGCCAAAAGTATTATATTTTCTATATATCTTGTGTACAAGTCAACTCTAGTTCTTCACAGTTATAGGTCAACATTTATGAGTCAGGTGCCTGCCCAATGCGCTCCATTCTGGCTTTCCAGTCAGCTGGCCACACCGTGCCATTATGGATCTTCCAATCTGTCAGGTGTTATACTTTGCTCCAGGGTTTCAGAATTACAGTAATGGTACGACAGTACTGGGCGACCACAATATCCGTTAGTTTCAGTTACCCATGGTTTACAGTGGCCCGAATATATTACAGGAAATGTTCCAGAACCAGGGGCAAGGGGCTGCTGGGAAGGTAAATTCCCCATCTTATTTATTTTGTAGATAAATATTCATCTATTGAAAACAATACCTTGTGCATATGTCGACCCCCTAATTTTCAGATTTAAAAAGTAGCCTTCAAAATTTGACCTTGACATGAGACTATATAGTACTCAATGAAGTGGCCTCTACAGCTTTCTGTTGTAATGAATTCCTTAGATTCACAACTCTCTGACTGAAGAAGTTTCTCTTCATCTCCATTCTGAAGGCTCTTGCCTTTACTCAAAGGCTGTACCCTCAGGGCCTAGTATCACCTACCAATGGGAAACATCTTCCCAACATCCACTCTGTCCAGGCCATTCAATTTTCCGTAAGTTTCAATTAGGTCCCCTTTATCCTTTGAAACTCCAATGAGTATAAACCGAAACATTTTTCATAACTTCAGCTTTTCATTCCTTCACTCATTTTCATGAACCTCCCCTGGACTCACTCCAGGACCAATACATCCTTCTAAAGGTAATGGAGGCCAAACTTAATCACAATCCCTGAATGTGGTCTGACCAGAGCTTTAAAAAGGCTCAGATGTACTTCCCTGCTTTGATATTCAAGTCTTCTCAAGAGGAATGGCAACATTGTACTCACTGACTCAAACTGCAAGTCTACCTTAAGAGAAACCTGTCCCAAGCCCCTTAAAATTTCTGAAATTTTTCCCCATATAGAAAATATTCCACGCCTCTATTCATCCTGCCAAGGTGCATGATCTCACACTTTCCCATGTTTTATTCCATCTGCCACTTCTTTGCCCACTCTCCTAACCTGTCTAAATCCTTCTACAGTTTCCCCCCTCCTCAATACTACCTGCCTCTCCACCTATCTTTGTACTGTCTGCAAATGTAACCAGAATGTTCTCAGTTCCTTCATCCAGATCATTAATGCATAAAATGAAAAGGTACGGTCTCAACACTGACCCTTGTGGAGCTCCACTACTCACCGGCTCCCATCCTGAGTTGCCGGCTGACATTCATTCTTGAGTTCCCCCAGGATGGGAGCCTATTAAGATCTCAGAGCCAGTCATACTCCCTTTAGAAGAGTCATTAGAAGTCTCTGCCTGCTGGATACATGCAGCAGTACTGAATTGATCACATCTTTCAGCTACTTGGCACAGCACACCAAATGCAGTGTCCACCAATTAATACGAATTCCAATTGTAGTTGATATGAGGATGTCATTTGTTGAATAAATTTGTGGATGAGAGTGTGGTGCTGGAAAAGTACAGCAGATCAGGCAGCATCCCAACATCACACTCTCGACTCTGCAATCCTCATTTTCTCAGATTTGATTTAAAAAGTCTAGGATAATTTTTGTGGGGGCTGTTGGGATTGAGTGGAAAAGAAAGCATTGCGACACTGCATGCTTTAACAGCTGCAGTCATTTTACTAACTTTGGATGTGCCATCCAAAAGTCAATTATAAACATTTTTAAGGTCTGAGATCCAAACATGTACACAGGACACAAACGCTAAGTCACCACAAGCCAATTCCGCAAACTTTACTGCCCTCTAGCCAAGTGTAAATGGATTACAGTGAGCAACATGTAATATAGCTAGGAATTTACACAATGCTGTACAAGGTAAATACATGCGATAATACAATCTTCACTCGCTGCATATTCTACAGGTATCAGCTCAAGTTTCGAAGATACTCGGAATGGAATAATTGCTTGCAATAAAAGGGGACAATAAGAAAGTATGCTGCGATATGAATCATGTTAGTTTCTTTCATTTTGATTTTTTAAATATTTTAGCAAATAGACTGAATGGATATTTCACACCATTCTTTATCTCCTCTCTGATTTTACTCTGGGTCCCTGCATAAATAAATGGATTGATGCAGGAGTTCAATAACTGAAGCATGTATCCACTTTGTTGCACAATAAATATCGGTTTGCTGGTATCAGATCCAGAGGAATAAGAAATATTCGCAATTCGAACGTAAAAGATTGTAACAAAATATAACAAATATAATAGGATGAATGTTCCTGAGATGCCAAAGAGTAAAGCAATGGACTTTCTTCGCTTCTCCATCTCGGGGTCACTCTGAGTCTCTCCATTGCCCTGAGTCCGGAGTCTCCTACGGGCTCGATTGGCGGCAAAAATATGCCTGACAGTCAAAACATTGAGCAGTAATATCAGAATGAAAGGAAGACACGGAGTCAAAATGGAACGAATCCAGTCATATACAGCCCATGCCAGTGCAGTATAATATTCTGGTTTTAGGCCACAGAACCATGGTATTTTGTCAATTATGTATATAGGTTTATAATAAAAATATGTAAATATATTTTTCATGAAGGACACTGCACACACCGATCCTATGACCCACGATGCCACCTTCTTCGTGCAATATTTTAATTTCAGCTTTTGACAACATATGGCCACAAATCGATCAAAGGTGAAAGTGACCGTTAACCAGACAGAACTGTCAATGGCTGCAAAACTTACTGAATTACGAACACTGCATACAGGTGTGATAGACAGGAAACTGAATTGGAAATAAATCACAGCAATACGGTTTAATATTACAAACGTGACCACGACCAGAAGATCTGTTGCTGCCATAGAGACAAGATAATATATGATATTTGTGGAGAGACCACATCTTCTTCGAGATAAGATCACAATCACTGCCAGGTTAGCTACAATAGAAACAGATGGAGAGAATGTAAATGGGATCAGGTGATTTTGATTCCTGGATTTTGCATAAATTAAAAATGTTTAACTTAAACCTAAGTTGGTAGAAATCCTTAACTTTAAGCAATTGTAAGGTAGCCTTATACAGCTGACAAGATTTAAAATAAAACATTTTGATAGAATAAAAAAAGTGAAGTACTCTGGAGAAAAGAAACACAGAAGCTAACATCATTAAGACATTACATTAACAAGCAATGTTGAAAATATTGGAACAAGGTTAACAGGAAGTAAGGCAACATAGGTTTGGAAGTGAAGAAGTATGAGATTACACCTCACAGACTGTATAAGTGTGTCCTTTCAATTACATATTCTTCTTGCAAACATTTCCGTTCATCTTGCTCATAAATATCCCAAAACAAATGTAAGTAAATTGGTGTTCTCCCGATTTTGTGGCGGACATTTGCACAGAATGCAATGGAAAATTTGCTCGCTTCGTTGTTTCTGACTTGACAGCTTCAACTACAGACTTAACCATGACATATCTTCGGCCATGCTGGGAGTCATTGATTTACGTCAGGTTATGAGAATACACTGAAAGAAGTTGGGATTATTTTGCTTGGACAGAAGAATGTCAAGAAGAGATTTGATTGAGGTTTTCAAAATCATGAATGGATTGAATAGAGTTTAGAGGGAGAAGTGTTCCTGCTCATAATGTAAAAGGAATGAGAGATTTACAGTAATGTGCAAAAATCATCTAAGGATATGGAATGAATTTCCACGAAATGTGAAAAAGGTAAATACAATGTTTCCATTCAAGACAGCACTGAATGAATATGTGGGCAGAAGTGATATGCAAGTTATGGATGAAAAGACGGAGATTGATGCTTGGCAATGATGCTCATTTGAAAAGCCAGTGGAGGCTTTTCCACATCATAACGATTCTGTGCTGTTACGATTCGGTCAAGGTTTGAATATCCAACATTCTTTTTCAAATTAGTTATTTCACGAAATTCATTCCAAAAGGTGTTCAAGGAAACAACTTGTCCAATTAACAAATCATTTGAGAGAATCATTCTGTCAGTCAGCTGCAAAATAACTTTCCATATACAACCTGAATCACCATGACATTTCAGCCACAGTGAAAATTATATAATGAACTTTCAGCCACATGGTGGTAATTCAGCAAAACAACATCTGTCTACAATTCAACAACAACCACAACAAACTAAATTCCTGGTACTTCACCAAAAACAACTTTTTCAATAACGCAAATGCAATTACAATTACACTGTGTTCTCATATGCAACCAGACTGACAATTAATAATACATGTTTAGACATTATGATAACATCTAATAATGACGGCGTAGTTATTATAAATCGGGAAACCGACGCAATTAAAACAACGTTACCTAACACAAGAAGGCAGTATAACATTACAGGTAACAAACTGCACAGACAATATGAAGAAATTGTACAATGAAAGCGGTGAAATGACAAAAATGAGAAAAAGTCAGAAGTCACATGATACCAGGTTCTAGTCCAACAGGTACCTTTTTGAAATCACCAGCTTTCAGAGTACAGTTCCTTCATCATGTGCAGCAAGCCTCCGAAACCTTGTGATTGCAAGTCAACCTGTTGGACTATAACCTGGTGTCGTGTCGCTTCTGACTTTGCCCACCCCAGTCCAACACCGGTATCTCCACATCAAAAATAAAGACAAATTAATTTGCATGAACATCATTAGATTATCACCAGAAATAATCTGATAAAATGGGGACCTTTATTGTTCAAATTTGTCACTAAAACTAGTGAAAAATTATAACAGTGAAACAAAATACATTAACTCAGTGAATAACATCTTTTTGAATAAAACTGATGGAAAAGAAATCTGCTGTCAAGCGAACAGAAAAGAAACAGATCAATGACGAAATGCAATTCGTAGCAGATACTGGATGATTACCATAGTCAGAAATTAACGAGATAATTCACCTGGAACTCCGATAGCAGCAAGGATGGGGTAATAAATGGCAAACACTGGACCTAGTGGTATCGCATGCATTTCTATCACAAGATTTGGGTGTTTACTGCACTTCCCGAGAAAGTGCTCACATTTATACCTGATGTCAGTCTCCTGGTAGTTAATTAGGGAGGTTTCATCTTTATGGGCATTGAGTATATTTTCAGAAACAAAGCTGTGAGCTAATGCTCATCTGTTGTTTAGCTTTTGATGGAATGATGTTTTCTCATGTGCTGTGACTGTGTTCCAAAGGGAATCAAACGTGGATCGCAGAACTGTCCTGACAACACTGATGTTTAAGAAACAATACCAGCCTGCATTATACCACTTAGTAAGATGTAGGAGCGTATGTTCCTGACCAAGCATGATGATGACATTTTTAAGAGTGAAACAAGATCGTTTCTGATCGTCTGTCGGACAAGTGCTCATAGAAGAATAATATGATTCCAAATTGTCCAACATATTTATTGTCGGTAATGTGCAGAGTTCAAGTTCAGTGCTCTATATTTTCTGTGCACTTTGGAAGCAGCAACAAGACAAGGGAGTACTCAATAAATGGGAGCAACTTGGGAAGCTCAGAGGGAAAAAAAAACAATCTTTGGTTTCTTGTCCATTGTTCCCAGATCATGGAAGGGCATTTTAAAAGGGTAGTTAAGATTTCATAAAAGATGCTTATCTTTGTCGGTGGTCAGCAGATTGTAAACATATCGAGGTAATGGGGAGCAGTACATAACTTTGGTTGTGGCAGAATTTAGCTTTGAGTATCCTTTATTGTCACATGCTTCCAATATAACAGATTGTGAAACGTGTGTAACTTCGCTGGTACATAAGCGCCATTCACAGGATAAAGTAAAAAAAAACGTTCATTTAAAGAGAGCCCAACCTTTCCTTCTCCAATGCTACAGCATATCACTGCCGGAGTCCTGCTCCTTCACCATGCTGTGAATATTGGCCAGTTCCAAGCTTCCTAGCCCATGCCACGCTGTGGCGAGTGCCCTGCTCTAGGCTTTCCAGTTCACGCCATACCACCGAGAGTGTCCTGCTCCGGGCTTTAATGTGCAGAGTTCCAATTCAGTGCTGTGTATTTTCTGTACACTTTGGAAGAACCAGCAAGACAAGGGGGTACTCCGTGAATGGCATCAACTTAGGAAGCTCAAAGGAATAAAAGGAACTTTGGTTTCTTGACCATTGTTCCCTGGGCATGGAAGGGCAGTGAAGGGGATAGTTAAGATTGCATATAAGATGCTTCTCTTTGTTAGTGGTGGACAGATTGTAAACGTATAGAGGTATTGTGGAGCAGTACATAACTTTGGTTATGGCAAACGTTAGCTTTGAATATCCTGTATTATCACATGCTTCCAAGATAAAATATAGTGAAAAGTGTGTAACTTCATTGTACATCAGCGCCATTCACAGAATAAAAAATGATCATTTAAAGAGGCTTCAGCTTTTCCTTCTCCATAGCAACAGCATATTGCTGCCAGAGACCTGCTCCTTCAACATGCCATGGCGAGTGTCCTGCTTTGGGCTTCTTAGTCAATGCCATGCTGTGGCTAGTGTTCTGCTCTAGACTTCCCAGTCCACGCCATGCCATCGAGAGAGTGGCCAGCTTACTGAGTGCAGCATGGTTACTACTTTGTAGTAAGTATCTGGTTGTGCTGGAGGGGTGTGCAAAGGAGATTCAGAAGGACTTTGCCTCTGATGGATTATTTCAGTTGTGAAGATAGATTGGATAACCTCCAGTTGCTTTCTTTGGCGTGGAAGATTTTGAGGGAGAACCTGATAGAGTAATTGACTGAGTACTTGGAGGCTACAGATCTATTGCAGCAGAATGGTCCTACTGTGGTTAGTCATAGATTCTTACAGCACGGAGATAGGCCCTTTGGCCCAAACTGGTCCATGCTGACCAAATTGTCCTTCCACTCTAACTCCATTTCCCTGCACTTGGTCGATACCCTTTTAATCCTTTCCTATTAATGTATTTGTTCAAATGCCTTTTAAATGTCGTTAATGTGCCTGCCCCAAACACTTCCCATTGGAGCTCATTCCATATGAATATCACCTTCTGTGAAAAAGCATTGCCCCTTAAGTTCCCTTTTATTCTTTCCCCTCCAACCTAAACTAATGTCCCCTAGTCCTCGATTCCCCAATCCGGGGAAAAAGACTGAGTGCATTCATCCTATCCATACCTCTCATAATCTAATATACTTCTATAAGATCTCCTATCACTCCTATGCTGCAAAGAGAAAAGTCTTAGCCTGTCCAACCTCTCCCGAACACTCACACCCTTAAGTTCTGGCAACATCCTTGAAAATGTCTTCTGCACTCTTTCCAGTTTAATAAGATCCTTCCTGCAGCAAGGTGACCAAACAGAACACAATACTCAAAATGAGGCCTCACCAACATCTTTTACAACTGCAACATAACTTCCAAACTTCTATCCTCACTGCTCTGCCTGATGAAAGCCAGTGTGCTAAAAGCCTTTTTTACTCCCCTATCTGCCTGTCATTCCACTTTTAGAGAACTGGGTAGCTGAATTCCAAGGTCCCTTTGTTCCACTACACTTCTTAAGGCCCTACCATTCACCATGAAGTTCCTACCTTGATTTGACTTTCCAAAATGCAAAACCTCACACTTATCTATATCAAAATCCATTTGTCATTTCTTGACCCACTTCCCCGAGGTCCTTCTGCAATGTCTGATAACCTTCCACACTGTCCAGGATACCACCTATTTTAGAGTCTTAATCATGACTTGTACATTTTCATCAAAATCATTGCTTAGAGATAACAGCAGTGGGCCCAGCAATGACCTCTGAGGCACACCATTAGTCACAGGCCTCCAGTCCGACAAGCATCCCTCCACTTGTACCCTCTGCTTCCTACCATCAAGTCAATTGTGTATCCTATTTACCAGCTCTCCCTGGATTCCATGCCTTTCAGAGCAGCCTACCACGTGGAACCTTATCAAAGACCCTACTGAAATTCATATATTTTTGCTATACATTCTGTGTTACGATCGAGCCCTCCACTATCACCTGATGAAGGAGCGTCGCTCCGAAAGCTAGTGTGCCTCCAATTAAACCTGTTGGACTATAACCTGGCGTTGTGTGATTTTTAACAAAATTCATATAGACTATGTCTACCACCCTGCTCTCATCAACCTTCCTAGTCATTTCACTAAAGGACTCTAATAAATTTGTGAGACATGATCTCCCATTCACAAAGCCATGTTGACTACTCTTAATCAAGCCCAGTCTTTCCAAATGCATGTTTATCTTATCACAGGTTCTTCTCAAGGAGTTGACCTACCACAGATGTAATGCTTACTGGTCTATAGGTCCCAGGTTTTTCTTTGTAGCTCTTCTTGAATAAGGGCACTATATTCACTATTGCCCAGTCTTCCAAGACCTCACTCGTGTCTAAGGATGATGCAAAATTATCAGTCAGGGCACCCTCAATTTCTTTTCTAGCCACTTGCAATGTTCAGGACCAGGAGATTTAACCACCTTCATACATTCTAATACATTATATATTTGTCACAGTGCAATCTCAATGGGTTTAAGTACTTTTTCTGTCCTGAATTATTCCGTGAACCTGATCAAAGCTTATAAGGAATATGGACAGCTTAATAGAATGTTGCTGTGATTCTTAATTGAAGGTCAACATAGAAGTGAAATTTAATTTAAATGGCAATAGCTTTCGAGAAGATGTATAGAGAAAGATTTTTCACCCCCACAGCATGATGGTAGCCTGGAACATACTGCCGAGGAGGATAGAAGAGGTGGAAACCTCACAATCTTTAAAACATACTTCATTTAGCACACCTCATGTCTTTCAAGGCTTTGACATTAGTGCAGGAAGTAGGACAGATATAGATCGAGTATATTTTGAGTGTACCTATACAATGAGCTGAAGAGCTTTTTGTTATGGATCAAGCCCAAACCCCCTCAAAATACGTTAAGAAGATAGCCTAACTACCTTAACTTTTCCTTATTTTAAAGGCAGATGTGAAGTGGGTGTTCCAGGTGTAATGCAGCTGGACAAAGCACTCATATTTCAGCAAAACAGAATTGATTTAAACACTACAGATGAAGCACGAACAAAAGAAAGTGGAATTTAGAATAACTAAACTATTGGAAAACTTCACCAACTTGATGCAGTTACTATCACAAATTAACTGTTCCAACACAGTAACTTCCCATAAACACACCACTTGGGGGAAAAAATAAATTCAAAGAGTGATACAGGCAGGAGGGAGCAGCCAATAGAGAGATCTCAATAGAAAGTCAGAGCAATTCTTCACTGAAGCCTGTAACTCCCCTGGATTGACACATCTTGTGACTGCTACAGCTAAAAGCAAACTAGGATAAACTTGAACTGTGAGAACTGGCCACTCCCCTTCCATTATTAAACTAGACTCATTGGTACTTCTGCCTTTACAATCTCTCTTCAAAAACAGCAAGGACAAAATAACTTTTTTAAAGTCACAGCATCATCACACTCTTCTGAACTGTATGATTTTGTGACACTGCGACTAGCCCAATATCTTCCAAAGAGATCGATCTCTTTATCATATCGAAGGATACTCTGCCATGATACTTTTCATCTTCTGCTGCCCCTTCGTAATGAAGAAATGACTGTTACCTCCACAACTGTCTCTCGCGCTCTCTTAAAAATACTCCCACTGGATGGAGCATGAAAAATATCGTGACACAACCATTTGGAAAGATGAGAGAGCTTGTTATGGCTTAATACCTGATCAGAGCTTGTGAAGGGAATATTACAAATGGAGTAACAAATGCTCCCATGAACTGTATATTGAAATGTTTAAAATTTTTCATGTCAAGCTGGTGGATGCAACATCAATGCAGCTCTCAGGGCCACCAAGACACGTAGTGATATTTGAGTCCGAACATTTAGATTTTGGATTGTTACTGACGTGTCACAGTAGTCAGGGTAATGTGAAGTAATAAGGTAGGGGAATGTGTCAGGGTGGGATACTTTTCGGAGGGTCGACGTGGACTTGGTGGGCTGAATATCCTATTTCCAGACTGTAAGGATTCTCAGACATAGCAGCTCCAGCCAGAAACATTTGCAGTCCAGACACCAAAGTTCCATGCAACAGAAGGAAATTGAAAGTGCAGCTTTGCCTTTTCCCTTCTAAACAAGCCAGGGTATAGAATTTGAGGGGAAACAGCCATTTACTTGTAATTCTTTCAAACGATTACACTATAATCTCTATTTCAAATTGTTCCTTCAACTCATAAATGATTTCAGCCAAATCATGTGGGCCCCAGCAACCTATATGTTAATCTCAACCGATTCAAATGATTCCACACCACAACAAACCACATATCCATTGTATCCAATAACACTTCTGGGGCTTGACAACATATGGGCAGGAACACCATTGACCAATGTGGAACAATTAGCTGTAGACATAGCCAACATGTTCTTGAACCGAAGCAATGCTCAGATATATTGGACCATGTTGGAACATTGGCCAAGTTATTATTGTTATTATTACTACTTCTAATATTACTACTACTACTACTGCTACTACTACAACAACAACACAGAAATCTAATCTGCCCTGATTGTCCGAAGAGTGACCTTACATACAAATAAACTCACACCGACTCTCATTCTGAGTTTAACTGCGGGCCTTTATCTCCTGACATATTTTCAGCCCTGAGTCAGCTGTGGAAACCCATTAGATTCTAACCTTACCTGGCATTCCGTATCCCTGGAAAATTGAAGTTGATGGACTTTTGGAGGATTATTGCCATTAGGGCCCTACTTCTCTCCCCACAAAGGAGGATATTGCTAATACATATACTTAGCATTGTCAACTGCTTACATCTTGTGCTCAAACTTGTGTTCAGTTAGAATCCACTTTGAGTCTCTTCACCAATGAATTTTCTTGCATCAAGTAGCCAGATGTGCAAAAAACAAATACTGCTGCACAAAAGAGATATAAAATTTATAGCAAGGCAAAAATTGTCCACGGCCCGCATCTCCTTTTCCCAGCAACGGCAAATGTGGAGGCGAGCACTGATCATTTCACTCGTTACTGTTTTGTTTTTAACCAGACAGCCACACCCATTATTTTCATAAAATTCTTGCACCATCTAACAAGGACAACGTGAATCAGGTAGCAGTTTGAAAATTGCCATCTCCAAAATGAAAGCAATGTAGAATAAAAACAAACACACACCCAAACTATTGAAATTAAAGATATCACCATCGCCGAATCTCCAATCATTAATACTTGTATTATGGAGTCCAAATTGACGAGCAAATTCATTACAAGAGCGCAGAAATACAATGCACACACAAATGTTGAGGATGCTACAGCAAGTAACTTTCTGCTGGACTCCTATCAAGAAGATATCTCAGGAATGTGAACACATGTTCTCCCTTGGCAAAGATAACTCCAGACCCAACAGCAGTGAGAACGTTGAACATAATCTCGGAAAAATCAGTGCACATATGGAGCCCTGTCCACTCTAAACACAAGTCCATTGAACAATGGTGCATATTCTTCAACATGGGAAAAAATAAAAAGGTGACCGGCTCAGAATGCAAGAGGACAGCAACAGCATCGTAGGCTGTGGTGGGCTCCCAAGCCCATACGCTCCAGGCCGGCCGTATCCTTCTCTCTCTCTGTGTCTCTCTCTTTTCAGTCTTATTCTTTCTCATTTCTTTTCTTCATCTTTTGACATTTTTGGAAAGCTGCAACATTGTCAAAGGCTGTTTAGTAGCAATGGTGGTGGTTGGAGCGAGGCCTGCTGACTCTCCTGGGCCAGAACCTGGTCTCTGGCACTGGCTGGGAAGAGGGCAATGGAGTCAACAAGTGTGGTGTTGGAAAGAATACTATAAAATGGCTGAGAATACTGATTGAACCCTGTGAACCTGTACTACTGATTTGCAGAATTAAGCTGAAATTCAAAGATAAGAGGACAATAGAGTTTTCATAAAATTAATACTAACACATTAATTGACCATACCAACTAACCTTGAACAGATACATGGCATGACAATTTATGTAAATGAGATTTCTTTTCCAAGGAATACCATTGGATTCGCCTATTGTCAATCATGTCACCATCTTACAGTTGATTGGACTTTTCTTGTAATTAAGAACTCTTTCACAGGAAATATCATTGGATTAACCTGCTATAAATTATGTGATTGGTCTTTCTTGTAATTAAGGCTGTACTATCTTAAAAAACATACATAATGTATAATTTTCAAATGTAATTGCACAACTTCACCATGGAACACAGAAGCTTTAACCTCTGTGTTGCTGGATAGAATTGCATCAAGGTACCTTAATTCAATAAACTAACGACCCTTGCTTTTGAACAGATAGCATTTGTCAATTCTTTTGGCCAATCTCCAACCAAGAGGCCTCTCTTGAGGGGTCAAATATCTTCAGCACCACCCTTTTTGGACTCTAAATACAACCAGTGATCTGAAAGAAAGCACCGCTTGCTTTCGTTTCACGCTATTTTTTGATCATCTGATTAGATTGATTTTTATGTCCCTGTAGAATTACAAACAGTTCCAAACGAGAAATAATCCTATGAATCTCTGAATCTATGTTTGCTGGGAACTGGCGGTTGACAAATTATCCTTTCTGCACATTACCTCAATACTGGCTGCAAAGACGGGTGAGGAGAGGATTTCTTTCATTGAGACAGGCAAGAAGTGGCAAGATAAAGGAACCTTGGATGACGAGAGCGGTGGAGCTTCTCGTCAAAAGAAAGAAGATAGCTTACATAAGGTGGAAAAAGCTAGGGTCAAGCTCAGCTCTAGAAGATTACAGGCAGGCAAGGAAGGAACTCAAAAATAGTCTGAGGAGAGCCAGGAGGGGGCACGAGAAAGGCTTGGCAGAACAGATTAGGGAGAACACAAAGGCATTTTTACCTTATGTGAGGAATAAGAGAATGGTCAAAGAAAGAGTAAAGCCGATCAGGGATCGCATAGGGAACTTGTGTGTGAGGCTGAGGAGGTAGGGGAAGCCCTAAGTGAGCTTTTTGCTTCTGTCTTTCCGAAAGAAATGAACTTTGTAGTGAATGAAACCTTTGAGGAGTAGGTGTGCATGCTGGAGTGGATAGAGATAGAGGAAGCTGATGTGTTGAAAATTTTGACAAACATTAAGATTGACAAGTCGCCAGGCCCGGACCAGATTTGTCCTCGGCTGCTTTGGGAAGTGAGAAATGAAATTGCTTCGCCACTTGCAAAGATCTTTGCATCCTCACTCTCCACTGGAGTCGTACCTGAGGACTGGAGAGAAGCAAATGTAATTCCTCTCTTCAAGAAAGGAAATAGGGAAATCCCCGGCAATTACAGACTAGTAAGTCTCACATCTGTCATCTGCAAGGTGTTAGAAAGGATTCTGAGGGATAGGATTTATGACCATCTGGAAGAGTATGGCTTGATTAAATGCAGTCAACACGGCCTTGTGAGGGGCAGGTCATGCCTCACAAACCTTATCGAGTTCTTTGAGGATGTGACTAGAAAAGTTGATGAGGGTCGAGCTGTGGATGTGGTATATAAGGACTTCAGCGAGGCATTTGATAAGGCTCCCCATGGTAGACTCATTCAGAAGGTCAGGAGGAATGGCATACAGGGGAACATAGCTGTCTGGATACAGAATTGGTTGGCCAACAGAAGACAGTGAGTGGTAGTAGAAGGGAAGTATTCTGCCTGGTAGTCAGTGGTGAGAGGTGTTCCACAGGGCTCTGTCCTTGGGCCTCTACTGTTTGTAATTTTTATTAATGACTTGGATGAGGGGATTGAAGGATGGGTCAGCAAGTTTGCAGACTACACAAAGGTTGGAGGTGTCATTGACAGTATAGAGGGCTGGTGTAGGCTGCAGCGGGACATTGACAGGATGCAGAGATGGGCTGAGAGGTGGCAGATGGAGTTCAACCTGGATAAATGCGAGTTGATGCATTTGAAAGCTGAATACAGGATTAAGGATAGGATTTTTGGCAGTGTGGAAGAACAGAGGGATCTTGGTGTGCAGGTACATAGATCCCTTAAAATGGCCACCCAAGTGGACAGGGTTGTTAAGAAAGCATATGGTGTTTTGGCTTTCATTAACAAGGGGATTGAGTTTAAGAGTTGTGAGATCTTGTTGCAGCTCTATAAAACTTTGGTTAGATCACATTTGGGATACTGTGTCCAGTTCTGGTTGCCCGATTATAGGAAAGATGTGGATGCTTTGGAGAGGGTTCAGAGGAGGTTTACCAGGATGCTGCCTCAACTGGAGGGCTTATCTTATGAAGAGAGGTTGACTGAGCTAGGACTTTTTTCATTGGAGAAAAGGAGGAGGAGAGGGGACCTAATTGAGGTATACAAGATAATGAGAGGCATAGATAAAGTCAATAGCCAGAGACTATTTCCCAGGGCAGAAATGACTAACACGAGGGGTCATAGTTTTAAGCTGGTTGGAGGAAAGTATAGAGGGGATGTCAGAGGCGGGTTCTTTAAACAGAGAGTTGTGAGAGCATAGAATGCGTTGCCAGCAGCAGCTGTGGAATCAACGTCATTGGCGACGTTTAAGAGACTACTGGACATGCATATGGTCACAGAAATTTGAGGGTGTATACATGAGGATCAGTGGTCGGCACAACATCGTGGGCTGAAGGGCCTGTTCTGTGCTGTACTGTTCTATGTTCTATGTGGTGAGGAATGTCTTTTAGTGTGGGATGGGAAAAGGGAATATGATGAAGTAGCATTCAGACAAAGAGATACTGGTGAAATTGGGAATATTGGTCCATTCTGGCGCATGGACCTGTGATTTGATGCAATGCTCTTTATTCTAGGACATAGGCTAATGAGGTGTTTCAGTGTGCCTGGATCAAGGCTATGTGTGGTGGAGAATTCTTTGCAGTCTAGCATAGGAATCAGGACTGATTGGGGCTGGAGAGGACCAAAGTGTACACATTGAGTGTTTCAGCATGAAGAATGGTTATATTGTGTCTGGCAGTATGATACAATTTTGGATAGGGAACATTTGGATGGGTCACTATAATTCTAACTGAGATGGAAAGTGATTATGTTCTTCATGGTCAGGGAACTTGGAACTCGTTGAGTACAGTGGATACATAAAGAGTAATGTATCGAGTTGATGTGAAGACGTTAGTTTCTTGCTGCCATTGTCGTGTGGTACAGTGGTCTGGGACATGAGCTACTATGATTCTCGATGGAATGTGGGGCTGTGCTGTGAGGCAGTGTATTTTTATCTAGCACATTGACTGTGAGATAGAGCATGTAGTTTGGTATGGTTTGAGGATGGACTAGGTGGTGCAGTGTGGCCGAGTCTTGAAAGAGGATCATTGAGGTCAGACAATGTAGGAGACAGGAATTGGTGAGTTGTGGTTTAAACTGGCAAAGGGATCACTGTTTTGCTTAGATTAGATTAGTTTCCCTACAGTGTGGAAACAGACCCTTCGGCCCAACCAGTCCACACTGACTCTACGAAGAGTAAGCCATCCAGACCCATTTCTCTCTGACTAATGCACCTAACACTGTGGGCAATTGAGCATGGTCAATTCACCTGACCTGCACATCTTTGGGCTATGGGAGGAAACTGGAGTGCCGGGAGGAAACACACGCAGACACAGTTCTTTGTTTTTTTTTCTAACAAAGAAATTTGTGGCTTAGGACAGAGTATCAATCTTTGTTAGGGAGGGTTCACAAGTACAGTCAACATTTAATCTGTGGCAGTGAGGAACACTGGGACATCTCTCAAACTCTGTAGCTGTTTAAATCTCTCTCCACAGACTTTTCACTGCACACTCTGACCCGCTGTATGATTGGTTACTCCTCATTCCACAGCCAGTTCACTAAATCACACTCAGTCAATAGCTCTTTCCACAGACTGCTCACTGGAACACACACTTACTCTCTGTGTAATTGGGTTTAACTGTCTTTGTGACTAGTTAGAGCTCTTTGCATGGTTAGTTTACTTGAAACCACTCACTCATTATGTAACTAGGAAGAGATCTTTCCACAGTCAGTTCATGGAATTTTTAACTGGTTAAAGCTCTCTCTACAGTTACTTAACTGGATCACTATCACTCTTTCTGTGTAATTGATATTCGCTGTCTTCACTGTCATTTAACTGAATCACACTCAGTCCAGGGAACAGGCGTTTAGCTGGAACGCACTCACTCTGTGCAACTGGTTCTGGCCTACTCCTCCACATTCAGTTAACTGAATCACACTCACTCAGTCTTGAGAACACTTACAGCTTATTTCACACTCTGTTTACCAAAATACACTCAATTCTTTTGTGTAACTTGTTCACCTGCTCGAAGAAAGTGGTAAAGGCCTTTTCCACAGTCAGTTGACTGAATGATACTCACTCAGTCTGTGTAACTGGTCATAGTTTTCTCCACAGTCAGTTCCCCAGAATACACTTAGATGTGTTATGTTGCTGGTGAAACCTCTCTCCACAGTCACTTAACTGGAACACACTCGCTCAGTCTTTTTAACTGGTTACAGCTTTTACCACAGACAGTTTGCTGGAACACTCAGTCTGTGTAACTGTTAACAGCTCTTTCCACAGTCAGTTTAATGAATTACACCCCTCGTTCTGGATAATTTGTGAAACCTCTTTCACACTCTGTTCACTGGAACATCCACGCAGTATGAATGGATATATCTCTCTCCAGAGTCCATTTACTTGAACACACTCAGTCCATGTATCTGTTTCTAGATGTTTCCACAGTCCATGCCCTAGAACACACTCACTGTTCTGTATAACTGGTTATATATCTCTCTCCTTGCACTCTGCTTGTTTGAATACACTCAATAATTTTGTATAATTGGTTAAAACACAGTCTACAGTCAGTTTACACAAAGATTCTCAACTGCAATATGTGACTGGTTAAAGCTCTTTACACAGCCAGTTCAATGGAGTGTGCTCACTCATTGTGTTAACTGAAACACACTCAGTCAGCCTATGCAACTGGTTGTAGCTGAATCCACAGGCAGTTCACTGGAACACCTTCTATTATTCTCTGTAACTATGTACGGTTCACTCTGGAGTCTGTTCACAGGAACCACTCTCACTTTGTTAATTACTGGAAGTATCTCTCCCCAGTCAGTTCTTGTGAGCTCAGTCTCTTACTCTCTGTAAATAATGTTATGGCTCACTCCATAGTTATTTCACTGGAACACCCTCTCTCACCCTCTGCAGCTGTTTGAGACTCGCTGCACAGTCTGTTCCTTGGAAAATACTCAGTCTGTATAACTTGCCACTTTCAGTTAACTGACCCAGATATCTTTGTGTTCTCTTTGGCCAAAGTGAACCCCCAGAGACAGGAGAATAGCCAACATTGTCCCGTTGTTTAAGAAGGATAGCAGGGATAATCCTGAAAATTACAGGTCTGTGAGCCTCACGCCAGTGGTAAGGAAATTATTGTAAAAGATTCTCAGAGACAAGATCTATACGCAAATGGACTTATTAGTGATAGACAGCATCATTTTGTGCATGGGAGGTTGTGCCTCACTAATTTGATCGAGACTTTTGAGGAGATGCTGAAAATGATTGATGTGGAAAAGGTGGTTGATGTTGTGTACATGGACTTCAATAAAGCTTTTGAAAAGGTGACTCATGGCAGACTGGTACAAAAGGTAAAGTCATATGGTATTAGAGGTGAGCCAGCAAGATGGATGTAGACCTAGCTTAGTCTTAGGAGACAGAGGGTAGCGATGGAAGGATGCTTTTCAGAGTGGAGAGCTGTGACTAATGGTGGTCCACAGGGATTCATGCTGGGACTTCTGTTGTTCATGATCTACATAAACGATTTGGAGGAAAATTTGCTAGTCTAATTTAGTAAGTTTGTGGACGATATGAAGATTGACGGAGTTGGTGATAGTGAGGAGGATTGTCAGAGGATACAACAGGATATAGATCAGTTGGAGGCAAGGGCAGAAAAATGGCAGATGGAGTTTAATCCATACAACTATGAGGTGATGCATTTTTGGAAGGTCATATACAGATGAAAATTATACAGTGAATGACAGAACCCTTTGAAATATTGATTTGCAGAGGGATCTGGGTGTGCAGGTCCACAGATCACTAAAGGTGGCAGCGCAGGTAGATAATGGAGTAAAAAAGATCTATGGGAAGCTTACCTTCATTGGAAGGGGCATTGAGTATAAGGATATACAAGTTATGCTTTATAGAACTTTAATTAGGCAACACTTAGAATGGTCACCACATAACCAGAAGGATGTGGATGCATTGGGGAGGGTACAGAAAATGTATTCCAGGATGTTGCCTGGTATGGGGGGATTTAGTTATAAAGAAAGGTTGGATAGACTGGGTTTGCTTTCACTGGAACACAGGAGGTTGAGGTGCAACCTAGTAGAAGTTTATAAGATTATGAATAGCATAGATAAATGAAAAGTATGAGGCTTTTTCCCAGGGTGGAGGGGTCAATTACTAGGGGACATAAGTTCAGGGTGTGAGGGGCGATGTTTAAAAGAGATGTGTGAGGTACGTTTTTCACGCAAAGGGTGATGAGTGCCTGGAACATGCTGCTAGAGGTGGTGGTGGAAGCAGACACAATAGTAGCATTCAAGGAGCACCTGAATAAATACATGAATAGGGAGGGAATAGAGGGCTATGGATCCCCTAAGTGAAGACAGTTTTAAACCTGAACATCAAAATGCGTCAGTACAAGTTTAGAGGTCCAAAGGGCCTGCTTCCATGTTGTGTTGATATTTGTTGTTTGTTTAAACAAACTCAATTAGTTGTCGTAACTGGCTATAGATCTGATTCAATAAACTGATGGTGGAATGTTTCACTCACTCTGTTTAAACTGGTAATAGAGTCCTTCAGAGTCAGTTGACTGAAACAGAGCCTCTCAGTCTCTGTAACTAGTTGTATTTCACTCCAAAACTAGTTCACTGAAATACCCTCTCTTGTTCTCTACAACTGCCTGTGGCTAACTCCTCAGTCTTTTCACTAGAACATACACACTTGCTCTTTGTAATTGGTTAGATTAGATCCCCTACAGTGTGGAAACAGGCACTTCGGCCCAACAAGTCCACACTGACCCTCCAAAGAGTAACCCACCCAGACCCATTGCCCTCTGACCAATTCACCTGACCTGCACATCTTTGAACTGTGGGAGGAAACCTACGCAAACACAGGGAGAATGTGCAAACTCCACACAGACAGTCACCCAAGGCTGGAATCGAACCTTGGACCCTGGTGCTGTGAGGCAGCAGTGCTAACCACTGAACCACCAAAGTTATAGTTCTCGCCACACTCAGCTCACTTGATCACACTCAGTTATACTGTGGAACTAGTCAAAGTTCTTTCCACACTCTGTTCACTGAAACACAATCACGCAGTCATTGCAACTGGCTAAAGTTGTTTCCCCAGTCAGTTCACTGAAACATACTGTCTTTGTACCTGGATATTGCTGTCTCCACTGTCAATTCACTGGTGCAAACACTTTGTGTGTCACTGAATATGGCTCACTCCACAATCACTTAGCTGGAACACTCTCTCTCATTCTCAGCAACTGGTTATAGCTTACTCTACAGTCTGTTTACTTGAAGACCCTCGCTCAGTGTGTCATTGGTTATGATTCTTTCTGCAGTCTCTTCACTGGAACATTCTCACTTCATCTATGTAGCTAGTTAAAGCTCAATCCACAGACAGTTCACTGAAATAAGATCACATTCTCTCTAACTGGTTATAGCTCTTTACACAGTCAATTCACCTTTGTATAGTGAGTTTTAGCTCTCTCTGCAGTCACTTAACTGAACACACTCTCTCACTGTCTGAAATGGATTACAGTTCACTGTACAGTTACTTTACTATAATACACTTTGGCCACTCAGACTTGTTTAACAGAAACCAGAACAACCTGTGTAAATAGTCCCTCATTATCTCTGTGTGAGGGGCACATTCAGATGGGTTTACACAGATGAAGGACAGACTAAGAAAGTTGCAGAGCGTAGCTCTTCTAATTCACTGTGGTGCTCCATCAACTGGTTTAGCACAGACCTGGAACAGACTGAGAAATAAACAGAATACAGGTCAATCGTTCTCTGTGAGTTGGGCTCAGTCAGCTGAGATAACATAGATAGGGGACAGGCTGCGAAATATCTCAGTGCAAGGAGGGCTCACAGTGCAAGGGGCACTTTGATTAATGTATAGAGAACACTTAATTAATTGTCTCCGTGTGAGGGCCTCAGTCAGTCCGGTTGTCACAGCCCCCGGTCTGCCTGAATATTATACACGTTGTTCGTTGTCACTGTGTGTGGGGCTTGGTCGGCTGAGTTAGACAGACTGAGCAAAATACAGAGCACAACTCCCTCACTGTTTCTGTGTTTTCTGGGTCAGTCAGCTGTGTTACTGCAGACCAAGGACAAACTAGATACCAGACTCATTGTTTCCATGAGGGGTGCTCAGTCAGGAGTTTTAAAAAAAACTAGGAACAGCTTGAGTAATATGGACAGCACATCTCCCTCAGTTGCTGTGCAAGAGGGTATCATGCAACTGGGCTCACACTGAGCAGGGAATACATGAGTAAATCTCCCTCATTGTTTCCATGTGAGGGGTTCAGAAACCTGGGCTAACACACCAAGAACAGCCAGAATGATATACAGTGTGCGGCTCTCTCTCTGTTTCTGTGTTTCAGTCACCTGTTTCAATATAAAACAGGGACAGCTTAAGGAATAGACAGTACAGATCATTCATTGAGCCCCATGCAAAAGTCAGCCTGGTTCTCACAGAGCAATAACAGCCTGAGTAATACACAGAGTACAGATCCATCAATGTGGCTGTGCAACTCTCAGGCAGCTGAGTTATTTCAGACATGGGGGCAGCCTGAATGTTACACAGAGCTCAGTTCCCTCATTGTGTCCATGTGTGGGGCTCAGTCAGCTGGTTTAACACATACCTGGCACAGCCAGAGCATAGAACCCTCAATGTCTCCACCTGGGAGTTCAACATAACCAGGGGAAGACCAAGTGATCTGCAGAGTACAGTTCCCTTGGCATTTTGTGCATGGTGTTCAGGTTTCTGGTTTAAAACCGATCAGGGATAGTCTGAGTAATCAGCAGGTCACGTGTGAGAGTGTATGGTTCAGTCAGCTGGGTTAACACAGACCAGGGTCAAACGGAATGATGAACAGTACAAATTTATCATGGTCTCTGCCTGAGTGCCTGTCAGCTGGGTTACCATAGACAAAGCTGAAAATGTGTTGCTGGAAAAGCGCAGCAGGTCAGGCAGCATCCAAGGAACAGGAGATTCGACGCTTCGGGCATAAGCCCTTCTTTTTCCATTTCTATCTCGGCCGACTGAATCAACACGGATATCTACTATAAACCAACTGACTCCCACAGCTACCCGGACTACACCTTCTCCCAGCCTGCCCCCTGTAAAAACGCCATCCCATATTCCCAATTCCTTCGTCTCCGCTGCATCTGCTCCCAGGAGGACCAGTTCCAATACCGTACAGCCCAGATGGCCTCCTTCTTCAAGGACCGCAGATTCCCCCCAGACATGATCGATGTGCCCTCCACCGCATCTCCTCCACCCTTGAGCCCCAGCCCTCCAAACGCCACCAGGACAGAACCCCACTGGTTCTCACCTACCACCCCACCAACATCCATATACAGCGTATCATCCACCATCATTTCCGCCACCTCCAAACGGACCCCACCACCAGGGATATATTTCCCTCCCCTCCCCTATCAGTGTTCCAAAAAGACCACTCCCTCCGTGACTCCCTCGTCGGGTCCACACCCCCCACCAACCAACCTCCACTCGCGGCACCTTCCCCTGCAACCGCAAGAAATGCAAAACTTGCGCCCACACCTCCTCCCTTACTTCTCTCCAAGGCCCCAAGGGATCCTTCCATATCCGCCACAAATTCACCTGCACCTCCACACACATCATGTATTGCATCCGCTGCACCCGATGTGGCCTCCTCTATATTGGGGAGACAGGCCGCCTACTTGCGGAAAGTTTCAGAGAACACCTCTGGGACACCCGGACCAATCAACCCAACCACCCAGTGGCTCAACACTTTAACTCCCCCTTCCACTCCACCAAGGACATGCAGGTCCTTGGACTCCTCCATCACTAGACCATAACAACACGACGGTTGGAGGAAGAGCGCCTCATCTTCCACTTAAAGCTCATTCCTGAGGAAGGGCTTATGCCCGAAACGTCAAATCTCCTGTTCCTTGGATGCTGCCTGACCTGCTGCGCTTTTCCAGCCACACATTTTCAGCTCTGATCTCCAGCATCTGCAGACCTCACTTTCTCCTCCTACCATAGACAAAGGACTGCCTAAGTAATTCCAGCCTTGGGTGACTGTGTGACGGTTGCAAGTTGTCCCCGTGTCTGCGTGCGCTTCCCCCTGGTGCTTCGGTTTCCTCCCATAGTCCAAAGAAGTGTAGGTTAAGTGTATTAGCCATTTAGTGACAGCCGTGTATACCTCAATCTCAGTGAGGGCTCAGTCACTGGGTCTAACACAGACCAAAGACAGCCTGAGTAGCATGAGGTTATAGAGATTGGAGGAGCATAAGGGCTTCAGGAGGTTACAGAGGTAGGTAGGGGTGGTAATTGAACCTAATTATTAGCTCTTGGTGATCACTGTTTACTGAGAAGACAAGATGCAAAGAACCATGACAGTCCAGCCACTCCCATGCGAATGTGTGGAACTGCATTGGGCATTCTGGAATTTGAACATATTCTAGTCAGATTTGAAGATTATTCAGTGTCACTGAGAAAATAGAGATAGTGATAGACATACAGACAGAGCACAAGATATATAGATACAGCATGGAGATGATTCAGAGCTGGTTCTATGACACACGCAGTAATGCAGCAGCAGGTAGAAGTCAATCCTTCCCACGTCAGACAGGAGACGCTTTGATTTGTGTCTGACACAGGGGGCTAGGAACTACTCCAGCAGGTCAGCAAGTAGAGGGATTGAGGAGAAGGTCGATGTTAGGGCCAGTAAATCACAAATAAAGGATAGGCAGAGAAAAGTACAGGTTGTTCCACTATAATGCATGTTTCGTTAAAGCGAATTCACTGTAACACGATTGACAATTTGGGGACACTGCTTCTAAAGCGCAAATTTTTAAAATGTGTTCACTGTAATCCAATTACTTTAAGTGCTGTTTTTAATGCACCACTTTTCTATACTGCAGAGTTGCACAAGAACGCAACAACCCCATTATCGAACTACCTATTAATGAACACTATGGTACTAATTGGTGAAAGTGTATTTATTTCAATGCAAGGAGTATTATAGGTAAGGCAGATGAGGTTAGAGCCTGGATCAGTACGTGGGATTATAATGTGGCTATTACAGAGACTTAGTTGAGAGAGGGACAGGACTGGCTGCTCAATGTTTCAGGGTTTCACCATTTTAAACAAGATAGAGGAGTTGCATTACTAAAAAGAGAGAATGTCACATCTGCATTCAGAGAGGACACACTGGAGGGCTCATCCACTGAGGGAATATGGGTAGAACTCAAAAATAAGATGGGTGCAATCACTCCGATAGGATTTTCAGCCACCGAGACATTGAGGAACAAATATGTAGGTAGACTAAGGTAAAGGTACAATAAAGACAGAATTGTCATGGTGGGAGAGTTTAACTTCCTCAATTTTGCCTGGGACGTCCTTGGAGCAGAAGGCTTGGACAGGGTGGAATTGATTAATTGTTTCAAGAAACCCCCTTGGTGCACTTATGTGGATAGACCAACTAGAGGAGGGGCCATACTGGACCTTGGCTAAAGAGCCTGGCCAGGTAATTGACCTATCAGTGGGACAGCATTTGGAAACAGTGATCACAACTTCTTACGTTTTAAGACAGCTATGAACAAGGATAAGTCAGGACCTCGTGGGAAGATACTAAACTGGGCAAAGGCAAATTGCATCAGTACTGGGCAGGAGCTAAGGGAGTGTTAATTAGGAGGACCTACTATAAGGCAAGTCCACATTTTACACATGGGAACTGTTTAATGACCTGCTGGGGAGAGTTCAAGACCAACATAGTCCAGTAAAGAGAAAGGACAAGGATGGCAAGGTCAGGGCCCCTTTGATAACAAGAAAGGTTGTGAATTTAGTCCAAAGGAAAACAGAAGCATATGGAAGGTTTAGGAAGCTAAAACCGGACAGAATCCATGAGGAACCTAAGGAAAGCAGGAAAGTACTCAAGCAGGAAATTTGAGCAATAAAGGACCATGAAATTACCTTAGTAAATAGGGTAAAAGAGAAAATCAAGGCATTCTATAGATACATTAAAAGCAAGAGGGTAACTAGTAACTAGGACCACACAAGATTAAAGGAGGGAACTTGTGCTTAGAGGCAGAGGTTGTGGGTGAGATCCTAAAGGAGTAATCACCCAGAAAAAAGATATTGAGGATGGAGAGATTTGATATGTGCGATTGGGTCTTAGTTCACTGGATAATCCCCGATGAGGGATATTAAGTTACATTAAGCAAGTAAGTGGGTTTCAAAGAACAGACTGTCGAGTGAGCTGCAAGCATTAGTTACATTCCACAGTCATTTCACTGCAACAGTTTCTCAAATTCCATGTAACTGGTTGTAATTCTTCCCAAAGTTTGTTCACTGGAACACAGACTATTCTGTGTAACTGGCTATAGCTTTCTTCACAGTCAATTCAGTGGAACATACTCCATCTGTGTAACTGATTAAACATCTTTCCAAAGCCAGTTCACAGGAATACACTCACACAGAAATAGTGAATGCATTAATTATGATATTCCAAAATCCCCTGGATTCTGGAAAGGTACCAGTGCATTAGCACCATGCTAATATGACACCCTTATTCAAAAAGGAGATAGGCAAAAAAAAGTGGGTAACTATAGACCAAATATTTTGACAGTCATGGGGAAGTTGCTGGAGTGAATTATAAAAGGAGGAGATAGCTGAATGCTTGGAAATCAAAGCTCATTTCACCAGTGTCAACAAAATTTCATGAAGGATAAGTCTTGCTTGACAATCTTGCTGGAGTTCTTCGAGGGTGTAACCAGCAAAGTAAATTATGGAGACCCAGTGGATGTGGTATATCTAGACTTCCAGAAGCCAATCGACAATGTGCCACATAAAAGACTGATCCAGAAGGTTAGATTCCTCGGGAAATAAACGGAGAGGATTCGTTTGGTTGGAGGGTCAGGATAAGTGGGTCCTTCACTGGATGGTGAAGGACCCACTTGTGAGGAGCCACAGGGTTCAGTTCTCAGAACTCAACTTTGTACAATCCATACAAATGATCTACAAACAGAGACAGAGTGTAACATAGCAAAATTCATGGATGATATTAAAACAGGTAGGATAGCAGGCAGGGATGAGACGACAAAAAGCTTACAGGTGGATATTGATAGGCTGTGAGAATGGGCCTGAATCTGGCAGATGGAGCCTAATATGGATAAGTGTGAGCTTATCTATTCTGGCAGGAGAATAAAAAGGAAAATTATTATTTAAATAGGAAGCAGATTCAAAAATGCAACAGTGCAGATAGTTCTGGCTGTTTTGTACAGGAATTGCAAAGTAGGAATGCAAGTGCAGCATAAAATAAGAAAGGCAAATGGAATCCAGGCATTTATTGGAAAAGCACTGGATTATGAAAGTAAAAAGTGTTGTTACAATTCTGTAAGGCATTGGTGCGACTACGTAGAGTCATGTCTCCAGTTTTCGTCTCCTTACTTGAAGGAGAATGTGATGGCTCTGGGATAGGTTCAAAATAGGTATACCAACTTGATGTCAGGGATGTTTGGGCTGTCGAATCAGGAGTGATCGAATACCTTGGGCTTGTACTTACTGGAGTTCAGAAGAATGGTGGGGGTCTGATTGTTGTCTTTAAAATGCAAAAGTGGCATTGAACAGATATTCCCCCTTGTGGAACAGTCTCAAGCAAGAGGTCAGAGATAGAGTGAGAGGTGATATTTTCCCTGAGATGAGAAAGCATTACTCTGAGGGTTGTGAAACTGTGGAACATATTGCCCAGAGTGCAGTGTAGACAGAATCAATCAACAGTTTCAATGAAGAAATAGATATATTTTACTGATGAAAAGTGGGAGAAAGGGCAAGGGGATGGAGACAGGAAAGTGGAGTTGAGATCAGGATAATATCCACGATCCTCCTTAACTTCCCACAAAGTCCCCGGATACACCAAATCAGGTCCTAGAAATGTATCCACCTTCACATTACAGAAACAGACATTCTTCAAAAATCTGAACTATTTTTAAAACATCAAAAATTTATTTCTCTGCACTCCCCATGAACCACAGTGGATAACAAGAAAGAGATGCAGCAGGCAGAAAGTGTAAAAATGAACCAGAAAGCACAGATGCAGGAGTGGTGAACATGAACCCGAAGATATAGTGAAAGAGATGGAGACAGGCAGGGAGGACATGAGCTAAAGAGTACAGCGAGAGAGAGCTGCTTGCAGTCAATGTAACCACGAACAAGAGAACACAGCAAGTCAGGCAGGCAGGGGGAACATGAATCGGACAGCATAGCAACAAAGAGATGCAAGCAGTTCGGCAAGGTGACCTTGTCCCAGAGAGCACAGTAAGTTTGATATAGGCTTGCTGTGTGAACACTAAGCAGAGATCACAATGAGAGTGATGCAGACAGGTAGATGTTGTGAACATGAACCAGAGGGCACAGTGACAAAAGAGGCAGCACTCCAAAAGCTTGTGTTATGGACCAGGCCAGATCCCTCAAAATACGTTAAGGTGGTAACCTGAACTCTAACTTCTCATATTTTAAAAGGTAGATGTGAAGTGGGTGTTCCAGGTGTAATGCAACTAGTCCTTATTAAGCAAAACAATTTACTTAAACACCACAGTTAAACACAAACAAAAGAAAGTAGAATTTAGAATAACGTAACTTAACAGAATACTTGATACAGTAACTTAACTAATTAACTGTTCCAATATAATAACATCCCATAAACACACCCCTTGGCAAAAAAGGTAAATTCAAACATATTCTTACAGGCAGGAGGGAACAACATCCAGAAAAGATTTCAGAGGCAGTCAGTTAGGAATCATTTAGTAAAGCTTGCAACACTTCTGGTACTCTCACATCTTGTGACTGCTACAGCTAAAAAAAACAACAGAAACTCCTGAACTTGGAGAACTGGTCATTCCCCTTCCATTGTTAAACGGTTTTTAAAAAAATCCTAGCTCCCTAGATTCTTCTAAAAAGGTTATTTTGTCCTTTTTTAAGTGGCGGCATCATCACACTTGTGATTTCAAATAAACCGGTTAGAATATAATTTGGTGTCATGTGACTTTTGACTTTGTCCACCCCAGTCCAACACTGAAACCTCTGCATCATGATCTGGTATGGTAGAGGAGAAAGTAGTCCAACGTGAAGAGGCCCTTGTTGTAAAGAAGATATACCTATTGCATGGTACACGTTTATATTGGTATGATGTTACCACAACTTTGATAAGGAGATGATGAGAGAGATTGCAGTGTTAGGCTTTATTCCTTGAAGATTTCAATCTGTTTCCCGCTTCCCAAATCCATGTGACATCATTAGAACAGAAATTGTTGAGGCACTGAAAACATTAGAGATAATTTTCCAATCTTAGATGTCCAGATGGAGCTCAATGTCTTTATGCATTATGCCTTTCAGATTCTTGCACCCTTATAAAACAATTCCAGCAAAGAATGCACTACTCCCACTTTGCTGAGTGGTTACATGATCTCCCACCCTCACCCTGAATAGTCTGTCTGATGTATCAGAAGAACAGACGGTGTACATTCACATAGATTTACCATTAACAGGCCAGTGATATTCGTACATGACATACTGAATAGCTTGCTGGTCCTGTGTAGGAGTGCTGGGGGAGCACAGTTGTAAAGCTGAAACTTAACTTTGTGTGATTCATCTTTGAAGGGTGGTTCACAATTTTAAACGGTTAAATCATTCAGTGTTGTCAATCAAAATTAGTCTTTGTCAACATCAAATCTCTTATTTTGAAGCAGATTAGTCTTCTTATAATATGACTTGTAGCTTCTGTCTGGAATTCATCAGTTTCTCCAACTCATTGCACCCTTGGAGGCTGAAACAATTTGCTTGTAATCTGTAAAAAGGTGGTGGGGATGGGGGGGTGGGGGGTGGGGAACAGAAATAGCACAATTGATTAATAGGCTGTGTATAATTCTTTCAGATTAAATAACTTGGAATACAGTTAACAAAAAGTTTTAAGTTGAAAAGGTAATAAGACCAGATGAGAATCCCTCTATAAGTCGATCTGTCTTAGCCTTGACAACCTTGTGTGGTAAAGAATTCCACATTCACAACTCACAGAAAAGGAAATTCTGCCTCATTTTCCTATTCAAATGGGTGACCCCTTGCCTCGCTTGCTTCTATATTCCAATGAATACAGGCCCAGTTTACTCAGCTTATCCTCCATATAATCCAGCCATACTGTTTCAACCTAAATAACATTTCCAGTGAAATAACTTCATATCAAATCACGCTTTATTAACACATGAACTAGTCCTTGACTATACTACTGCCTCATACAGAGTAAGGGACCAGAGCATCAGTATCTCTGTCACTCACCATTTTTTATCTGTCAGCCAGGACTCCATGATTGGGGCTGTTAATCTGGTTCAATCAGGGAACTCATTCCATGAAGTTCAGCTGGCTGACAGTGTTACAATCATGACACTCAACTGCCTCCAAAAGGGAACCAAACTGAGCACAGATTTTTACACTCCATTTTCTTTGAAGTAAAGGCTGCCATTGCATTTGCTTTCCACATTACCTGCTGAATTTGGATGCTAGCTTTTTGCAATTTATGCAAAAGAGCACCTAAATCCCTCAATGCTACAGCTTTCCACAGGGTCTTTCTCCATTTAAAGATATTCAGCTCCTCTATAGATGCCATGGAGTCTCAGATAAAGCACGGAAGGTGTGAGGCTGTCTGTGCCCCAATGTTCAGCCCAATTCTATTTTTAAAAAGTAAAATGATTTACAGAATCTTACATGGACTCGTGCATAAAATTCCACAAGTACAAATTCACCCCACGACCTTGTGTGTGGGGTGTGGGTGGGGGGTGGTGGTGGTTGTGGTATATGAGTGCGAGAGTGTATGTGTGCGTATGGGGGGGTAATGCGTGTCTGTGAGAGTGTGTGTATGCTTACATGCATGAGCGTGAGTGTAAAGGGTAGAAGTCTGCGTGTGTCTGTGTGTCGTGCAGTGGGGTCACCTGTAGTGTGCCATGAACCCAACGTCCCGGTTGAGGCCATTCCCATGAGTAGAGAACTTGATTTTCAGCCTCTGCTCAGCCACTTTGCATTGTTGCCTGACTCAAAGTCCGCCCTGGAGAATGGTCAGCTGAATGTCCGAGGTCAAATGTCCCAGACCACTGAAGCATTCTCCAACAGGGAGAGAATGTCTGTTGATTGTTAGGCGGTGTCTATTCATCCGTTGCCACAGCCTCTGCTTGGTCTTGTCAATGTACCATGCCTCAGGGCATCCTTGTCTGTAGCGTATGAGATAGAGAATGTTGGCCGAGTGCATGGTGGATGGTGTCCCCATGTGTAATGGTGGTATCTGTGTTGACACTGCCACATGTGTCGTGACAGGGTTGTGGTGTTGTCCTGAGAGCCGGGCAGTTTGCTGCAAACAATTATCTGTTTGAGGTTTGGTGGCTTTTAAAAAGGTGAGACATGGAGAAGATCTTGTCAAGATGCTCATCCTCATTGATGAGCTGTTGCAGGCTGTCAAGGAACAGCCATGGGGACCAAATTTGCACCCCATTATGCCAACATTTTCATGCACAGGTTTGAACAAGACTTCGTCTCTACACAGGACCTCCAACCAACACCATTATACATCAGGTACGTTGTTGACATTTTCTTCCTCTGGACCCATGGAGAGGAGTCACTGAAACAACTATATTCAGTACCCCTAGTTTTGGATTTAATAACTTCATTCTCCATCTTAAATAAAGAATTCAAACATATTATGGTTACACTTTCCACAAGACCTTCTACAACAAGATTGGTAATTAATCTTATCTCATTGCACAGTACCAGTCTAGAATAGCCAGTTCCTCAAATGTATTGTGGGTGGCACAGTGGTTAGCACTGCTGCCTCACGGCGCCAGAGACCCGGGTTCAATTCCTGACTCAGGCAACTGACTGTGTGGAGTTTGCATGTTCTCCCCATGTCTGCGTGGGTTTCCTCCGGGTGCTCCGGTTTCCTCCCACAGTCCAAAGATGTGCGGGGCCGGTGAATTGGCCACGCTAAATTGCCCGTAGTGTTAGGTAAGGGGTATATGTAGGGGTATGGGTGGGTTGCGCTTCGGCGGGTCGGTGTGGACTTGTTGGGCCGAAGGGCTTGTTTCCACACTGTAAGTAATCTAATCTATTGATCCAAAAACCTATTAAATGTTTAAAAAAAAGACACCTACATGACATCATTGTTAGTTTGTCTTATGTAATCTACATGTAAATTAAAGTATCCATAATAACAGTTGTACCCTTATTTCTAATTTATTGTTAAATGCCCTGACTTACCACCTCCATTACTGTTTGGAGGGTAATAGATAATCCCCAATATTTTCTGCGCTTTAATTCCCCTTTATCTCCTACTAATTCATAAAGAAAACATTCATTACAAATTTGAGTTCCTGAATGATAAATATGCAATTCTGAAAATAATTAAAATTTCTTACACAAGCTCTTCCAAATCAGCACATTTCAGTACAAGATGTCGGAAGAGCTCCAGAGAGTTATCGGTAAATCCATTGAAGGAGAGGTCCAGGAACTTCAGTGTATTCTTCATACAAAGAGCAGAAACAAGGTCCCCACAGCACTCATCTGTCAGATAATTTCTCTTCAGGCTATTCAACAAAAGAAAAGTAAGGCAGTGAGGTAGATACAGAGAAGTGGTGGCAAAGTGATAGAAATCAAGAGTGACAGAAAGAATGGGGAGAATAGGGACTAGGGGAATGAAAGAGAAAAAGAGCAATGACAGGAAGTGTGGATGATAGGCAGAAGCAAACAAAGGAGTGGTTGGAGAGGAAGTGATCAGTTCTGGGTCCACTGCTTTTCATCATTTATGTAAGTGATTTGGATGTGAACATAGGAGGTACAGTTAGTAAGTTTGCAGATGACACCAAAATTGGTGGTGTAGCAGATAGTGAAGAAGGTTATCTGAGAATTCAATGAGACATTGGTCAGATGGCCCAGTCGGCCAAGGAGTGGCTGATGGAGTTTTATTTAGATAAGTGGGAGGTGCTGCACTTTGGAAAGGTAAATCAGAGGTGGACTTATGCTCTTAGTGGTAACATCCTTGGGAGTATTGCTGAACAGAGAGACCTTGGTGTGCAGGTTCATAGTTCTTTGAAAGTAGAGTGATAAGTAGACAGTATCGTGAAGGCGTTTAGTATGCTTGCCTTTATTGGTCAGTTCATGGAGTTCCTGTTGTAGTTGTGCAGGGCATTGGTTAGGCCACTTTTGGTATACTGCATACATTTCTGGTCTTCATACGATATGAAGGATGTTGTGAAACTAAAAAGGGTTCAGAAAAGACTTACAAAGGATATTGTCATGGTTTACGCTATAGCGAGGGGCTGAATAGGCCGGGGGCTATTTTCCCTGGAGTGTCGAAGGTTAGGGATGACTTTATATAGGTTTATAAAGGATCATGAAGAGCATGAATATAATGAATAGCGAAGGTATCTTCCCAGGGGTGGGGAGACCAAAACTAGGCAGCAGAGGTTTAAGGTAAAAGGGGAAAGATTTAAAAAGGGACCTAATAGGCAATGTTTTCACACAGAGTGGTGGATATATGAAATGAGCTACCAGAGGAAATGGTGGAGACTGGTTAAATTAGAGCATTTAAAAAGCATCTGGATGGGAATATGAATAGGAAGATATTGGAGGGATATGGGCCCAATTGTGGCAAATGGGACTGGATTAATTTAGGATATCTGTCAACATTAGGAGAAAGTGAGGACTGCAGATGCTGGAGATCAGAGCTTAAAAATGTGGTGCTGGAAAAGTGCAGGTCAGGCAGCATCAAAGGAGCAGGAGAATCGACGTTTCGGCCATAAGCCCTTCTTCAGGAAGGGCATAAGCCCTTCAAGGCTTATGCCCTTCCTGAAGGGCTTATGCCCGAAACATCGATTCTCCTGCTCCTTTGATGCTGCCTGACCTGCTGTGCTTTTCCAGCAACACATTTTTAAGTATCTGTCAGCATAGATAAGTTGGGCCGAAGGGTCTGTCTCTATGCTCTATGACTCTAAGGATAGTTGAAGTGGCAAACCAGTGGACTATTAAATCTTTTTATCCTTTGCCTTTTGTTAAACGTGCTTTCTTTCCTGTTAATAACAAAATCTACTGCAAGTTGCTTTTCTCCTGAATAGCAGCCACTCATGTAAATTGATCACCTTATTAGTTTAAACATTTGAAACAGCCCATGGAATACTGGGGCTCAACCACTGGTGCACTCAGTCATTGACATCTATGGCACAGAAAAAAAGGTCCCTCAGCCCATTAAGTCTGCGCCAGTCAGAAACAAGTGTTTAAATATACTAATCCTATTTTCCAACTTGTGGCCGATAGCCTTGAGTGCCTTGGCATTGCAAGCGCACATCTAAATATTTCTTCAACGGTGTGATCAGATTTTCCAATTGTATCACACAGGCAGCGAGTTTCAGATTCTCACCACACTCTGAAGTTAACATTTTTCCTCACATCCCCTCTAAAACCTCTGGTTTTTATCTTAAGTCTGGTATTAATTTCTCCAAAGGAAAAAGTTCTTTCCTATCTATATCCCTATAATTTTATACATCTCAGTCATGTACCACCTCAGTCTTCACTGCTCCAATGGAAAGAATCTCAAGGCAGGCCATCTCTCTTCATAACTACAACCTCCAACCCAGGCAACATCTGGTAATGTTCAGCTGCACCCTCTCCACTGCAAAAACATCCTCCTATAATATAGACTGCAGAACATATTATGGCACGGTGGTTCAGTTGTTAGCACTGCTGCCTCACAGCGTCAGGGACCCGAGTTTGATTCCAGCCCGAGGCGACTGTGTGGAGTTCGTACATTCTCCCAGTGTTTGCATGGGTTTACATCAGGTACTCTGGTTTCCTCCCACAATCTAAAGATGTACTAGTTGGGTGGATTGATCATGCTATGTTACCCATGATCTGCAGGCTGGTTGGGTTAGCCATGGAAAATGCAGGGTTACAGAGATGGAGTCGTGGGATGCTCTTTGGAGAGTCAGTGTGGACCTGTTGGACTGAATGGCCTATTTTCACACTGTAAGGATTCTATGATTCTACTGGTGGCCTAACTACATTTACACATTTCCCACCAAGTTGTAACACTTAGAACTGAGGAAAGGAAGCAACTAAGACTCAAACCTTAGAGAGTGGGAAAGTAGTATCACTCAAGACTTTGCGAAAAGAAAGTACTGTTAACTCAAGCCAAGATCAAGGACTAACTGACAGGCAACTTAATTGACAATTGGCACAGTTGGTAAAAATGTGATGTCATTCCCCAGAAACCAAAAAGAGAAATGGAGAGGCAGTCACCTCCATTTGCTTCTGGGATTTCGATTCAAACACTGGGCTTGTTTACTATATTTTTTACCCACAATATTGCTGAAAAATATTGTTTGCCTCATCTGTCCTACCCATCTCGTGTGAATGAAGGGCTGTGTTTGGATTTTAAAAAGTGGCTGAACAGTACTAAGGATTTGGGCTGGGAAGCCATTGTAGTTGCTGCCAGTACACGGATTCAAGACAAAGTCATCCAACAAGGCCTGACTGGAGTAGGAAAACTCAGACTGGTATTCAGGACAGTGCATACTGCAAAGTTCCCCAACATGTGGGTTGGAACAATTAAATTGCTTAGTGAATTTCAAATCAGAGCCAATTAAAATTAATGTTTGGTTAAATGGTCACCCATTTCCCATGGAGGTTGTTATCAGCACAGCTGTACCTGTGGTAGCAGAATCGTTTTTTAAAGATTCGTTTGGGACTCCAACCTTAAGCTTGCACAAGACCTCAGCCAAACTGAGGACATATGCTGGGGAACCATGGCAGATTAAGGGTACAACGTCAGTTCCAGTTGTATGAAAAGCAGTTGGTACAGTTATTACTGGTGGTTGTGAAAGGCTCAATCCCAAGCTTATTGGGGCAGAATTGGTTGAGAAAGATTCACCTTGATATGGTCAACATTTTGACTGGAAAATGGCTGCCTCAGTGAAGCCCTACTTAGGAGATTTTCAAGAAGGGTTTCTTTGGGTTAGTGAGCTATTCCAGAAAATTCAGATGTAACCTGGTCTCCATTTTGGTGCCCTAACACGTGTCCTTGAAAAAGAGTCAGCCTTGGAAACAATTGTGTAGCCATGTAGCGGCATTTAGGGAAGTGAAAAAGCAGCTATCGTCATTTAAAGTGTTGGCCCACTACGATCCAGTGAGAGCTATCTTGCAATGCATCCCCATATGATATCGAGGTAGTGTTGGCTCATCAGTAGCCCAATGGAAAAGAGCACCCAATAGTGTATGCTTCTCTGACTTTAGCTAATGCCAAACACAATTATGCCCAGAAAGAGAAGGAAGGTTTGGCGGTCATCTTTGAGTGTGACAAAGTTCTGCCATTACCTTTACGAATGGGAATTTGTCATAAAACAGATCACAAACCCCTGCGAGGGCTACTGAAGGAAGGCAAAGTGATGCCACCAATAACTTCCAGTAGAATTCAGCATTGGGCACTTATTCTTAGTGCCTACACGTATGCATTTGAACACCATCCAGGAAGCTAAGTGGTTTCCTCCCCCTGGCAGATACTCCACTGGTGGTGCCTCCCCCGGAAGAATCCATTTGGATTTTGAACTTTTGGGAAGTGCTTCCAGTTATCGTGGACAATATTCAACTGTGCACATTAACTGGTCCTGTCCAAACAAAACTGAAACAGCAGATGGTACTGGGGGAAATGGAAGGGCCATTTCACCCAGCATTGAAACCTTTTTGGGCCCAGTGAAGCCAGATCACGGTACAGCACAGCATATTACTGTGGGGATTGTTCCGAGTAAGGATCACTGCCAGATACTGGCTGAACTCCACCAAGGCTAGGGATTTCCAAGATGAAGATGCTAGCAAGAAGCTATGTCTTGTGACGAAGGTTGGTGCCAACATAGCTGCTTTGGTGGGGCAGTGCCCAGAGTACCAAGAATGAAAATTGCCACCAGCAACACCCCCACATTCATGGGAATGGCCGGGCAAACCCTGGACTCTGTTGCACATCAACTATGCCAGTCCTTTCACGGGCTCAATTTTCCTGGTCATTGTGGATGCCCAAAGTGGTTAGATGTGCATAAAGTCCACTCACAAACTCAGGGATAATGATTCAGAAGCTGCGAGCATTATTTGTGATACACAAACTTTTGGAGATATTGCCATGGACAATGGAGCATAATTTACAAGCACGGAATTCAAATTCCTAAAGTCCAATCGCATTCAGCACATAAAGACAGCTCCATATTATCCATCCTCCAATGGTCTAGAAGAAAGATTGGTCCAAACTTTGATGGCAGGCTGAAAGAAGTAGGCCAGACTGTCTTTGGTCCTGTTCGATTATTGGGATAGCTCCAGAGTTGCTGATGGAGAGAAGACTCCGCACCATGTTAAGCCTGCAATTTACACATGCAGGCAGTGGCGGGGAATGAGGGTGTGAAACAGCAGCAGGAAAGCCAATGCTGGCCAAATACCACCTCTACACGAGAGTGACAATTTAATTCAGGGGATGAAGTTTGCTGCTCGAAACTAGAGAATGGCCGCGTATGGTTGTAAGTTTGAGGTGAGGTCAGCCCTGTGACGTATGTAGTTCGGGTAAGTGATATAGTCCAGAACAAACATGTGGATAACCTGAAAGCTGGTACTTCGCAAATGGGACAGGAGCAAAACATACCTTCAGAACAGCCAGAAGCCCAGCGGAAATCGCAGGTGCTCCCCCTTCATCTCATGTCAAGAAAACCTGAATCCAAATGGATACAACCTTGATACCATTGCCACCAGAAGTGGAGGAGGAGACTGAGACATTCCGGATGCAAGCGACCTGCCGACCTGCCACGGTCCAGTAAACACCATTTGTGTCTGAGTCCGAGTCAGCAGAACCAGAACTGAGGCGAAAGAGTCACAAGAGAAGTTGCAGACCTACATCCCCACAGTTGAGGGTTGGAACAGGGGGTTGTAGTGATTGGACCTCCAATAATTACAATGTTCTTCATTGGTCCAGGTTAACAACCCCAATCAGGAAAGCCATGGCTGACCAATAAGACTAGGAGATTAGAATCTCCTCTACTAAGGATTGACTGAGCTGGCTAGTAAATAAATGGGACACCAGCATCATTTTGATTATACTAGATTCCCTACATCTGTACAGTCATTTCACCTTCCTATGTGAAGGACCAAATGATCAAAATTGGGGGTACAGGAAAGTTCAAAGTGGAATTCAATCCTGGAATCTCAATGAGTTATTGGACATGAAGAGTTGTAGAGGTGGAAAGACTATTGAAAAGAAGGAGAAAAGTTATAAATTGGAGGCATTGCCAGGCTATTACATGGATGTGTTGAGTAATTCTGTTTGAGAACAAGGCACTTTTATGGTGTGGAATATTTGTCCTTTTACATCACATCACTCAAAACAAATTACTTGAAGTTCTTTTCAAATGCTTTGAATACATTTTTGGCTCTATAATTTGAGGAGGAAGGAAGAGATCATGCAATAAAAAGGTTGCAGTCAGTCCATCATGTCAGTGTGCAGTTTCTAAAGCTGAAGTGGTCTCTGGGACAGACACACCAAACAACCCACTGTCCTGTTGCCAACCACTTCAGCTCCCTCTCCCACTCCACTAAGAACATGCAAACCCTGGGCTTCCTCCACCACCAAATCTTCTGCCTTGAGACTGTCCAATCACATAGAATCAATGTCAATTTCACCAGTTTCCTCATCTCCCTTCCCCCACCTCATCCCATATCCAACCCTCCAATTTGGCACCATCCTCTTAAACTGTCTATCTTCCTTCCCACCTAATCACTCCACCCTCCCCACCACCATCAACCCCACCTATCGCCTTCCCAGCTAACTTCCCCTCAGTGCCACCTCCACCCTCCCTATTTATCTCTTAGCCCCTTTCCCCCCGCCTACATTCCTGATGAAGGCCTTATGCCCAAAATGTTAAGTCACCTGCTCCTTGGATGCTGCCTGACTTTGTGCTTTTTTCAGTGCCACATTTTGACTGCAGTTATACAAGGCATTAAGGTATTGTATGCAGTTTTCATCCCCTTGTCTGAGGAAGGGTATTCTTGCTCTAGAGGCAGTATAGCAAAGTTTTACCAACGTGATTCCTGGAATAGCAGGACAAAGACACAAGGAAAGATTGAGTCAGGTACGATTGTATTCACTGGAGTTTAGAAAAATGAGGGGGCATCTCATAGAAACCTACAACTCTCTAACAGGACTAGACAAGTTAGATGCAGACAAGATGTTCCCAATGTGGGTGAGTCCAGAACCAGGGGTAAATCTTTTAGAACTAAGGTAAGGAGAAATTTCTTTACCCAGAGAATGATGACACTGTGGAATTCACTACCACAAAGTGGTGGAGGTCAAAACAAGATGGAGCGAGGTATAAGTCTTACATTAAAGGGATCAAGGAATACAGAGAAAGGTAGGATTAAGGTATGAGGTTGGTTATCAGCCATGATCATAATGAATAGCAAAGATTAGAGGGGGTCAAGTGGCTTACTCCTGCTCCTACCTCGTTTGTTTCTATGAAGTGGTTACAGGGTCACTAGGGGACTCATTATAAGTCAATTTTTTCTTATTGAATTCAAATTTCACCATCTGCCATGATGAGATTCAAACCCATGTCTCTTGAACATTAGCCTGAGGGCTTTAGATGATATATCCACTGACACTACTATCTCCCACAACTTCACTTCTCACTGTATACCATAATTCCAAACTTTATATCATGTGCAAATTCTGTCAAATACAGCAGGAGCAAGTAATGCTGACAGCAATATTTCCAAACAACCATTTTATTTATATCTACACTTAATCTTCAGTGAAACACACATGCGAATGTTACCTTAATGCTTCCATTCCGTTATCACGTGTTTTAAAGGCCCAGCAGAGATACTTCACACCCAAATCTCCAATCACATTGAAGTCCAGATGAAGTTCTTTAATTGTTTTCAGCTCAACCAGAAGGGATGCAAGGGCCTGGCAACAATTTGCAGAAAGATCACTCATGGAAATCCTAGGATATTTGAAAGCAGACGATAGACAGTTGCTTTATTTTACAAATACAATGCGATTTAGTTAACATTATACAAATTAGAATCTGATTAGGAAAAGTCCTGGTGGTTGCCTCACTTGAGAGAAAGGTAAAGGATCCAGATTCCTCTCGAGAAGACTGAATACATGATCCAGGCTAAAAGGTCCACTGCAGTACTGAGGGATTACTGCACTGCCAGATGTGAGCTCTTTCAGATAATTGAAGCTACATTGCGCCCCTCAGCTGGCTCTGAAACTCATCTGATACTATTCAAAGGAAATAAGGCAGCCGTCCCCAGTGCCTTGGCTGATTTTTTAAACGTCAACAAACATCACACCTGTTTCCATTCCAACTTTTTGTCTTGTCCACCTATCATTTATTCCTCCTCCCCCATCTTTTGCAATATAAACCAACATTTTCCTAGCTACCATCAGCTCTGAGAACAGACACAAAACGTTAACTTTGATTTCTCTTCAGGTGCTACCAGGCCTGCTAAGCTTTTCCAGCAACTTGTTTTTGTTTGTTTATCTAGTTGTCATTGTTGTGTTGTGGGACCTCAATACTTAAATTGAAACATTCTCTCCATTGTAATGGTGATTGGAAAGCATTTTGGGATGTGTATAGGCCTTGCACAAAATGTTTGAATAGTGAAACTAATTGTGGGGGAGTTGCACTTTCTACCTATTGTGCACCACATCTGACAAGCATTTCACTCAATAAAAAAGGTGATTGGTGCCAATTCCCTGTTCACATCCTGCACAAATGACACATGCCAATCACAAACAAGAACTTTAAACAAACCCAATTATATCAGTGAGAGGGAAATATGAGCGGAGGTGATTGGGTAAACAGTCTAGAAAAATATCGCAATGAATAAACAGTGAGAAACATTTTAAAACAATGCAAAATGTTCAGCAAAAAAATTGCATCAATGAAAAAAAAAACAAAGCTCAACAAGAATGATCCATCTTAAGGCTTAAGAGGGCAAATTAAATTGCAAACAACGGTGATTTTAGAATCCAGCAGTGTTACCACAAAGCCAATGAAATATAAGATGAACTAGAACTATAGGTTACTTATAGTGTAATTATAGTTTTTTTTTAAACTATCAATATTGATCTTTCATCACTTCACCACTGCCTGGATTAAAAATGATTTTTAAAAACTGCACTACTGACCTGAAATATCTGCTGTGATCGCCCGTCAGGGCCACACAGCTCATGAAATATACAAACCAGATGCATTGAATTACATTTTAATAAGAAAGCATTGAAACACAAACAAGATGTGAAATTTGCATCTCTTATTTTACCCACATTTGCAGAATAATTTCAGAGACTGGGGATCAAGATTACTTCTTCAGTATTTAGTTTGGAAAAAAAAAGTCAAGCTTAAATCAGAACTAATGGGTCATACATAAGTAGCTTCCATTACGTAACAAAGGAGAGGGAAATCACATGGACTAATAACAGCAATATTACAGAAAATTCTTACTCAATCTCAAAGTCAACATTCATGACAAAGCAGCATGCAATTCACTGAGAAATTAAGATTATTTGCAAGTATCACTGCTCCTGAGTAACCAGAACATCCAAATTCTTACAACTCGGATTCTAAAAGCTTTAAACTGCAACTGCCTTTTCTTGACTTTTACAGAAATCCTCCACTTCTTTTTAAAAGATTTGTATCGGCATTTTATGCGCCTTTGATCTCATTTTTTTCCACAGGTGTAATAGTGGATAAAATGCCACACCCAGTCTTGGAAGTATCTGATTTTTTATCTTGTTTAAAAAGTTCACTTGAAATCTGTTTGCTAAGTGCCAAGAAAGAGAAGTTGTGACTGTCAGAGAGGGCATGATGAAAGAGAATTGTCATTTAGAGTCAGAGAGTCATAGAGATGTACAAGCATGGAAACAGACCCTTCAGTCCAACTCTCCATGCCAACCAGATATCCCAACCTAATCTAGTCCCACCTGCCAGCACCCGACTCATATCCCTCCAAACCCTTCCTATTCATATACCCATCCAAATGCCTCTTAAATGGTGCAATGTACCAGCCTCCACCACTTCCTCTGGCAGCTCATTCCATACATGTACCATGTGTGAAAAAGTTGCTCCTTATGTCTCTTTTATATCTTTTCCCTCTCACCCTAAACCTATGCCCTCTAGTTCTAGACTCCCCGACCCCTGGGAAAAGGCTTTGTCTATTTATCCTATCCATGCCCCTCATAATTTTGTAAACCTCGACAAGGTCACCCCTTAGCCTCCACGCTCCAGGGAAAACAGCCCCAGCCTGTTCAACCTCTCCCTGAGTTCAGATCCTCCAACCCTGGCAACATCCTTGTAAATCTTTTCTGAACCCTTGCAAGTTTCACAACATCTTGTTGTGAAAGAGACCAGAATGGCATGCAATATTCCAACAATGGCCTAACC
The DNA here is from genome assembly GCF_020745735.1 of Hemiscyllium ocellatum. Taxonomy (NCBI): domain Eukaryota; kingdom Metazoa; phylum Chordata; class Chondrichthyes; order Orectolobiformes; family Hemiscylliidae; genus Hemiscyllium; species Hemiscyllium ocellatum. The sequence goes on along the minus strand of NC_083433.1, from coordinate 29,392,072 downwards.
AATGTCCTGTACAGCTGCAACTTGACCTCCCAACTCCTGTACTCAATATTCTGACCAATAAAGGAAAGCATACCAAACACCTTCTTCACTATCCTATCTAGCTGACTCCACTTTCAAGGAGCTATGAACCTGCACTCCAAAGTCTCTTTGTTCAGCAACATTCCCCAGACCTTACCATTAAGTGTATAAGTCTTGCAAAGATTTGCTTTCCCAAAATGCAGCAACTCACATTTGCCTCGCTCTCCTGGCCATTAGATATTAGATGTAAAAGTGCAAAATTTGCAGACTTTGTGGAGAGTGACTTATTGGTTTGAGACAAAAGAAAATTGCAGATACTGGAAACCAAAGTAGACAAGCAGGAGACTGGAAGAACACAGTAAGTAGGCAGCATCAGGAGGTGGAGAAGTCAATGTTTCAGGTGTAACCCTTCCTCAGTCCTGAAGGGATACACTCAAAATGCCTACTTCTCCATCTCCTGATGCTCCTGGGCAAACATTGAACAAAGATGCTGCAGACAAACTTGATTCAGACATAATTATCACAAGTGTGTGTCCTTTAATCCCTGCTAGGGAGAGGAGAGACAAAGATTTCAGCAACAGACACCATTTCTGATCTGCAGACAAATCTCTGGGCCTACATTTACTTTGCAGAGACTTGTGACAAAATAGAGGAAGGGGATGAAAAGCTAAAAGTCAAACTTGTTGTTGTTTTGCTGATGATATTCAATCAAGAATGTACTGGAATTTTCCTACAATTCATTTTGCTTTGTGGACACGTGGTGGAACTTTGCTTTTTCCTATTTTCTGCCCAAGTGTGTTTCATTCTCTGAAATTAGTGCACAGCACAGCCAACTCAGTCAATTCTCAACCAAGAGTATTCTAATCTGTTTTTTTTTAAAAAACAGAAACAGTACAGTTTACATATAATTAACATTAGCAACTGTACACCGAGAAAGAGTAATTTTACAAAGCTTGGCCCCGAACCCCACTGTTCAACCAGTTTTCAGGGAAATGAGGACACACCTCAAATCCCACTTTCAGGCTTCACAAAACAGTAACAAATAGAAAAGATGGTCCAATTAGATATTTGTTTAAAAATGTATATAAAACTGACCCCCAGCAACCCACCCACCCCTCCACCCCTTCCAGCTTTCAGAAGAACCTATGAGCCTCCCAGCCTACAGTGAGGCCCACCCAGACCTGGGACCCACCTACCAGACACTCAGTCTCAGAGCCCACCGCCACATTCCAGGACACAGCAAGTGCTCACGTCCCAACACACAGATGTTCAGTCTTTACAGAAACTTAGTCCCCGAGAAAGGACCAACCCTCCCCACAGGAACAGCTCATCTGGCAAGATGTACTTTCACAGGGGCTCAGACCAAACACCAAAAGTGAAAACACCTTAAAAAAAACCAAACCAGAATGCAAAGTCTAAGCTCTGCCACAAAAATCAACATAGTCCTTTCCTCAAAGGAGGAGAAAAGAGTAACACAGACTGTAACCAGCCAGTGAAACTACAGTTTCCTAATGGGGCCTGAATTACATGTGAAACACATTGACTTTAAATCAGAAATAAGTCCTCAAAAAAAAACAGCTAAACTGGCTGGTTTACAAAGCCAGTTTTGTTAGGAATCAAATTCTCCCCCCAAAAAAGCAGAAACCAACAGCAGCAATAACACCACTGTGGCCCAGCCAGCACAGAGTCAGTTCCCTGAACTGAGGGTATTCTAAGTCTCCTGGTTATTTTTAAAATGTTATTAAACAATACATAGTTTACAAAATGGTTAACATGAACAGCTGTATTTACAGAGAAACAGCAATTTTACAAGAGAGAGCTGCAGCAAAGCCAGGCCCCAAACCTTCCAGCAAGCCAACCATCTCTCCCATCTTCCAACCACTAAGGCGGCCCACCCCTACGCCCCTTCTGGCTCTCGGTCCACCCTGACACACCTTCCGACCACCTCTAGGACAGCCCGTCCTGCTTCCCTAACCTTTCCCACTCCACCCCAGACAACAGCAGTCAGGACATTCTATCCACCTTCCAACTTCCCTAACCGCCCTTCACATGTTCCAGCCACCTTTAGGATAGCACGCCCCGGTACCTGCCTGGGGTGACAGCATAGAGGGCAATCTACCTGCCTTCAAGCTCTCGTCCAGCCTGTGGACTGCTCTGACACACCTTCAGGCTAACTCTAGGACAGCCATCCTGATTATCCCTTCTTGGGACGACAGCATTCAGAACAGCCTACATACCTTCCAGCTTATGCATACAGAACCAGGAACACAGTACATTGAAAGAGTGCAGTTAACTCACAGGGGTTTGGTCCACTCCCAAAGGCAAGGTCTTTTCCCAAGCTTCAGGATGCAGCAAGTGCTCACCTCCCAACGCGCACACACAGGTGTTCAGTCTTTATAGAGGCCTAGTCCCAGGGCCAGGCCTACCCACAGGAGCAGCTCATCTGAAAAGTTGTATTTTCTCACAAGGGATTAGTCCAAACACCAACTAACAAAGAAAGCTAGAGTGCAAGGGCTGAACCCTGCTACAAACTCAACATTGTCCTTTTCTCAAAAGTGAAAGAGTAAGACACAGGCTGCAACCAACCAGCGAAACAACAATCCCCTGATGAGAACAGAGTTACAGCTGAAACACGTTGTGTGGATCAGGCAGTTTAGAAATCAGTCCTGAATAAAAAAGGAATACCAGTTAACAAACTGGCTAAATAACTCAGCCAGTTCAGGAATTAGGCTCCCCCCTATAAAAGCCAAAATCAACAACAGTAGTAACACACTGACTGTGGCCCAGCCAGCACAGAATCAATCCCCTAAACCAAGAATCCAAATTTCCTGTTTTTAAAAAAAATGTTTTTAAACAGTATAGAATACGGTTAATAATAAACAGAAAACAGCAGTTCAAAAAAAAGAAACACAATACACAGGGGAAAGGGCAGCAAATCCAAACCTTAACCAGTTTTCAGGGAGCTGTGGACAAACTTAAATCTCACTTTCATTGAAAGATAAGTGTAACAGACACAGACAAGACAGTGCAGACAAATCAGAAACAGTGTATAGAGCACAGACCCAATATAGCTATAAAGGACAACTGATACCGGTCTGCACCACATACTGATCAAACCGTGCTTGGCCAGCCTTCCTGCAGGACAGTCAGCCTTCCGGTCTCCGGCCACCATGCGTACTGACCGACCCTCCCCAGACCCGCTTTCCTCCAAGTTGGTCGATGACCACCCAGCTCCGAGTCGCCCCATGTACTGACCGGACTACCCGAGGCCGCTTTCCTATGAGCTGGTTGTTGGCCCTCTGATCACCGGCCACCCTGCATACTGGCTGACCCTCCTCAGGCCACTTTCCTCCAGGACAGACATCAGCCACTGGCTCCCAGTCACTCCGCATACTGACCAAACCACCCCTGACTACCTTTCCTACAGTCAGGCTGTTGGTCTTCCAGCACCATGCTGCCCTGTATACTGCCTGACCCTTTCTCCTGGCCAGTGTTCCTATGGACCAGCCATTGGCCGTCTGGTTCCCAGCCTCCCTGCGTACTGACTGGCCCTTTTCTATGGGCTGCCGTCGGCTCCCTGGCTCAGCCTCCCCTCGTACTGATCAGCCTGCCCTATACCAGCTTTCCTGCGAGGACGCTATCAGTTGCCTGGCCCCATCCACCCCGCGTACTGACAGGCTCCTCCCAGCCTGCTTTCCTCCAGGCCGATCATCAACCCTCCGACTTCAAGCCAGCCCATGTACTGACTTCCCCTCCCGGACCAGCTTTCCTATGGGCATGCTGTCAGCTGCCTAGCCCCCCAGCTACCCTGCGTACTAACAGACCCACACCCAGCCCACTTTCCCCCAGGCAGATCATTGACTCTCCAGCTCCCAGCCACCCCAAGTACTGACTAGCCCACTCTAACCCACACAAACACAATTAATTTCAAAACCCACATGCAGTCTTTACTTGTTTATAGACTTTCACCCTATGACAAGATATTTACCCTATCCATTGCTATGATCTCTGTCCTGTTTGTTGAGATACCAGTGACTTACCAGCAAATGCTCAATATCATTCAACATAATTAATGTACACTGAGTATAATAGTCGTATTCTGCATTGTATCATTTAATGAAGCAATTACACTCTGAAGAATATAGGAAACTGTGAAAATATTTCCATGTTTCCACTGGTCTTGAGGTCATTAACTGGACGTGCAGAGAACAGCATTGCCAAGAGGGAAGAAAATGATCTTGATGTGTTATTTTCAGAGTGAAACTCACTTATTCAAATTTGCAAGTTAGTGTTGACTGATGCTTACCTGAGACACTGCATGTTGGATCTGTGGTTTGTTGATATTTGACACAGGAGTTTGACACCACCATCAGTTATTTTATTCGCACTGATGTCCAAGTCCAGTAATTCTGAGTTCTCTTTGACAGCAAAAGCCAATTCTTCACAACAATCATACGTCAGGCTGTTATATTTCAAACTGAAAGAATGCATATTTATAATTTACAGAGACAAGGTAATTTTAATGAACTCATTCTTTATGAATCTATGAACAACTCTGATGCAAGGGGTAAATTTAGCATTTGCTTAATTCGGCCTCATATAATTATTTTAAAGTTATTTTCAAGAGACATAATGGAAATAATTCTGAATTTTGCAGTAGTTTGAAACTATTTAGCCTCGAATATGTGCATTTAATCTGTTTCAAATGAACCTCAATTTCCACAATGCATCAGTAAAAAGAGAGAAACAGAATTCACAGGAGGAAACATTGCAGGTCTTTGGTGCTGTTTGGAGAGGCAACAAGAGACACAAGCTACTTCTTTTCAAGAACACCACTTTAGACAATGGCAAGGTCACTGGCAAGTGTCCATTTGGAATCAAATGTCCCAGGGGCATGGGTTGGCATGAGTGGGACATGGGGAGGGTGGGGATAACAGAATGTAGGAGCAGGAGTTGGCTATTCAACTCTTCGATTCTGCTTTGCCATTAAATATATCATGGCTGATCATCCAACTCAGTAGTCTTATTTCCACTTTCTCCCCATCAATTTTCATCTCTTTACACCCGAGAACAATATCTAGCCACCTGATGAAGGAGTAGCGCGCCAAAAGCTAGTGCTTCCAAATAAACCCGTTGAACTATAACCTGGCGTGGTGTGATTTTTAACTTTGTCCACCCCAGTCTAACACCAGCACCTCCAGGTCATAGCTCCTTCTTGAAAACACTCAATGTTTTGGCCTCAACTGCTTTCTGCAGCAGAGAATTCCACAGCCTCATACTTCTTGGGTGAATAAGTCTCTCCTTATCTCTCTGTCCTAAATAGAATACAGCATAGAAACAGACCCTTTGGTCCAACCCATCCATGCCAACCAGATGTCCCAACCCAATCTAGTCCCACCTGCCAGCACCTGGCCCATATCTCTCCAAATCCTTCCCATTCATATACCTATCCAAATGCCTCTTAAATGTTGCAATTGTACCAGCCTCTACCACTTCCTTTGGCAGCTCATTCCATATACGCACAACCCTCTGCATGAAAAAGTTGGCCCTTAGATCTCTTTTATATCTTTCCCCTCTCACCCTAAACCTATGCCATCTAGTTCTGGACTCCCCAAACCCAGGGAAAAGACTTTGCTTATTTACCCTATCCATGCCCCTCAGCCTCTGACGCTCCAGGGAGACCAGAATTGCACGCAATATTCCAATAACCAATGTCCTGTACAGCCGCAGCATGACCTCCCAACGCCTGTACTCAATATTCTGACCAATAAAGGAAAGCATACCAAACGCCTTCTTCACTATCCTATCTACCTGCGATTCCACTTTCAAGGAGCTATGAACCTGCACTCCAAGATCTCTTTGTTCAGCAACTCTCCCCAGGACCTTACCATTAAGGGTATAAGTCCTGCTAAGATTTGCTTTCCCAAAATGCAGCACCTCGCATTTATCTGAATTAAACTCCATCTGTCACTTCTCAGCCCACTGGCCCATCTGGTCCAGATCCTGTTGTAATCTGAGGTAACCCTCTTCGTTGTCCTCTACACCTCCAATTTTGGTGTCATCTGCAAACTTACTAACTATACCTCTTATGCTCGCATCCAAATCATTTATGTAAATGATGAAAAGTAGAGGGCCCAGCACCGATCCTTGTGGCACTCCACTGGTCACAGGCCTCCAGTCTGAAAAACAAGACTCCACCACCACTCTCTGTCTTCTACCTTTGAGCCAGTTCTGTATCCAAATGGCTAGTTCTCCCTGTATTCCATGAGATCTAACCTTGCTAATCAGTCTCCCATGGGGAACCTTGTCGAACGCCTTATTGAAGTCCATGTAGATCACATCTACTGCTCTGCCCTCATCAATCCTCTTTGTTACTTCTTCAAAAAACTCAACCAAGTTTGTGACATGATTTCCCATGCACAAAGCCATTATGACTACCCCTAATCAGTCCTTGCATTTCCAAATACATGTACATCCTGTCCCTCAGGATTCCCTCCAATAACTTGCCCACCACCGAGGTCAGGCTCACCGGTCTATAGTTCCCTGGCTTGTCGTTACCATCCTTCTTAAATAGTGACACCATGTTTGGAAAGTTAAAATCCCCTACCATAACCGCCTTATTATTCTTACAGATTGCTGAGATCTCCTTACAAGTTTGTTTCTCAATGTCCCTCTGACTATTGGGGGGGGGGGGTGCGGTCTATAATACAATCCCAATAAGGTGATCATCCCTTTCTTATTTCTCAGTTCCACCCAAATAACTTCCCTGGATCTATTTCCGGGAATATCCTCCCACAGCACAGCTGTAATGCTATCCCTTATCAAAAATGCAACTCTCCCTCCTCTCTTACCTCCCTTTCTATCCTTCCTGTAGTATTTGTATCCTGGAACATTAAGTTGCCAGTCGTGCCCATCCCTGAGCCATGTTTCTGTAATTGCTATGATCCTTAGATTGTGATCCGTAATTCATGATTCCTGCATTAACCCTGCCTGATGCTGTTAGAATTTTATAGATTCCTCTGTTATCTCTCTTCATTCCTTCAGTGAAAATAGCCCTAACCGATCCAATCTCTTTTTATATGTCAGTCTTGGCACCCTGGGAAAAGCCAAATAAGTTTGTGATTTTGAACATACTGCTGAAGCTCCAAGGCAAACTTTCCACTCAACCTCCTGTGGAATCTGGCAGCCTTCTCACCTCCTGATGAAGGGCTTTTGCCCGAAATGTTGATTTTCCTGCTTTTCAGATGCTGCCTGACCTGCTGTGCTTTTCCAGCACCACTCTGATCTAAACTCTGGTCTCCAGCATCTGCAGTCCTCACTTTTGCCTAGCCTTCTGACCTCAATCAAGATGGCCAAATCGGAATTCTAATCCAGTTTGCACGTGTGATCTGAAAACAGGAATTCAGGTTGCCATTATAAAGATTATGTTCTCAGAACAATGAATTCTCCAACCTCAGGAATGAAAAGTAGGGCAGAACTATTTGTTTAGTTTCCTGATTCTCCATAATAAATCCTCCTGGGTGGATCCAAATTGTTTTTGCTAGTCTTTGCCTTTTTACGTACCTTAAAAGATTAATAGCTTTTTTTTTGTTTCTCAGTAGTTTATTTTCATTTTCTATTCTATTTTATGTGTCTTAATCAGTTGATAGATCCTCTTTTGCTGAATCCTAAAATGCTCCTAACGTTAATGTTACAACAATTTTGGCAACTTTATAAACATATTCCTTTGATCTGATTCAATAATTAACTTCACTCTCATGGTGGAAGTGGTTCAAATGAGGCATTCAACAGAGTTTTGGATGATTACTTGGATAGAAAAGGTGTGCATGGATATGGGGAAAAGGCAGGAGATTGGCACTATGTAATAGTGTAGATGGACTGAATGGCCTGCTTCTGCTCATAATAATTCTGCAACTTTTCTAGTCACAAGTACTGCCACATTACCAATCATAATTCTGAGCTTCAAAGGAATGTAACTTTATTGTAAATCTTGCATTAGTTCTTAAAATATTTGCCATTGCCTGTGTATCATCGTAAACTTTACCAGAACAAGAACAAAGAACAATACAACACTGGAATAAGTCTTTTAACCCTCCAAGCCTGTGCCAACATATTTTGCCCTTCCGTACTAAAACTGTTTTCACTTATAGGATCTGTATACTCCCTTCCTATTCATGTATTCGTCCAGGTACTTGTGAATGCCGCTATTGTGTTTGCTCCCACCAACTCCTCTAGCAGCACGTTCCAGACACTTACCATCACTTGTCTGAAAAACCTGCCTCACACATCACTTTTAAACAACCCCACTCACACTTTGAATCTGTGTCTACTAGTAATTGACCCTTCCGCCCTGGGAAAAAAAGCCACTTAATGTCCACTCTATCCATGCCATTCACAATCTTATAAACTTCTTTCAGATCATCCCTCAACCTTCTGCATTTCAGTGAAAACAAACCCAGCCTATTCAACCTTTCTTTATCACAAAAAAATCCCCCATACCAGGCAACATCCTGGTAAATTTTTTCTGTACCCTCTCCAAAGCATCCACATCTTCTGCTAACGTGGTGACAAGAACGGTATGCGATATTCCAAATGTGGCCAAACTAAATTTCTGTAAAGCTGCAGCACAACGTGTACATCCTTAAACTCAATGCCCCTTCCAATGAAGACAAACATGCCATCAGCCTTTTTTACTACCTTATCTACCTACGCTGTCACCTTCGGTGATCTGTGCACCTGCACACCCAGATCCCTCTGCATCTCAATACTCCTAAGGGTTCTGCCATTCACTACATACTTTCCACCCATAGTTGACCTTCCCTAATGCATCACCTTACATTTGTCCAGATTACACTCCATCTACCATTTTTCTGCCCGTGCCTCCAACTGAACTACATCCTGCTGTCTCCTCTGACAATCGTCCTCTCTATCCGCAACTCCACCAATTTTTGTATTGTCTGCAAACGAACTGGATCAGCCACATTTTCCTCCAAATCATTATGTAGATCATGTAGAAGTCCCAGCATGGATCACTGTGGAACATCACTCGTCACAACCCTCCATTCTGAAAAGCATCCTTCCATCGCTACCCTGTCTCCCATCACTAAGCCAGTTCTGTATCCATCTTGCCAGCTTACCCCTAGTACCATGTGACTTTATGTTTTGTACCAGTCTGCCATGAGGGACATTGTCAAAGACTTTACTGAAGTTCATATAGACAACATCAACTGTTTTCCCCTCATCAACCATCTTTGTTGCCTCCTCAAAAAACTTGATCAAGTCAGAGAGGCAGGACTTCACCCGCATAAAACCATGTTGTCTATCGCTAATAAGTCGATTTGCTTCTAAATGTTTATAGATCTTGATCCTGAGAATCTTTTCCAATAATTTCCCTACCAGTCACAGTAGGTCAGTGTGGCATTTTATAAAGTTCTCCTTTTGGAACAAGACCAGCCAGATGTAAAACTTGGAGACAGATTCTCAACAAGGCCTCACACCTACAATTCGGTGTCTGACCTGAGGTTTCATCTTTTGTATTTCTACTTGATTGAAGTTTGGGAAATTAGGCAGATACTAATAAAACCTTTAATTAATTCAGGGCAGTGACTTGAAACAGATTCTGAATTTGCATCTTAATCAATTGAAACTTGCATCTATTTTCTAACAGGGATCTCCAGCAGCTATTTTAGATTTTATAGAATCCCAACAGTATGGAAACAGGCCATTTGGCCCAACAAGTTCACACTGACCCTACAAAGAGTATTCCACCCAGACCTATTCCCCTACCCTGTTATTTTTACATTTCCCCTGACTAGTGCGCCTAACTGACACATCCCTGAATACTATAGGCAATTTAGTGTGGCCAATTCACATAACCTGCACATCTTGGACTGTGGAAGGAAACCAGAGCACCTGGAGGAAACCCACACAGACACAGGGAGAATGTGCCAACTCCATACAGACTGTTGCCTGAGGGTGGATTCAAACCCTGGTCCTTGGGCGCTGCAACACAGCAGTGCTAACCACTGAGCCACCATGCCACCCACTCCACTTACAACAATTGTATGATTCTTTGATCTCTCTGCCTATAAACTCTGCATTGGTGTGTCCTCTCTCACTGCACCTGATGTAGGAATGTGGCACTGAAAGCTTGTGATTTAAAATAAATCTGTTGGACTATAACCTGGTGTTGTGTGATTTTTGACTTTATTCCTTAATGATGAAGTCTAGAATACTGTATGCTTTATTAACACCTTGACTTGTCCAACTATCTTCAATGACTTATGCACATATCCACCCATATTTCTCTCTTCATGCACACTCTTTGGAAGTTACCTTTTATTTAAAACTGTCTCTCACGGTCTTTGTACTAAAGCATAACATCTCAAACTTCTCCACTTCAAAGTTCATCTATCCACATTTGTTGCACAAACTTGCAAAAGTCTTTTTGAAGTTCTAAACAGTTTACCATTCTTCTAAGTTTTGTGTCATTTGCAAACTTTGATACTAACCCCGCACACCAGGATTGAGGTCATATATATATCAGGAAAAGCAAGAATCTCAATATTAACCCTTAGGGAACATAATTTTTTTTTGTCCTTCCAGACTTATTTGCACATCCTCATGAGACAGACTTTCATCCAAGGATCAAGATGTTTTATTCTCACCCCTTGGAACCAAGAACCTCTCTGATGACGTTGGGGAACAGAAACAAATATTCAACATTCCCATTGATTAATTATGTCTTTCCAATTGTCATTCTGGATTGTATCCACACTTCCACTAGGTCCTACTAGAGTTAGTCATGTGTAACAAGTTCTGCAAGGTCAAGTGGGACTCTGTTTCTCTCTCCAGAGATGCTGCCAGACCTGCTGAGTATCTACAGTACTTTGCATTTTATTTCAGATTTCCATGCCTTGAGTACTTTATTTTTGAGTCCATCTTAAAAAAACGATGCTGTTCAAAAATTTAGTCATGTATAATAGAGACGCTTCGAGGAATACTGGTTCAAATATCAAATCATCCAAACAGTAACCAACCCACCTCAACATTTGCAGTTTACAGACATTGTTCTTCAATGCACGGCACAGAATTTTAACTCCAGCATTGCCAAGCTTATTGTGAGTCAGGTTCAGATGAAACAATGCTTTGTTTTGGGCGAGAGCAGAACTCAAGACCTCACAACAATCGCTGCTGATCTGGTTGTGATTAAGACTGGAGCAGAAAGCAAACATTTTCATGTCATTTACAGTGAGATAATTATGAATTCAATTCCTAAAGTATCTATTTTATACAGAATCACATCACTAAAGACACAGATTATTTGTCCTAGATGAATCAATGCTGGTTCTTATGAGACTCTTCCCAGTATAATTTGTAGAATTCCTGTTATTTCTTTCTATCTTCTGTCTTGATATATTTTAACATTAATATGTTAATCCTATTACAAGAAATCCAAAGAGCCCATGGATGTCTTTGTAACTAAGACCATCAGGTCAATTGTCCCTATCCCCACACCGATGAGCTAAGGTGGCCAAATCTCCTCTCTTCTACACTAACAGTATTTATCTTTTCAGATGTTTTTCTCTCCCTTAAAACCTCCTCAACCTTTACCCTTTACCTCAAAACACCAACATTTGCCCCCACTTACTTTGCAAGCTCTTGTGCCCTTTTCAGCTTCCCTTTCCTCTCCAAAGTTATTGAACATGAGACTTCCCAGCTCTGTCTTTCCCAGACCCCATGCTTGAATCCCTCCAATCTAGCTTCTGCCCATATCAAATACTGAAAAAGTTCTCAAAGTCATAAATCATATTTTTTTGTAAATGTGACACATCAGTGCTCTGCTTATCCTGCCTGCAGCCTATTGCATAGTTTATCATAGATCACTGATTCAACAGCCATGCACTATGACTTGTTTTATCTCTCATGACGAGAGTTTCATTTGCAATAGTTTATCTTTCACTCCCACGCTGAAGGATCTATCCTTGGACAATTCCAACATCATTGATAATATAGTGCCACTTTTAATATGTGCATTGACAGTAACTGATCACCTCTTATGATATTGTTCCAATTATGATGCTAAATGAAACTAATCCCTTCTGCCTGTCTTTAATCCATTTCTCTCCATTCCTTGCATATGCATGTACTTATCTAAAAGTCCCTTCAATACCCCTATCATATCTGCCACCACCACCACCCATCACGGTGGGTTCCGAAATCCTACCTCTCTCTGTGTAAAACACCTGACCCTCACATCTCCTTTGAACTTTCCCCTCTCACCTTAAATGTATGCCCTCTTGTATTAGACATTTCAAATCGAGGAACCCTGCCTGTGCATCCCATAATTTTGTAGTTTTCTATTAAGTCTCCCCTCAGCTTCCATTGCTCAAGAGCAAACAAGTGTTTTTCTAGCCTCTCCTTATAGCTCATACCCTCTAATCCAGGCAGCATCCTGGTAAACCTCTTCTGCACCCTCTCCAAAGCCTCCACATCCTTCCTGTAATGTGGCAACCAAAATCTAAGTGTGGTCTCGCCAAAGTTTTATAAAGCTGCAACATGAGATCCTGACTCTTGTACTCAACTCCCCAGCCAGTTAGGGCAAGCATGCCACACACCTTCTCTACCACCCTATCTACTTGATTGGTTACTTTCAGGGAGCTGTGGACTAACCATATGTGTGTGTGTGAATCACAAACAGCAGAGGTCCAGAGGTCCCAGTATGGATCCCTGCAGAACACCACTAGTCACAGAAAACATAACTGAAAACACAGCCTGAAAAACACCCTCCCACCATTACCTTCTGTCTTCTATGAGCAAGCTAATTCTGAATTCACGTGGCCATGGATCCCATGCATCTTAACCTTCTGGAAGAGCCTTTCATGTGACATATTGTCAAAAGCCTTTCTAAAATCCATGTAGACAAACATCAACTGCTCTATCGTCATCGATCCCCTTTATGACCTCCTTGAAAAATTCAATCAAGTTAGTATGACCTGACCTGCACAAAACCATGCTGACTGTCCCTAATTAGGTCATGTGTTTCCAAATGTACGTAAATCCTATCCCAAAGAATTCACTTCAATGGCTTCCCAATCACTGATGTGAGACTCACCGTGTATAGCTTTCTGGATTATCCCTATTTGCCTTCTCGAACAGAGGAATGACATTAGGTACTCGCTGGTCCTCTGGGACCTCTCTAGTGGCTAATGAGGATACAAAGATCTTGGTCAAGGTCCCAGCAGTCTCCTGGCTTGCCTCTCTCAGTAACTGAGGTACATACAATCGGGCTCTGGGTACTTAATGTTCTTCAAGAGATCCAACACCACTTCTTTCTTAATCTTAAATGCCCTAGCTTATTAGCATGCTCCATTCTAATCTCACGAACCTCCATATTTTTCTCCTGGATGAATACTGATGCAAGATACTGATTTAGGATCTCACCCACAACTTCTGCTCCCAAGCACAAGCTCCCTCCTTTATCCCTGAATGGTTGTACCTTCTCCCTAGTTATCCTCTTGTCTTTAATGTATCTATAGAATGGATTGGGATTCTCTTTAAACCCACTTGCCAAGGCCACTTCATGGCCCCTTCCTGCTCTCTTAATTCCCTGCTGGAACACTTTCAAGTTTTCCTTATATTCTTTTTAATGTCTGATTTTAGCTTCCTAAACCTTTCATATGCTTCTTTCTCCCTTTTGACTGAATTCACAACCTCACTCATTAGATTAGATTGGATTACATACAGTATGGAAACAGGCCCTTCAGCCCAATAAGTCCACACCGACCCGCCGAAGCATATACCATCCAGACCCATACTGCTACATTTACCCCTTCACCTAACACTATGGGCAATTTAGCATGGCCAAGTCACCTAACCTGCACATTTTTGGATTGTGGGAGAAAACCGGAGCACCCGGAGGAAATCCACGCAGACACGGGGGGAATGTGCAAACTCCACACAGAGAGTCGCCTGAGGCGGGAATTGAACCCGGGTCTCTGGCGCTGTGAGGCAGCAGTGCTAACCACTCGGCCACCGTGCTGCCCACACTCTGCCACCGTGCCGCCCATTATCCAAGGGCTCCTTACCTTGTTATCCTTGTCCTTCATTCTTACAGGAACATGCTGTTCTTGAACTCTCCCCCGCAGGTCATTAAACAGTGCCCACATGTAAAATGTTGACTTGCCTGATAACAGCTCCTTAGCTCTGCCCAATACTGATGTAATTTGCCCTCTCCCAGTTTAGTACCTTCCTGCAATGACCTGACTTTTCCTTGTTCATAGCTGTCTCAAAACGTAAGGAGTTGTGATCGCTGTTTCCAAAATGCTCTCCCACTGATAGGTCAATCACCTAACCAGGCTCATTAGCCAATACAAGGTCCAATCTGGCCCATCCCGTAGTTGGCTTATCCACAGACTGTTTCAAGAAACCTTCTGAGATGCACACAAATTCCACCCCATTTAAGCTTCTTGCTCACAGGGAGTCCCAGTCAATATTGAGGAAGTTAAAGTCACCCTTCCTTAGTCTATCTACATATTTGTTCCTCAATGTCTCAGTGGTTGTTAAGGGGGGCCTATAGTATAATCCTATCAGAGAGATTGCACCCATCTTATTTTTGAGGTCCACCCATATTGCCTCAGTGGATGAGCCCTCCAGCATTTCCTCTCTGAGTGCAGATGTGACATTCTGCCTAATTAGTAATGCGACTCCTCCACCTTTTTTACCTTCCTCTCTATCTTGTGTAAAATAACGAAACCCTGGAATATTGAGCAGCCAATCCTGTACTTCTCTGAACAAAGTCCCTGTAATGGTCACAATATCATAGTCCCATTTACTGATCCAAGCTTTAAGCTCATTCCTTTGTAATCATTATATTATTAGAATGTTTCTTGGACATTCAGACCTAGATAAGCAAAACTTTACTCCACCTAAGTATTAGAAAGATAAAAGCCATGATGTGAGGTTCAAGAGGTTCCTTCAAGACGTTCCATCCTCTCCCTGGCCATTGTCTGAAACTGAACCAGTCACCCTTTTTCTCATTTGCAACTTCTCCTCTAGCTCTCACATTTGCAGATATGGTTCTGTCATCCTTGACCCCAAGATAAGTTGCTGATCACATTGATCATTGATTCTCCCACCTATTGTATTTGGAAAGGCAAGGACTGATTCGGGATAGTCAACATGGCTTTGTGCATGGGAAATCATGTCTCACAAACTTGATTGAGTTTTTTGAAGAAGTAACAAAGAGAATTGATGAGGGCAGAGCAGTAGATGTGATCTAATGGACTTCACTAAGGCGTTCGACAAGGTTCCCCATGGGAGACTGATTAGCAAGGTTAGATCTCATGGAATACAGGGAGAACTAGCCATTTGGATACAGAACTGGCTCAAAGGTAGAAGACAGAGGGTGGTGGTGGAGGGTTTTTTTCAGACGGGAGGCCTGTGACCAGTGGAGTGCCACAAGGATCGGTGCTGGGCCCTCTACTTTTTGTCATTTACATAAATGATTTGGATGCAAGCATACGAGGTACAGTTAGTAAGTTTGCAGATGACACCAAAATTGGAGGTGTAGTGGACAGCGAAGAGGGTTACCTCAGATTACAACAGGATCTGGACCAGATGGGCCAATGGGCTGAGAAGTGGCAGATGGAGTTTAATTCAGATAAATACAAGGTGCTGCATATTGGGAAAACAAACCTTAGCAGGACTTAATGGCAAGGTCCTCAGGAGTGTTGCTGAACAAAGAGACCTTGGAGTGCAGGTTCATAGCTCCTTGAAAATGGAGTTGCAGGTAGATAGGATAGTGAAGAAGGCGTTTGGTATGCTTTCTTTTATTGGTCGGAGTATTGAGTACAGGAGTTGGGAGGTCATATTGGGGCTGTACAGGACATTGGTTAGGCCACTGTTGGGATATTGTGTGCAATTCTGGTCTCCTTCCTATCGGAAAGATGTTGTGAAACTTGAAAGGGTTCAGAAAAGATTTACAAGGATGTTGCCAGGGTTGCAGGATCTGAGCTGAACAAGATGGGGCTGTTTTCCCTGGAACGTCGGAGGCTGAGGGGTGACCTTATAGAAGTTTACAAAATTATGAGGGGCATGGATAGGATAAATATTCAAAGTCTTTTCCCTAGGGCCAGGGAGTCCAGAACTAGAGGGCATAGGTTTAGGGTGAGAGGGGAAAGATATAAAAGAGACCTAAGGGGCAACTTTTTCATGCAGAGAGTAGTACATGTATGGAATGAGCTGCCACAGGCTGGTACAATTTCAACATTTAAGAGGCATTTGGATGGGTACATGAATAGGAAGGTTTGGAGAGATATGGGCCGGACGCTGGCAGGTGGGACTAGATTGGGTTGGGATATCTGGTCGGCATGGATGGGTTGGACCAAAGGGTCTGTTTCCATGCTATACATCTCTATGACTCTATTTCCATTTTCCATTGCCCAACTTCCCCCATTATATCTATCATTGAAGCCTTCATTTTTTTTTGTTACCTCTTGGCTGAATATTCCAATGATCTCCCATATTCAAACATGTGTAAACTTGAGGTCATTAATAACTTTGCTTCCCTGATGCTGTCTCTTTTAACTTTCACTGCTGTGCTCACTGACTAACATTGGCTCCACTTCAAACTGCACCTTCATTTTAAAATTCCTTTGCTTGTTTTTAAATCCCTCCATATCCTCATCTATCTCTGTCATCCCCTCCAGCACAACAATTTCTGCTCTCTAATTCTGGCCTCTTGAACACTCCTGTTTAATCACTCCAACCTTGACTCAGCCTAAACTGTGAAATTCCCAATATGAATGTTTCCGATTCTCTGCTTCTATTTGTTGCTCTAAGCTACTCCTTCTGACGCATTTTTCTTCAAACTTAAGACATACAGCCAATTACTGCCTTATGTGGCTCAGGGCTAAATTTTATAAGGTCCTCAACAATGTGGATTTTAATAAGAAATCTGGGGAAATGACTTGACAACTTGGGCAAGGTATTTTCTTACATTAGGAACAACACATAGAATCCCTACAGTGTGGAAGCAGGCCATATGGCTCATTGAGTCCACATTAACCCTCCAAAGAACATCTCACCCAGACCTACACTCCCATCCCCCCAACCTTATCCTTGTAGCTCTACATGTCCTGTGGCTAACTCACCTAACCTGCACATCTTCAGATTGTAGGAGGAAACTGGAGCACCCAGAAAAAAAGCCACACAGACATTGGGAGAACATGCAAATAGTTACCCAAGGCCTGAATCAAATCGAGGTCTCTAGTGCTGTGAGCTAGCAGTGCTAAAAACAGAGCCACCGTGCCACCCCCAACTCATTGTATTTTCACATCGAGTTCCGAATGTCAAAATGTGATTCATGGTAGGAGGTGGTGAGATGACTGTTAAATGAGATTATTCATTCTTAACAAGTTCATTAATTGCAAATCCCAACTCTTTAATAGGAAGTTTCCTATTCTACCACCTGAAGAGCAAAGAACACATGAACAAGCCCTTCAGTCCTCCAAGATAATACTGACACATGATGCCTTTACAAACTAAAATCCTTTTGCATTTATGCAGTCCATTTCCCTCTGGTCCCTGCCTATTCATGTATCTGTCAAGGTGCCATTTAAATGTTGTTATTATATCTGCTTCTACCACCTCCTGTGGCACTGCATTCCACACACTTACCACTCTCTGTGTAAAAACCTTGCTTCTCATATCTCTTTTAAACTTTACTCCTTTTACCTGTAAGCCTGTGTCCCCTAGTAATTGACATTTCTACCCTGAAAAAAAGACTGTGACTATCCTCACCTCTCATAATTTTAGAAACTTCCATCAGGTCACCCCTCAGCCTCCAATATTGTGAAAACAGTTCAACTTTGTCCAATCTATTGTCATAACTAACATCCTCCAAACCAGGTAACATCATGGTAAACTCTTTCTGTACCCTCTCCAGAGCCTTCACATCCTTCTGGCAGAGTGGCACCCAGAACTGTACACAATATTCCAAATGTTGCCTATCTAAATTTCCGTACAGATGCAACATGACTAGCCAATTTTTATTACTCTGAGCCCTGATAGATGAAGGCAAACATGTCACCTGTCTTCTTGACCACTTGTGTTGCCACTTTCAGGAAACTATGAATCTGCCACAGGATGTGGATGTGGCTACATCCAGAAGATCCCCCAGTCTCCATGGACACTGGCAACCAACACCTGCCAGCCTCCTCACTCCTCGCACAAGAAACATAGAAAATAGGTGAAGGAATAGGCCATTTGACCCTTCCAACCTGCACCACCATGCAATACGATCATGCAGTTTCAATATCCCACTCCCACTTTCTCTCCATACCCCATGATCCCTTTAGCACAAGCGACCCATCCAGCTCCCTTTTGAATATATCTAATGAATGAACCCAACAGCCTCTTGTAGGCGGGAATTCCACAGGTTCACAACTCTGAGTGAAGAAATCTTTCCTCATCTCAGTCCTGAATGGCTTAGCCCTTATTCTTAGACTGTGACCCCCTGGTTCTGGACTCCCCCAACACTGGGAACTTTCTTCCTGCATCCAGCCTGTCCAGCCCCATCAGGATTTTATTTCTGTGAGATCACCCCCATCATTCTTCTAAATTCCAGTGTGTACAAGCTTAATCAATCCAGTCTTTCCTCATTTGTCAGTCCTGTCATCCCGGGAATCAGTCTGGTGAACCTTCGCTGGGGTCCCTCAAAAACAAGAATATCCCTCCTTAGACTAGGAGACCAAAATTACAGACAATACTCCTGAAGAAGGGCTCATGCGCGAAACATCAATTCTCCTGCTCCTTGGATGTTGCCTGACCTGCTGCGCTTTTCCAGCAACACATTTTCAGCTCTGATCTCCAGTATCTGCAGTCCTCACTTTCTCCTCAAGGTGTGGCCTCACTAAGGCCCTGTATAACTGCAGCAAGACATCCTTACTCAAACCTCTTCCTATGGAGGAGAGCATGCCATTAGCTTTCCTTACTGCCTGATGCACCTGCATGCCAACCTTCAGCGGGGTTCCACCAGTTCTCACTGAACCTCATCTTTTCCTAAACTGCCAGCATTCAGATAATAATCTGCCTTCCTGTTTTTGGACAGCCTCACACTTATTCGCATTATATTGCATTTGCCAAGTATTTGCCCAATCTGCCAGCCTATCCAAGACACCCTGCAGCCTCTAAGCATCCTCCTCATAGCACACAATGTCACCCTGCTAAGTGTCATCTGCAAATTTGGAGATATTGCATTCAATTCCTTCATCGAAATCATTAATGCACATTGTGAACAGCTGGGATCCCAACAGGAACCCTACGGTTCCCCATTCACCACTCCCTGCCATTCTGAAAAGGGACCGATCCACTTATAGTCCATTTCTGCATTTAAATGCTGGACCTTGGCAACCATCAATGCAATGATACTACAAGGATACCTTAAACACAGGGACAAGCACTCACTTCATCCATTGGATCAGAATGCATAATAGAGCTGCTCATTTGCTCTCATAGCACTCATTCACTTTGTGACCCTACCTGCTCACAGCATCCCTGCCATTCCTTGGCTTTTAATGCTTTGCCCCTCAGCCAGAGCTCACAATATTTCTGCATAGCTTTGTCATTTGGCATAGACATAGTCAGGAAGTTTGTCATGGTTGACAGACAGCCTCAGAGAGAGACCGTTCAGTCAGTGTGTCCCGCCACAGTAAGTCAAGCGACTCCAGGACATCCAGGGGCTTGGACATGCTCAGTCAACTACTCAGGGTCGTCAGGATCCTTTCATTAAAGGGGGTGAGGAGCCCAATCATCGACAGCCCAGCATCTGTTTTGCCTCTTTCTGCTCTAGTGTGATCTGCTACTGGAGAGAGAAGGAGAACTTAAAGGAGATGAAAGTAGCTGGCATAACTGTTCTTGCTGGTGTAGGTGAGGGAAAAGTGGTAAAGTGCCTTGAGAGTGTGAATAGTCAGCGCAAAGGCCATACAGGGTTTTTCTTGTGGGTGTCTGTGAGAACAAGTGAGGGAACATTCTGAATGCAATAGTGAGAATGGTAGAGCATGACATTTGGTGGAAGATGGGCACAGTAGCAAAAACAGAGTGTGAGGTAGCAGACACTTACACAGGTGAAGTGGAGAAAGTTTCTTTCACTGTTGGGCATTCCTCCAGATTGGTAAGGCAGCAATGGCTGGGCCTACAACTTGGATCAGGCTGGCACAATCTAATGGTATCCTCTGTCAGGCCTTGGGGAAGAGAATATCACTGCTCTGCACCATCACACCCACCAGAACCTCCAGGTTCCTGCCAATCTTCTCCTGACTACCACATTTGGAACAAATGTCAGGGACCATGCAGGCAACTATGGACTAACAGTGCTTGTCCAAATGCACAATGGTCTTTTAAAGATTGGGGAGGCATCAGGCATACTTGCTATTCTGGAATATCCCAGCTTTGGCATGTTCTTCTGGGTAGAGTGGTAAAATTGGGTTAGCATTGGGAGAGAGTGATGTCATAGATAGACAATCATATGAGTTTGGGACAATCGCACTAGGCCTTGCCAACAGAAACTACCCTGAAACACAATAGAATTGACACTCTTGACTAAAATCTATTAAGATTCAGCCCCAGGGTTTAGTTTTATTTTATATTACTCCTGTGAAAACCCAGATGGTGCGATATAAATATAAGTTGCTGTTAGCTTCAAATATTTCTTATCATGTCAATTTCCACATTCTAAGCCACTTTTCTGGATAACAAGGTTTCTGCTAAAAGCCTTATTGGATTTATTAGCTGTTGACCTAAGTGATAGCCCCAAATCTCTGGGTTCCCTATGACAGGAAATGGTTTCCAAGTTTACACTTTCAAATAATCTCTTGTCCTCATAAAAATCTTTATCAGGTCTGCACTCACCCCTTATTCAGACACATTATACATCACCTTCCCCATTTTATTTTTGCCAGTTACTTTAGTTCTTTTTCCTCTGGCCCAATATCCAGTTAAATTACTTTCTTGAGTAAGGAAATATAGCATGTTCAATCTTTCCTGACAGTGATAGGCTGTCAGTTATAGTGTCAACATTGTAAAATGTCTTTTACACTTACTCGATCCCATCATAATAACATAGAGGTCTGACTATGTTCCAAATGTCATCTAATCATGATTCTGTACAAGTTTAATATTACTCATTTGCTGTTAAATCATATCTCTCTCAGAATGAATACCAATGGTTGGAACAGTTGTAATCTGTGTTTCAAAGATGCTGTGCTATGTTATAATGAACATATTTGGTCACTCACTGCAGTATTTGGAGTTTACACTCTGGCTTCTTCAACGCATTGCATAGTGCCATCATCTCCATGTCTTTCAGTTGGTTGCGACTCAAATTCAACTCCACTAGACTCTGATTTGTTGACAACCCAGATGCCAGTTCCTCACAACAATGAACGTCGAGATCATTGCTAATCAGTCTAGGAATGAAAGGGAATGATGAATTGGCATATAAACTAAATGACAAAACAGGACAGTCAGCATTATTGGGTTTTCTTAACAGTGATGGGTCTGTCACACACGAAAGCAACAAAAATCAGTAGGATCGCATTTAGCTCTATAACCTTCTTAGAATCTGGTCATGCTGACAGTGAGGCTTTTTCCATTGTCTTTAAATGTGAAAGAGGATTGGACAGAGTTTGAACAGATCAAGTGAACGAACGGTTAGTTGGTTCCATCTTTCAGTCACTCTACCTTATAAATGCCACATCTAGAATATTCAAAGTTTGGGAGAAGATTTGTAGCTTGGGTATGCATTGTTGTGGTTCTGTTCGCAGAGCTGGGCATTTGTGTTGCATACGTTTCGTCCCCTGTCTAGGTGACATCCTCAGTGCTTGGGAGCCTCCTGTAAAGTGCTTCTGTGATGTTTCCTCCAGCATACAGATACAAATACAGATACAAATCACAATAAATGCCAGAGGAAACATCACAGAAGCCCTTCACAGGAGGTTCCCAAGCACTGAGGATGTCACCTAGACAGGGGACGAAACGTCTGCAACACAAATTCCCAACTCAGCGAACAGAACCACAACAACATCTAGAATAAAAAGGGTGACCAATATGTTAATTAAGCAATGATTTAGATTAGCAAAGCAATGAGATCAATTTCACACAGCAGTTAATAAAAGTATAGGATTATGGGGCAAACACCATTAGGAAAATGGTGACTATTACATCTACATTGCATTTCTCACAAAGAAACACATTAGAAAATGCTTCATAGAGGAATAAAACAGATATTGAACTTTTACAGAGGAACAAAGTGATGTGAGTGAAAGAGTCATTGAAAGGATCATCTGAGAAGGTCTTTGAAGATGAATTAAAAGGAAGAGAAGTGGAAAGCTTTGACTGTACCAATGCTCACAATTCTGACTTCTACCCTTCCCCTCCCTCACAGAACCTTTTTCTCAAGGACAACTGGGAGCAGGAAAAAATGGCTCCCCTTTTTCCTTATTTTTCACCCTGCTAACCTCTGTATTTAATGCAACTTCCTCTGCTATTTCCTTTAACTCTAGCATGAAGCTACAACCAACACACCTTACATACTCCTTTTATTATGCCAGAGGAACTGATTCTTTGGTGCTAACTGGGCTCCACTCTTCAGTTACCCATAAAAGTAGGTACCCATTTCCATGCAACCTTTCTATACCAGCACAAGAGATCAATACTTACCCTTCTGTCTCTTTCTTTCTCACAGCCCAAAGCCTCAAGCAGATGTTAAGTGTCGAGATTGAGGGAAGGCCAATTTCAATAGCATTAGACAGGGTCTGGCAAACATAGACTTGAGCCAGCTACTTGCAGGTACGTCTGCATTTGGCAAGTAGGCATTTGCTAAATGAAGTACAGTGAGAATTCAGAGCCAACATGTTCATCACAGGATGAGGGCATCACTGGCTAGGCAAGCATTTATTGCCCATCCCTAATTGCCCAGAGGGTAGTTAAGACTTAACCATATTGCTGTGGATCTGGAGTCACATGTAGGTACAGAATGATAGTTTACTTCCTTAAAGGACATTAGTGAGCCAGATGGGTTTTTCCAATCAACAATGGATTCCTGGTCATTATTAGATTCTTAATTCCAGACTCCTCTTGTATTGAATTGAAATGTCACTATTTACCCTGGCAGGATTCAAACTCTTGTCCCCTGACATTCCCAGGATCTCTGGATTAAACAGTCAGTGATAATACCACAAACCATTGCCTCCCCAAGAGTTTACTCAAAATTTGCTCAATTTAGTCAACTGTATTAGGTACTCAAGATGTGGTCTCTTTTACTCTGGGGAAACAACATGCAGACTGAGTGACTGTTTTACAAAACATCACTATTCAGTCTGCAAGAATGATCCTGAATGTCCAATTAGCTATCAATCTAATTTGACAGCATGCTCCTACTCTGACATTTTTAAAATACATTTGTGAAATGTGAGCATGGCTGGCTGAGCCAGCATTTATTTCCTGCTCCCAGTTGTCCTTGAGAAAGCAGTGGTGAGCTGCCTTCTTGAAAGGCTGCAGGTTGACCTACACTGCCATTAAGGAAGGATTTCCAGATTTTGACAAAAATGATACTGAAGGAATCATGATATAGTTCCAAGTCAGGATGGTTAGTGACATGGAGGCGATCTTGAAGATTCCCATGTATCTGCTGCCCTTGTCCTTCTCGATGGAAGTGTTCGTGGGTTTGGAAGGTGGTGTCTGAGGATCTTTGGTGAATTTCTACCGTGCATCATATAGATAATAAGCACCACTGCTACTGTGCGTCGCTGGTGGAGGGAGTGGATTCTGTAGATGTAATGCCAATCAAGGGGGTTGCGTTTTACTGGATGGTGTCAAAATTATTGAGTGTTATTGGAGCCACACCCATCCAGACAAATGGGAGGTATTCCATCACTCTCTTGATTTGTGCTTTGTGGATGCTGAACAGTCTTTGGGGGGTCAGGAGTATTTCTAGCCTCTAACCTGCTCTTGTAACTATAGTGTTTATGTGGTGAGTCCAGTTGAGTCTCTTGTCAATGGATAACCCCCAGGAATGTTGATAATGGGGACTCAGTGATGGTAATACCATTGAACATCAATAATGGTGATTAGATTGTTTCTTATTGGTGATGGTCTGACCCTGGCATTTGTGTGGTGTGAATGTTACTTGCCACTTGTCAGCTCAAGCCTGGAGATTAGCTAGATCTAGTTGTATTTGAACATGGACTGCTTCAGTATCTGAGGAGTTGTGAATGATGCTGACCATTGTGCAATCATTGGCAAACATCCTCACTTCTGACCTTATGATGGAGTGAAGATCATTGATGAAGCAGCTGATGATAGTTAGGCCTACGACACTTGCCTGAGCAACTCCAATAGAGATGTCCTGCAGCCTGAGATGACTAACCTCCACAATCAATAATTTTCCTATGAGCCAGGGAAGGAGGGAGAAAAGGAGAGTGATGGTGATAGGAGGTTCAATGGTGAGAGGAACAGACAGGAGATTCTGTGGTCGCGAATGAGACTCCCGGATGGTATGCTGACTCCCAGAGCCAGGGTCAGGGATGTCTCAGATTGAGGATACAGGATTCTTATGGGCGGGGGAAAGCAGTCAGAAGTCGTGGGACATATCAGTTCCAATGACATAGCTAGGTAAAGGGAGGAGGACCTGAAAAGCGAAAGTAGGGAGTTAGGTTGGAAGCTAGAAGGCAGGACGAGCAGAGTAGTAATGTCAGGATTGCTACCAGTGCCACATGACAAGTGAGGCTAGGAATAGAGAGCAAGTGGGGAGACCATGTTGTATTTTGTGCTTGGTAACAAACCAGGGCAGGTGTCAGATCTCTTAATGGGAGAGCATTATGGTGATAGTCATCACAAATCCCTGACCTTTACTATACTCATAGAGAGGGATAGGAGCAGAGGGTATTGGAAAGTATTTAACTGGGGGAGGTGGAATTACAGTACTATTATACAGGAACTAGGGCACCTAAATTGGGAACAGATGTTCTCAGGGAAATGCATGAGAGAAACATGGAGGTTGTTTAGGGAGTGATTGCCGCAAGAGCTGGAAAGGTTTGTCCCACTGAGGCAAGGAAGGGATAGGAGGTTGAAAGAACCATGGGTGATAAGGGACGTGGAACATCTAGTCAAGAGGAAGAAGGAAGCTTACTTAAAGTTGAGGAGGCAAGGATCAGATAGAATTCTAGAGGGTTACAAGGTAGCCAGGAAGGAACTGAAGAATGGACTTAGGAGAGCTAGAAAGGGGCATGAAAAACTTTAGCAGGTAGATTAAGGAAAACCCTAAGGCATTCTGCATTAAATGGGGAACGAGAGGATAGCCAGAGAGAGGGTAGGGTCAATCGGGGATAGTAGAGGGAACTTGCACCTGGAGTCAGAGCAGGTATGGGAGGACCTTAATAAATACTTTGCTTCAGTATACACTACTAAAAGGGACCATGATGTTTCTGAGGACAGCGTGAAACAGACTGATGTTAAGAAGGAGGATGTGTTGAAAATTTTGCAAAACATAAGGAGAGATAAAAACCCCTGGGTCAGACGGAATATACCCTAGATTACTACAGGAAGTGAGGGAAGAGATTGCTGTGCCTTTGGCGATGATCTTTGTACCCTCACTGTCCACTGGAGTAGTACCAGATGATTGGAGGGTGGCAAATGTTATTCCCTTGTTCAAGAAAGGGAATAGGGATAATACTGGGAACTACAGACCAGTCAGTCTCGCATCTGTGGTGGGTAAAATATTGGACAGGATTCTGAGAGACAGGATTTTTGATTACAGGGAAACCTCAGTTATCCAAACGACACAGGTGGGGAGTATTTTGTTTGGATAATCAACTGTTCGGATAACTGATCTGTTGGCCGCAGGAAGTGGGTGTGAGACCAGGTCGCAGTTGCCCTGGTGGTAGGTGGTGTCGCACGTTCCCCTTGCTACAGTCACAGCGTGGCCCCAGACCCAGCTTCTCTCACTCGGTCAGTTCTCTTCTTTAAGCTTTTATTTAATATTACGTTACAACAAAGGATCTTGTTTCAAATAGAACATCACACTTCAAGTGATACAATGTAAGATGAAGCAGGAGATTTTTATGCCCTCAGGTCTCAGGCTTTGTCATTGTCACAGTTCACCCAATCATCAGGACCTTGAGATCTTTTCGGGTAATCCGAAATTCAGATAGTCACAGTTCAATTATCCGGTATAGACAGGAGAGATCACAGGTCACGGGTGAGGTGCCGGAAAACATGATAGTACCACTATTTAAGAAAGGTGGTAAGGACAAGCCAGGGAACTATAGATCGGTGAGCCTGACCTTGGTGGTGGGCAAGTTTGGAGGGAATCCTGAGGGACAGGATTCATACGTTTTTGGAAAGGCAAGGACTGATTAGGGATAGTCAACATGGCTTTGTGCGTGGGAAATTATGTCTCATGAACTTGATTGAGTTTTTTGCAGAAGTAACAAAGGGACATGCAGAGAAGTGGACATGATCTATATGGACTTCAAAACGTTCGACAAGGTTCCCCATGGAAGACTGGTTAGCAAGGTTAGATCTCATAGAATATAGGGAGAACTAGCCATTTGGATACAGAACTGCTCAAAGATAGAAGACAGAGGGTGGCGGTGGAGGGTTACTTTTCAGACTGGAGGCCTGTGACCAGTGGAGTGCCACAAGGATTGGTGCTGGGTCCACCAATTTTCGTCATTTATATAAATGATTTGGATGTGAACATAGGAAGTATAGTTAGTAAGTTTACAGATGACACCAAAATTGGAGGTGAAGTGGACAGCAAAGAAGATTACCCCAGATTACAATAGGATCTTGATCAGATGGCTCAATGGGATGAGAAGTGGCAGATGGAGTTTAATTTGGATGAATGTGAGGAAAGCATTTTAGGAAAGCAAATCTTAGCAGAACTTATACACTTAATGTTAAGGTCCTCGGGAGTGTTGCTGAACAAAGAGACCTTGGAGTGAAGGTTCATAGCTCCTTGAAAGTGGAGTTGCAGGTAGATAGGATAGTAAAGAAGGTGTTAGGTATGCTTTCCTTTATCGGTCAGAGTATTGAGTACGGGAGGTGGGAGGTCATGTTGCAGCTGTACAGGACATTGGTTAGGGCATTGTTGGAATATTGCATGCAATATTCTCCTTCCTATCGGAAAGATGTTGTAAAACTTGAAAGGGTTCAGAAAAGATTTACTAAAATGTTGCCACATTTGGAGGATTTGAGCTATAGGGAGAGGCTGAATAGGCTGGGGCTGTTTTCCCTGGAGCGTCAAAGGCTGAGGGGTGACCTTATAGAGGTTTATAAAATCATGAGGGGCATGGATAGGATAAATAGACAAAGTCTTTTCCCTGGGGTCGGGGAATCCAGAACTAGAGGGCATAGGCTTAGGGAAAGGGGGGAAGATGTTAAAGGGACCTAAGGGGCAATTGTTTCACTCAGAGGGCGGTGCGTGTATGGAATGAGCTGCAAGAGGAAGTGGTGGAGGCTAGTACAATTGCAGCATATATGAGTAGGAAGGGTTTAGAGGGATATGGGCCAAGTGCTTGGCAAATGGGACTAGAGTAGGTTGGGATATCTGGTCAGCATGGACAAATTGGACTGAAGGGTCTGTTTCCATGCTGTACATCTCTATGACTCTATGTGACAAAACACATTGATGAAGGTAGAGCAGTGGATACGGTGTACATGGACTTTAGCAAGGCATTTAATAAGGCTCCCCATGATAGGCTCATTTAGAAAGTAAGGAGGCATGGGATACAGGGAAATTTGGCTGTCTGGATGCAGAATTGGCTGCCCCATAGAAGACAAAGGGTGGTGGGAGGTGGAAATTATTCAGCCTGGAGTTTAGTGACCAGTGGTGTTCCACAGAGGTCGGTTCTTGGATCTCTGATCTTTGTGATTTTTATAAATGACTTGGATGAAGAAGTGTAAGTTTGCTGATGACACAAAGATTGGTGGAGTGGTAGACAGTATGGAGGGCTGTTACAGGTTGTAATGGGACATTGACAGGGCTGATAAGTGGCAGATGGAATTCAACCTGGAAAAGTGTGAAGTGATTCACTTTGGAAGGTCAAATTTGATTGCAGAATACAGGGTTGAAGGCAGGATTTTTGGCAGTGTGGAAGAACGGAGGGATCTTGGGGTCCATGTCCATAGCTCCCTCAAAGTTGCCACCTGAGTTGCTAGGGTTGTCAAGAAGGCATATGGTGTGCTGGCTTTCATTCGAAGGTGGATTGGGTTTAAGAGCCATGAGATAATGCTCCAGCTCTATAGAGCCCTGGTTAGGCCACACTTAGAATATTGTGTTCAGTTCTGGTCGCCTAATTAAGGAAAGGAAGTGGAAGCTTTAGAGAGGGGCAGAGGAGATTTACCAGGATGCTGCCTGGACTAGAGAGTATGTCTTATGAAGAAAGATCAAGGGAGCTAGGATTTTTCTCATTGGAGTGAAGAAGGATGAGAGGTGACTTGATAGGTGCGCACGAGATGATGAGAGGCTTAGATAAAGTGAATAGCCAGATAGCTATTTCTGATTGGGAAAAAGTATCACGATAGTGCATAGTTTTAAGGTGATTGGTGAAAGGTTTAGGGGAGATATCAGAGGTAGGTTCTTTACTCAGAGAGTGATGATGCGTGGAACGCACTGCCAGCAGTGGTCATAGAGTCAGATGCATTAGGAACATTTAAGCTTCCTGAACGATGTTCCAACTTGTACTTGCACACTCAGAATAAGGGCCCGTCATGGAATTCTGTTGGAAGCTATGGGTGGCACTGCCTTGTCTTCCTTCAGTAGCCCTGGCAGGGGCTTGTGATATATTACTATGAAAATTTCCATCTGTAAAGGTATTGGTGAAATTTCCTCACACCAAAAACAACCACCAGACCATCCTTCTCTATCTGGGCATATTTGTATTTGGCATCAGCCAAAGTCTGGGAAGCATACCCTATCAGCCATTTCTCATTTGATAAAATAAACCATCACTGCATTAATGAGAGACAATGTTTTCGAAGCTCTTCAAATGAGGCCATCTTTGTTAACACAGGTAAGAAATATTCAAACATACCCTAAAGGATAGAGGATAGAAATAAAAAAGGGATAAACACTTTGATTGCATTATACTACAGGCCTCTCAACAGTCAGAGGGCAATAGAGAAATAATGAACTGTGAGAGGTATACAGTTATTGTAGTTGGAGATTTCAATTTTGCTAACATTAGCTCAGATCACCTTCGTGTGAAAGGATTAGACAGGGTGAAATTTTAAGGTGCATCCAGGAGAGCTTTTTGTGTTAGTACATAGATAATCTAATTAAAGATGGGACAGTGTTAATTCTAGGGAATGATTCAAGTGTTTGAAGTGTCAATGGGCAAACATTTTGGAGATAGTCACCATAAATTCACAAATTTCTTGGAAAGGGACAAGGATAGTGTAGATGTTAAGTGTCAAAGTAGGGGTTTCTGAGATGCCCATGATTGAGTAGAACAAAATGGCCAACAGCTTCCCCTGCCTAGCTCTGCAGAACATAGCTGACAGTAGTTACTGCATGCAGGAAAAGAATTGCTTAATGTAATCTCAGCAAGTAGAACAAAGCAGGGCTATATTAAATATGATAGAATGTGCATCTACAATTGATTATATAGATAAGAACATAGCACACCAATTTGTTGTTTCTCTTGAATTATTTAATCAATTTGTTAAAATATTAAGAGTAGATTTTTAAGATCCTTCAGATAATCTTGGATATAGAGTTGAAAGTAGTTATAGACCCACATATATACAAAAAAAATCATTAAAAGCATTAGAGGAAAAGATTCAAACCAGTTTCAGGCAGTAGAAGTGACTCCTTTATCATTGCAGGGAGGACAGAGATTATCAGATGTAAGAAAATGGATTGAATGAATATACTGAGACACAACTTGCTAGCTAAAGAATTCTAAGATTAGATTAACCACATTACTTTGTTGGAACTGATCAAAAATCAATATTCTTCTGTGTTCCCTGAAATTTAAAAGTTCTTGATCTAATTAATTAGCAGTTAAACACCTACAGCTGGCAAATGTTACTTGAATAAAGCCCTTTCTGTCTATGCCACATTGTGGTATGAGATAACTGATTAAGCAACCACAGCCCAGCCACAACTAAACATAAAGGTTGCTTGGTATTTCCGAGGGCGACACAATCTCTGTGAAAAGGTTAAGCATCTTGTGCACCAATATAGTGCAATAAGAACATGGCAGCAAGCAAATTGCTGATATACAATGATGTATGAAAGATCCAATCACAGTTGGATAACCCACACGATTCACTCAATAGTATATGGGGGGAGGGGAATGTGTGTTGCAGTTTCAGAGAGGGACAAGGAAAATATTTTAAAAATGAGAATTTGTTTGTATTAGAGTAAAATGCATTTGCACGTAATGTCTTGAATGCCACTCCCTGCATGAAACAGCTGTGTTCCTGAAGTCTACCGTCTCCTGCATATTATGTCCCATCTGGGTCGCTCCTATAAGGGGGTAAGGCAATTCCAATATCATTGGACAGAATCTAGCAAACATACTCTTGGGCAGCTACTTGCAGGCAAGTCAACATTTGGAAAGTGGACTTTACTAAATGTAGTATGGAGAGGATTCAGGATCAGCATGTTCATTTAAGAGTAAAGGGCAAGGGTAGATGCCCAAGGATATCAAGAATTTGATAAAGCAAAAGATAGTAGCATATTTTGGGTACAGAGTATTAAAAAACAAGGGGTTGGGGGGGGAGGCATCAGGAACATTAAGAATAATGGACAGTGCTTAAAAGAGAAATTAGGAGAGAGAAAGAGGCCACAAAGTATCCCTAAGCATATTAAGAACAATAGTACTACCAGGGAAGGCTGTGGTCAATTAGAGACCAAAGGGGGAATTTGTGTGTGGAGCCAGAGAATGTGGGTGAGGTGTCAAATAAATATTTCCCATCAGTACTCACAAAACAGAAAGACATTGTAACTGGAGATTTCAGTTGGGATGTTAAGGTTTTACATCACGTTAAGATTAATAAGGAGGAGACATGAATTGTTTTAGTGGGCTGATGCACAAATTCTCAAGGGCTGATGAGGTGCATCCCTGGCTGTTATGGGAGGCAAGGGAGGGTATTGCTGGAGCCCTTTCGAGATATTTAATAGTTGACTGGCCAAAGTTGAGGTGGCCAGTGACTGAAGGATAACTCATGTGGTTCTTTTGTTCAAGAAGAGCAGCAGGGATAGGCCAGGTAATTACACACCAGTTGGTCTGATGTCAGTGGTCAAGGAATTATTGAAAAAAATCTGAGGGACAGGATTAGTCAACAGTTAGAAAGGCAAGGATTGACCAGGGATAGTCTATCTGATTAATTTAATTGAGTTTTTGGAAAAGGTGACTAACGGAGTGGAGAGGAACGAAGGGACCTTGGTGTACAAGTCCACAGATCCATGAATGTGTCAACAAATGTAGACAGGGTAGTGACAAAGCCAAACAGGATGCT
The DNA here is from genome assembly GCF_020745735.1 of Hemiscyllium ocellatum. NCBI lineage: Eukaryota > Metazoa > Chordata > Chondrichthyes > Orectolobiformes > Hemiscylliidae > Hemiscyllium > Hemiscyllium ocellatum. The sequence continues at coordinate 29,360,524 of NC_083433.1, read as the reverse complement.
TGCCTTCATTAGCCAGGGCATACAATATAGGATTAGAGTAGTATTGCTGCAATTTTGTAGAGCATTAATTAGGCCACAGATAAAATTCAACACCTTATTCTAATTGATTGGAAGGACATGATTGTACTGGCAAGGGTGTGGAGGGAATTGACTAGGATGTTACTGGAAATTCTCAGTTATGAAGAGAGACTGGATAAGCTGGATTCATTTTCCTTGGAGCAGAGAAGACTAATGGATGGTCTAATTGAGCAGAGAGGATACATTGTGAGAATTATTTCCCTATGGCAGACATGTCGAAGACAGATGGCATAATTTTAATATAATGGGTCAGTCGTTTTAGAGGGGATCCTAGGAAAAATTCTGTCACCCAGAGGCTGATGGTAATATGGAACTGGCTGCCCGAGTGGGTAGTGGAAGCACTTACTCTCCCAACATTTAAGATGTGTCTGGATGAGCACAGTAAACTAAGGACCAAGTGCAGTAAATGGGATTAGTAAAGTCTTGTGTTTGTTTGGGCAGCATGGACATGATGGGCCTTTTGGCTCTATGTTTATATGACTATGTTTCTCTCCTTTCACCATTCTGTATGTCATCCTGAAACCTCCAACTAAGCTCAACATTATCTACTACTTTGCCAAGTTTCATCACATCTACAACTTTGTGATGATATTCTGGCGGCACGGTGGCACAGTGGTTAGCACTGCTGCCTCACAGCGCCTGAGACCCGGGTTCAATTCCCGACTCAGGCGACTGACTGTGTGGAGTTTGCACGTTCTCCCCGTGTCTGCGTGGGTTTCCTCCGGGTGCTCCGGTTTCCTCCCACAGTCCAAAGATGTGCGGGTCAGGTGAATTGGCCATGCTAAATTGCCCGTAGTGTTAGGTAAGGGGTAAATGTAGGGGTATGGGTGGGTTGCGCTTCGGCGGGTCGGTGTGGACTTGTTGGGCCAAAGGGCCTGTTTCCACACTGTAAGTAATCTAATCTATTCCCCACTTCATATTGTAAGCTGGTTCTAAAACTTGAATAGATTAACGGACTCAAAACTGGTTCTTGAATGACATCAAGACAAGCTATCTCCCTGTCTTCATTTCCTGTTACTGAGCCAATTTGTATCCATCCATTGTGAAATCAACATACTGAGAGAGAAATTATCAGGGAACCCGGTAATGGTACAAAACAAGATGCATATGATCCAAGTTTAAACTAACGGAGCTTGGGGGACCAACTCATGCCAACGTTGGTCAGATTATATTTGGAGTATTGTGAACACTCTGGACACCTTATTTAAGACAGGATGTTAACATCTTGGAAAGAGTGCATATGAGACTTACTAAAACCTTACCGTAATGAGGAATTTTACATACAAGAAAGATTAGAGAAATTGGGCTTATTCTGCCTGGAGCAGAGAAGATTAAGAGATGACCTTTATATTGAGATGTTCAAAATTTTGAAAGGGTAGAGAAGGATAGTCTGTTTCTATTAGTTGGTATGTCAGTAACTAGGGGTCATAATTCCAAGGCTGTCAGCAAGAGAGTTAGGAGTGAAATGTGTCGAGTTAACTCAGAGTTGTAAGAATTTGGAATGGAGAGGGATGAAGGCAGATTCCATATGGGGGTTCAAAAAAGAACCGAATAAATGTTTGAAAGTGATGAGCTTAGAGGGCGACAGAGATAGGGCTGGAGAATGGGACAAACTGGGTAGATGTTATGAAAGCTAGTACAGGCAGGATGGGTCAAATGGCCTCCTTCTATACTGTAAAATGCTATGATTCTACATCAAGCATTGAAACAAAAATGCAGCTCAGATATTTTGGCTTTTAGAGTGGTGAGTAGGGGCAGATGCAGCCATTTTGAAATGTCAGGATGAAATAAAACCCAGCATTTTTTGGTGCTGTCCAGAAAAAAAAAGGAAAACATCTATACTTCTGTAAAATTATTTTAAATTATTTCTATGTTTAAAGCTAGTTTTTTGGGCTCAAATCCAGTAAAGATGATTTACAAGATGATTAGGGGTTTAGATAGGGTTGACCATGAGAACCTTTCTCCACATATGGAGTCAGCTATTATGATGGGGCATAGCTTTAAATTAAGGGGTGGTAGGTATAGGACAGATGTTAGAGGTAGATTCTTTACTCAGTGAGTCGTGAGTTCATGGAATGCCCTGCCAGTAGCAGTGGTGGACTCTCCCTCTTTATGGGCATTTAAATGGGCATTGGATAGACATATAGAGGATAGTGGGCTAGTGTAGGTTAGGTGGGCTTGGATCGGCGCAACATCGAGGGTCAAAGGGCCTGTACTGTTCTATGTTCTATGTTCTATAAGGGAGGACATAACAAGTAGTTACGAAGGGATAAAGAACACTTGTTTTGATCCATCGTGGCATAGATTATAAAAACAGGGAGGTCGTGCTGGAGATGTACAGGACTTTAGTATAACTGGAGTACTGGGTGCAGTTATAGTCACCACACAAGATAAGGATGTGATTGCACCAGAGGGGGTGCAGAGGACATTCATTGAGATGTTGCCCAGAATGAAGCATTTCAGCTTTGAACAGAAGCTGGGTAAGCTTAGGTTATTTTCTTTGGAGCAGAGAGGATTGAGTGGGGACTTGATAGATGGGTATAGGATTATAAGATGCGCAGACAGGGCAAATAGAAAGCATCTATTCCCCTTCAGTGGATGGCCCACAATAATGGGCATAATTTTAAGTGAAAAGCAGGAGGTTTAAAGGGGGGGTTGAGGAAAATTCTTTGCAACCTTTGGTGGTGGGGGTTTGGAATGCCCAGTCTGGGAGGTAATTGAGATGGGAAATCTCGCAGCCTCTAAAAAGTACTTGATGATTACTTGAAGTGTTATAACATTGAAGACTATGGACCTAGTGTAGTAATTAGTATATTTTTGGCAGTACAAACTCAATGGTCCAACAGGCCTATCCTGTTCAATCTGATTCTTTGATTCTATGCAATGTGAGGAAAAACTTTTCACCCAGTGTGAAATAGTAATCTGGAACTCATTACGTTTAAGGGCAGTCAAAGCAGAAAGCCTCATACCATTTAAGATAGATTTAGATGTACACTTGCAATGCCAAGGCATACAAGGTAATAGGCCAACTGTTGGAAAATGGGATTAGAACAGTTAGGTGTTTGTATTCAATTGCCATGGACACAGTGGGTCAAAGAGGCTTTTTATTCTCTGTAGATGTCTATAACTTTATGCCTCTAGATGAAGGCATCACACAGCTTGTTATAGCACACGTGGGCTGACAACATTAGGATATTCACCCAAACCAGGACAGTGGCGAAATAATGAAATGGGAGGCATCTTCAGGAACCATTCAGAGCACGACTCCATACCATCAACTTCTCAAAGACAGTTGTGTCATGAATTCACGTTTTGACAGCAGTATTCACATTCCAGCAATAACACCAGTTGGGGTGGCGGGGTGGCAGGGTGGCACAGTGGCTCAGAGGCTAGCACTACAGCCTTACAGCACTCGGGACACGGGTTCAAATCCAGCCTTAGGGAATTGTCTTGGTGGTGATTGCACAGTCTCCCCATGTCTGCTGGGTGCTCAGGTTTCATCCCACAGTTCAAAGATGTGCAGGTTACGTGGATTGGTCACTTTAAGTTGCCCCATAGTGTCCTGGGATATACTGGTTAGGTGGTTTAGCCATGGTAAACATGCAGGGTAACGATTAGAGGGTGAAGGACTGGGTCTGGGTGGGATGCTCTTCAGAGGGTTGGTGAAGATTTGATTGTGCACTGGAAGGATTCTATGAAAATTAGTCAGGATCAACATGCAAATGATGAAAATGTCTAGATTAGAGTGGTGCTGGAAAAGCACAGTAGGTCAGGCAGCATCCGAGGAGCAGGAAAATCAACATTTCGGGCAAAAGCCCTTCATCAGGAATGAAGGCAGGGAGCCTTCAGGGTGAAGAGATAAATGGGAGGGAGGTGGGGGTGGGGCTGGGGAGAAGGTAGCCAAGAGTACAATAGGTGGATGGAGGTAGGATGAAGGTGATAGATCAGAGAGGATGGTGGAGTGGATAGGTGGGAAGGAAGATTGGCATGTAAGACAGGTCATGAGGATGGTGCTGGGCTGGAAGGTTGGAACTTGGGTAAGGTGGGAGGAGGGTAAATGAGGAAACTGGTGAAGTCCACATTGATGCTCTGGAGTTGAAGTGTTCCGAGGTGGAAGATGAGGCATTCTTCCTCCAGGCGTCGGGTGGTGAGGGAGCAGCAGTGGAGAACGTCCAGGACCTGCATGTCCTCGACAGAGTAGGAGGGGGAGTTGAAATGTTGGACCACAGAGCGTTGGGGTTGATTGGTGCAGGTGTCCCAGAGATGTTCCCTAAACTGCTCTGTGAGAAGGCGTCCAGTCTCCCCAATGTAGAGGAGACTGCATGATGAAAATGTGTCTGCTATGAGCATTAAGATGTTAGAATTCCACTCCCCTGTAGAGTCTATCATGGGAAATAATTACAAACCACACACAATGTTCTGCAACTGCAGCCTAAGAGTTTAGAGTCTCATTGAAAGCTTTAAGCACTGATGGAAAAAGTTCTGCTTTCATGTGGGAGAAAGACAATGTGTCCTCATTGTTAAAATGGCTTTGCAATAATTTTTGACACAGGAAAGTTCAAAGAAAAGGTTGGAGGAACTTGAAGGAGAGGTCAGTTGAACAGGATGAAACAGCATTGTATGGCAGCATGGTAGTTCTGTGGTTAGCAATGCTGCCTCACAGCGCCAGGGACTCAGGGTCAATTCCAGCCTTGGGTGACTGTGTGTGTGAAGTTGTTACATTCTCCCTGTGTCTGCATGGGTTTCCTCCAGGTGCTCCCTGTTCCTTCCACAATCCAAAGATCTGAGGGTTAGGTGAATTGGCCATGCTAAGTAACCCATAGAATCATGGGATATGTAGATTAGATGGATTAACCTTGGGAACATGCAGGGTTACAGGGACAGGGTGGGGGTTTGTATCTGAGTGAGATGTTCTTCGGAGGGTCAGTGTGGGTTTTTTTGGGCTGAATGTACTGCTTCCACACCCTAGGGATTCAATGATGATTACGTGATTCTTTGAATCAGAAATGATAGACTTTAATGGTTATAGTTATTATTGCTATGATTGGCTTTCTAACTTACTTTAATGTTTGTAGTCTGCACTCAGAGTCCTTCAGAGCAGCAGCCAATAAACTTATTGCAGAATGATCCGGAAATGTGTAGCTTAAATCCAAAGTTAGTAGCATCTGATTTTTCTTGATAACGTTTGTCAGCTCTTCCCAGGATCTTTGAGTGAAGTCGGTACCCGACAGACTGTGCAGAAATGTAGAAAAGGATTAGCAGAAATAATCCCGATGAGAAAGGAATACTCTGGGGTAAGACACACACTAGTCTGTGGCTAATGAAAGAAGTTGGGATAGTGTCCAATTGAGATGATAGCACATATATGAAAGAACTGAAACCAATATGCCCATTCTAAAAGATGAGAGACTTAAACAATGCAGGTCTTTTTCAATATATAATTTCAATTACATCACATTGTAAACTTTTGCTATAAATTCTGTGTCCTACGATCTTATACTCCACAACCACCTGATGAAGGAGCAGCGCTCTGAAAGCTAGTGCTTCCAAATAAACCTGTTGGAATATAACCTGGTGTTGTGTGATTTTTAATTTAGAGACTGATGGAGGAGTTAAGAATATGAGAGGAAGCTATTTAAAAATTTAAACAAGAAAATAAGAGTTTTTACAAGTATTTACAAGTATCAAAAGTGAAAAGCGTGAGTCTGTGGAATTAGTAATACTCAAGTAAGAAATGGTAGAGTGTTAAAGCAATCACAATTATCAGGGAAAGGGTTCTGAGAAAACTATTAGAGCTTAAGACTGATGAGTCACCAAGACTTGACAGTTTTTATCCTTGGCTTTGAAAACCAGTAGTGGTGGATGCTAGACACACTTAATTTAATTTTCAAAATTTCTTAGATTATGTAAAGGTCCCATTAAATTTGAAAATTGGAAATATCGCTCCTCTCACCCAAAAAGGAGAGAGACAGAAAGCAGAGTACTACAGGGCAGTCAGCCAGACATCTGTTTTTAGGAAAATGCTGGAATCTATTAAGGATGTTATAGCTTAGCACTTAGAGAATTTCAGTACAATTAGCCAGAGTCAACATAAACTTGTGAAATGGAAATCATTTTTGACTATTTTATTTAGGGTAAGTAAAATAACCAGAAATGTGAAGAAATATAGATGTGGTATACTTAGATTTCCAAATGCATATGATAATATGCAAGGTTTGTGAAGGTTTGTAGCTCAGGTTGAGGTTTAGGGTGTAGGTTTGCTCGCTGAGCTGTAGGTTTGATATCCAGACGTTTCATTACCTGGCTTGGTAACATCATCAGTGGGGACCTCCAAGTGAAGCGAAGCTGTTGTCTCCTGCTTTCTATTTATATGTTTCATATAAAACATAAAAATAGAAAGCAGGAGACAACAGCTTTGCTTCACTTGGAGGTCCCCACTGATGATGTTACCTAGCCAGGTACTGAAACGTCTGGATATCAAACCTACAGCTCAGCAAGCAAAGCTACACCCTATATGATAACATGTCACATCAAGAGTTATGACACAAAATAAGGTCACATTGAGGATAGAAGATTGATGTCTAACAAAAAGTAGTCAGTGGAGATGAATAGTCTTTTTCAGGTAGAGAAGCTGTAAACGGAGGAGTGTCATAAGGATCAGTGTTGTGGCTTCAACTACTTACAATCCCTATCAATGACTTGGATGAAAGGACTAATGTCTTGTTGCTAAATTTTTGTTGACAAAATAGGTATGAAAGCAAATTGTGAGAAAGTCATAAAGAATTTATAAAAGATTTAGATGGTGGGCAAAAAATTGGTCGATGGAATAAAATGTATGAAAATGTGAACTTGTCCATTTTGACCGGAAGGATAAAGCAGTTTGTTATTTAAATGGACAAATGTTACAAAACTGTGATACACCAGGGATCTGAGTGTCTTGGTACATGAGTCACAAAACATTAGGTACAACCAGTGAACAGGAAGGCAAATTGAATAGTCCTGTTTATTACAAAAGAAATGAAATGAAAAGAAGTGGGAAAGTTTTGCTACAATTGCACAGGGCATTGGTGACACGATCTTGTGTATAGTGTTAGAACATAGAACATAGAACAATACAGCACAGAACCGGCCCTCCGGCCCACGATGTTGTGCCGAACATTTGTCCTAGCTTTGTTGGGCTTCTTGCTTAAGAGTGGATGCAAATATATGCAAATATATGGAAGCAGTTCACATGACCATAAGAACCAGGAGCAGGAGTAGGCAATTCAGCCCCTCAAGCCATTTAAAACAATCATAGCTGAGCACGTGTTGGCCTCAACTCCGCTCCTCATAACACCATAGAGTCATAGAGCATGGATACAAGACCCGACAGTCCAACTAGTCCACACCAACCATGTTCCCAAAGTAAATTAGTCCCATTTGCCTGCAATTGGCCCATATTGCTCCAAACATTTCCTATTCATGTACTTATCCAAACACCTTTTAAATGTTGCAACTGTACCTGCCGTCACGATTTCCTCTGGCAATTCATTCCACGCACGAACCACTCTCTGTGTAAAAAAGTTGCTCCTCATATCCTTTTTAAAACTTTCCCCTCTCAAATTAAAAAATATGCCCTGCCTGGGTCCTCCACTTTAAAGAAAAGACCCTTGTTATTTACCTTATCTGTTCTCCTCATCATTTTATAACTCCAGCCTCTCCAGTCTATTTTTATAATTCAAACCCTCCATTCCCAGCAACATCCTGCGAGCATTCAGGTGGACCCAAAGTGAGTGAATACTATGAGGCCTCCTCCAGTCCTTAGGCTGGGTGCAGCACTACTATGGTAGTTGCCAGTACAGCCCAAAGTGCAGCACTGAAATGCAGAATCAACTTGGAAGTGAATTGGAAATGTGATATGGGTGGCATGGTAGCTCAGTGGTTAGTACTGCTGCCTCTCAGCATCAGGGACCCAGGTTTGGAGTTTTCCCATTCATCCCACATCTGCATGTGCTTCCTCCAGGTGCTCCAGTTTCCTCCCACTATCCAAAGATGTGCAGGTTGAGTGGACTGGCTCTACTCAATTGCCCATAGTGTCCAGGGATGTCCAGGCCAGGTGGTTTAGCCATGGAAAATACAGGGTGGGTCTGGGTGGGTGGCTCTTCGGAGAGTTGGTGTGGACTCGATGGGCTGAATGGCCTGTTTCCACACTGCAGGGATGTTTTGATTCTATGCTTTCTATAGAGGCCAGCTCATGCCACATGCTAATGTCTATGGAGTAGGTGTATGGCCATTACCCACATGGGATGCTGTGAGCTGTTGGTGACCAAGTTCCAACATGGAGATCATCTGGAGCAAGTATTGAATTGAATCCACCCAGGCTCACTTGTCAGATATCTCGCTGCAAGCTACGTTAGTCAGACCCTGATAAGATTCTGTCTGAAGTTTAAATGGCCCACCTTTGGTCAAAAAGAAAGACCTCACAATTTTGTGTTAAATTTCATCTGTCACACGTCTGTTCATTCCATTAACCCATCTATGTTCTGTTGCAAGCAATACGTATCCATCCTCTGTGCTTCCACAGCTCCAAGTTTGGTATCAATGAAGAAAGTTGATATTCATACTATACTCCAATACCCACATTATGCGATACAGGTGTGCCCTCAGCACTGACCCCAGAGAAATGCCACCATGTACCATCCAGCAGGCTATATAATGACCAATTACCATTATTTCTAGTTTTCTGCATTTAATCCATTTTTTTTCTCCAATCTGATACTGACCCTCCTATAACAATATCACCACATGTACTCGCATGGGTACAGTAAAAGGCTTACAAGTCGTCGCTTATGACACCATCTTAGTTACCACGGCACCTAACTACAAATTCTTAAGTACAAATTCCTAAGAAAAGAGAGAAACATAAGGTTTGAGAATAACAGTCCTTCCAACCCAGAGCTCACTACCTCGAGGCCAAGAGTGCTGAAAGTTGAGTCCACGCTGAGGCCGGGAGCTCGGGTCCACGCTGAGGCCGGGAGCTCGGGTCCACGCTGAGGCCGGGAGCTCAAGGTCACACTGAGGCCTGTGTTATGGACCAGGCCAGACCACTTAAACTATTCGTAAGCAGTCATCTCCAGACCATAACTTTGCAATTTGTTTCGGTAAGTGTACATTGAAAATTACCTGACGTTAGTTAGCTAGGTTGACTACTAGATTTTAAAACAGACAAAAAATTTATTCACAAAATTACACAATAAAACACAAATAAAAGATCCCTTATAGAATTCAGCCTATCCAACTGGACTTAATAATGCTGTTCCAAATATACACAACAATTCCAATAAGGAAACTCCCTTTAAAACCCAGTATAAATGGAACACATGCTTACAGGTTGAAGTTGAAGGGCAGAAAGAGAGAGCTTTCACACAGCTCCCTGTTGAACTTCCAATCAGTTCAAGAGTGAACTAAAACTGCTCAGCTCAGCTAGAGAGCTGACCACTCCCCTTTCTTTATACAGGTCCCTTCTAAAACAAGACCACTTTGGCCTGAAGTCTCATCTGTTTTCACAGAAACAAAAGTCCTCTCAAGGTCCTTCTCATCTCTGTACCAAACCAGACTGATCGGAGCCCGACCTGGTTTATTGTCCCTCTGAAAAATATCAAAGGACCGAGTCTCCTTGAGCCAAGGAGCGACTTTTAGGAGTTGCGGCACAGTGGTGCAGTGGTTAGCACTGTGCCTCACAGCACCAGAGACCTGCGTTCAATTCCAGCCTCTGGCGTCTGTCTGTGTTGAGTTTGCACATTCTCCCCGTGTCTGTGTGGATTTCCTCCGGGTGCTCCAGTTTCCTCCCACAGTTCAAAAATGTGCAGGTTAGGTGAATTGGCCACGCTAAATTGCCCATAGTGTTCGGTGAAGGGTAAATGTAGGGGAATGAGTCTGGGTGGGTTGCGCTTCGGAAGTTCGGTGTGGACTTGTTGGGCCAAAGGGCCTGCTTCCACACTTTTAATAATCTAATCTAATCTAATCTCTGTGTGTCTGTGTGGGTTTCCTCCCACAATCCAAAGATATGTAGTCCAGGTGAATTGGCCATGCTGAATTGTCCGAAGTGCTAGGTGCATTAGTCAGGAGTAAATGAGGGTCGGGGAATGAGTCTGGATGGGCTACTCTTCGAAGGGTTGTTACGGACTTGTTGGGCCAAAGAGCCTGTTTCCATACTGTAGCAAATCTAATCAAAAAAAGGGACTAGCTTTGTGACACCAGGAGTTTGTGTCCACACTGAGCCCAGTACTTCGAGTGCACACTTAGACCAGGTACTCAAATCCATGTTGAGGCCAGGAGTTCCAATCCACATAGAGCTGGGACTTCATGCCCATGCTGAGGCCGAGAGTTCAAAACCGTACTGAGTCAGGAGTTGAAATGGTCTAGCAAGCCGTTCAATTGTACCAATCGCTACAAAGTCTAAAGAAATGAAACTGGACTGATCAATTGGCATCGATCTAGGCACTAGAAAAGACAACAGCAGAAACAGCCCTATCAATCCTGCAAAGCCCTCCTCACTAACCTCTGGGGGTTAGTGCCAAAATTGGGAGAGTTGTCTCACAGACTAGTTAAGTAACAGCCATGTATAGTCATACTCACAGTATCATACCTTACAGACAATGTCCCAGACACCACCATCACCAACCTTGGATGTGTTCTGTCTCAGCAGCAGGACAGACCCAGCGGAGGTGGCAGTGCAGTGGTACACAGTTGGGAAGGAGTTATCTTGGGAAACCCCAACATTGACACTGGACCCCATGAAGTCTCATGGCTTCAGTTTAAACATAGGCAAAGAAACCTCCTGCTGATTACCGAGTACATTCGTCTCTCAGCTGATGAATCAGTGCTCCTCCATACTGAACAACACTTGGAGGAAACACCGAGGATGGAAAGGACACAAAATGTACTCTGGGTGTGGGATTTCAATGTCCACCACCGAGTGGCTCAGGAGCAGTACTACTGATCGAGCTGGTCAGGTCCAAAAGGACACAGATGCTAGACTGGGTCTGTAGCAGATGGTGAGGGAACCAAGAGGGAAAAACATGCTTAACCTCATCCTTATTAATCTGCCAGCTGCAGAGGCACCTGACCATGACAGTATTGGTAAGAGTGACCACCGCACTGTCCTTGTGGAGACAAGTCCCACCTTCAGTTTGAGAATAACCTCCATTGTGTTGTGTGGCACTTTCACTATGCTAAATGGAACAAACTTCGATCAAACCTAGCAACGTAACACTAGGCATCCACAACGTGCTGTGGGCCATCAACAAGAGCAGAACTGTACTCCAGCACAACCTTATGCCCTGGTATATCCCCCAGTCAACCATTACCATAAAGCCAGGGAATCAACCTGGTTCAATGGAGGGCATGCCAGAGGCAGCATCAGGCAGACCTAAAAATGAGGTGTCATCCTGGTGAAGCCACCAAACAGGACTCCTTGCATGTCAGACAGCATCAGCAGCAAGAAATAGAGCTAAATGATCCCACAATCAATGGATTAGATCTAAGCTCTGCAGTTCTGTCACATCAAATCACTAATGGTGGTGGACGAGGCTCCACAAATATCTCCATCCTCAATTTGGAAGAGGCCAGCAAATCAGTGCAAAAAATAAAGTTGAAGCTTTCATAGCAATCTTCAACCAGAAGTGCTGAGTGGATGATCCATCTCAGCCTCCTCCAGTGGTCGCCAGCATCACAGATGCCAGTCTTCAGCCAATTCGATTCACTCATGTAATATCAAGAAATGGTTGGAGACACTGGATATTGTAAAGGGCTTGTCAATATTCCAGCAATAGTGCAGAAGACCTGTGCTCTGGAACTTGCCACTCCCCAAGCCAACCTGTTCCAGTACAGTTACACACTGACAACTATCCGACAATGTGGAAAATTGCCCAAATATACCCTGTACACAAAAAGCAGGACAAATCCAACCGAGCCAATTACAGCCCCAACAGTCTATTCTCGATCATCAGTAAAGTGATGGAAAGCATCATCAACAGTGCTATCAAGCAGCACCAGCTCAGTAATAACTTGCTCAGTGACACTCAGTTTGGGTTCTGCCAAGCCACTCAGCAACTGACCTTATTAAAGTTTTGGTTCAAACATGTATAAAAGAACTGAATTCCAAAGGTGAGGTGAGAGTGACAGCCCTTCACAACAAGGCTGCATTCAATGGAGAAGTTGGACCAAGCGGTCTGTTTCCGTGCTGTAGATCTCTGCGACTTTATGACTCTATGACAGAGCATGTCATCAAGAAGCCCTAACAAAATTGGAATCAATGGGTATCAGGCGGCAAACTCTCCAGGGTTTGGAGTCATACCTGACACATGGGAAGATGGTCATGGCTTTTGGAGGTCAGTCATCTCAACCCCAGGATATCTCTGTAGCTGTTCCTCAGGGGAGTGTGCTTGACCTAACCATCTTCAGCTGCTTAATCAATGACCTTCCCGCCATCATAAAGTCAGAACTGAGGATATTCACCAATGATTGCATGACGTTCACGATTCCTCATATACTGAAGCAGTCCATGTTCAACTGCAACAAGATCTGCACAATATCCAGGTTTGGCCTCACAATTGGCAAGTAACATTCGTGCCACACAAATGTCAGGCTATGACCATCACCAATAAGAGGCAAACTAACAACTGTTCCATGGCATTCAATAGTGTTACTATCACTGAATCATCATCCTGGGGGTTATCGTTGACAAGAAATTCAACTAGACTCACCACATAAACACAGTGGCTCCAAGAGCAGGTCAGAGGCTAGGAATACTGTGGCAAGTAATTCATCTCCTGACTCCTCAAAGCCTGTTCACCATCGGCTAGGCACAAGTCAGGAGCATGATAGAATGACTCCCTTCTTGCCTGAATGAGTGCATCCCTTACAACATTCAAGAAGCTTGACGCCATCAGGACAAAACAATCCACTTGATTGGAAACACATCCATAAGCATTCACTCCCTCCACCACCAATGTTCACTAACAGCAGGAGTGTATTATCTACAAGATGCAATGCAGAAATTCAGCAAAGATCCTCAGACAGAACCTTCTAAATACACATCCACTTCCACCTAGAAGGGTAAGGGCAGCACATCTATAGAAACATCATCACCTTCAATTTCCCCTCCAAGTCACTCACCATCCTTGGAAATCATATTGCTATTTCTTCACTGTTGCTGTGTCAAAATCCTGGATTTCCTCCCGTAATGGCATTATGGGTCAACCCACAGCATATGGACTGCAGCAGTTCAAGAAGGAGCTTAACTCACCTTCTCATGGACAACTAGGGATGGGCAATAAATGCTGGCCGAGCCAGTGACACCCACATTCCATAAAATGAATACAAAAAATTACTTTCTGCTGTTTGTAGTCATACTGACCATAATCCTGTTTGGTGGCTTTACCAGCTTGACACCTCATCTTCAGGTCTGCCTGTACTGCTCCTGGCATGCCCCCCCTGAATTCTCCATTGAACCAGGGTTGATCCCCTGGCTTGACGGTAATGGTTGAATGGGGGATATGCAGAGCCATGAGGTTACAGATTGTGCTGGAGTATAGTCCTGCTGCTGTTGACTACCCATGGATACCAGTCTTGAGTTGCTAGATATGGTCAAAGTCTGTCACATTTAGCATGGTGATATTGCCACATAGTTCAGTGGAGTTCTGGTTGTTAAATGTCAATCATTTCAGCTCCAGGCAATCACTGCAGGAATTTCCCAGGCTGGTGTTCTATAACCATCTTCAATTGTTTCATCAATGATGCCTATCATACCAACATAGGAACAGGCCCTTTGGACCATAAGATCAATATTGAAATTCTTTGAGGATGTAACTCAGAGTTGGTCACAGGAGCCAGTGGATGTGTTTCATTTGGAGTTTCAGAAAGTTTTTGGCAAAGTTTCACATAAGAGATCAATATGTACAATTAAAGTTCATGGAATCAGGGTTGTGTATTGATGTGGTTAGAAAATTGGTTAGCAGACAAAATAAAGATTAGGAGAGTCTAGAACCATAGAATTTTACAGAACAGAAATATGCTGTTCAGCCCATCATGTCTGTACAAGCTCCCAAAAGAGGTATCCAGCTAGTCTCATTCTCCAGCTCTATCTCTGTACCCTCCTCATACATATCCAGCTCTCTAATGAAACTCCGTTGGAATTGGAATTCACCCCCACCACTCTCCCAGGCAGCACATACCAAATCCTAACATTTTTAATGGGTAAAGAAGTTTCTCCTCATCTCATTTCCAGCTCTGTTGCTGACAATCCTGGATTGACATACCACCTAGTGGAGACAGAACACCCTTCTTTACTCATAATTGTGAACACCTCGATAAGGTCGCCTTGTAATTTTAACCCTCAATAAGGTCACCTTTTTAACTGTTCGGAGGAAGGGTCACTCGACTGTAATGTTGGCTTTGATTTCTCTCCACAAATGCTGCCAGATCTGCTGAGCTTTTCCAGCAATTTCTGTTTTGTTTCACCTTTTAATTTTCTCCACTCATCTATCCTTGTATGTAAAATCCCTCATTCCTAGAATCCTTCTAGTAAATCATTTTCACACTCTCCAGGGTTTTAACATCTTGTCATGAATAAGATACCCAAAATATGCCAAATGTGATTTGATCAATCCTTTGTAGAAGTATAGCATGACTTCCTTGTTTTTATAATCTTTGCCTCTATTTATAAACCCAAGGATTCTCTAAGGCTTCAACTTGCCTGACCAGTCATTCTTACAAGGGGCAATCCTTTTAAAACTGTGATGAACAGAAATAGCTTCACCCACAGAGTGGTGAGCTGTGGAATTCACTAATGCAGAAAGTGATTGATGCCAAAACATGTGTTTTCAAGAGGAGGAATCATAGAATCCCAACAGTGTGGAAGCAGGCCATTCAAGCCACTGATTCCACACCAACTCTCCAAAGAGCATCCCATGCAGACCCTCTAAACCCCCACCCCAATCCCTGCAACTCCGCATTCCCCATGGCTATCCCACCTAGCTTGCACATCCCTAATCACTCTGGGCAATTTAGCATGGCCACTCCACCTAACTTACACATCTGTGGACTGTGAGAGGAAACCAGAGCACTTGGAGAAAATGCCTACAGACACAGGGAGACTTTACAAACCCCCACAGACATGGGGAGAATGTGCAAACTCCACATAGACAGTCACCCAAGGGTGGAATCAAACTTGCATCTCTGTCATTGGATGTGGAAAGGCTATTGTCATAGGGGATGCAATTGTAAGGGTAGTAGATAGGCGGTTCTGTGGTCAAAAATGAGACTCCAGAATGGTATGTTCCCTCCCAAATGCACGGGTCAGGGATGTCTCAGATCGGCTGCAGAAGATTCTAAAGGGGGAGGGTGAATAGCCAGCTGTCATAGTGCATTTAGGCACAAATGAAGTAGGTAATAAACAGGATGTGGTCCCACAGTAGAATTTAGGGAGTTAGGAGCTAAGTTAAAAAGTAGGATGTCAGAGATAGTAATCTCAGGATGGCTACCAGTGGCTCGTGCTAGTCAGAGTAGAAATGAAAGAATAGACAGGATGAGTACTTGGCTTCAGAGATGGTGCAGGAGGGAGAGGTTCAGATTTTTGGGACATTGAGACCAGTTCTGGGGAGGTGGAGTTATTACAAATTGGACAGTCTACATCTGG
The DNA here is from genome assembly GCF_020745735.1 of Hemiscyllium ocellatum. Classification (NCBI taxonomy): domain Eukaryota; kingdom Metazoa; phylum Chordata; class Chondrichthyes; order Orectolobiformes; family Hemiscylliidae; genus Hemiscyllium; species Hemiscyllium ocellatum. The sequence goes on along the minus strand of NC_083433.1, from coordinate 29,344,767 downwards.
GCTGGACTGGAACCAATGTACTTGGGGGTACTTTTGCTCACACTTGTTGGGAGAGTTTAAATTAATGCGGCAGGGGGATGGGAACCAAATGAGGTGGTTAGTGGACTAGAAGGAGGTAGTAACTAAAGGCCATAAGGAACCAGATCATGAAGTCAGCGTGACTAAAGGGAAGAGTAGGCAGGGAGCAGATGAAGAACGCAAAGGGACTGGTGGTCTGAGTTGCATTTGTTTTAGTACCTGGCAGTATGGTGTTCTTGCTATTACTGAGACTTGGTTGAGGGAAGGGCATGATTGGTAACTAAATATCCCAGGATATCAATGCTTCAGGTGAGATAGAGAGGAAGGTAAAAGGGGAGGAGGAGTTGCATTACCAATCAGAGAAGATATCGTAGCTGTGCTGAAGGAGGCCACTATAAAGGACTCGAAAAGTGAGGCAATACGGGTAGATCTCAAAATAGGAAGGGTGCCCCACCAACAGCGAGCTGAGATACAGACACAAATATGTAAACAGATTATGAAAAGATATGGGGCAACAGGGTGGTGGTGTAAGGAAATTTTAATTTTCCCAACATTGACTGGAATTCATTTAGTGTTAGACTCTGGATGGAGCAGAATTTGTAAGGACCATCCAGGAGGGTTTTCTAGACCAGTATGTAAATAATCTAACTCGGGAAGGGACCATACCGGAGCTGGTGTGGGGCATGAGCCCAGCCGGGTGGTTGAAATTTCAGTACGGGATTACTTTGGGAATAGTGATCACAATTCTGTAATGATTTGGAGATGCCGGTGTTGGATGGGGGTGTACAAAGTTAAAAATCATACAATACAAGTTATAGTCCAACAGGTTTATTTGGAAGCACTAGCTTTCAGAGCACTGCTCCTTCACCAGGTGGTTGTGGAGTATAAGATCGTAAGACACAAAATTTATAGCAAAAGCTTACAGTGTGATGTATTTGAAATTACATATTTAAAAAGACCTGGATTGTTTGTTAAGTCTCTCATCTTTTAGAATGACCATGTTGGGATCAGTTCTTTCATATGTAAATCGCAAAACTGTTTTAAAAGTTACATTCTCAAGTGAATTTTAACGATTGGTGTCATGTTGGTTCCGATGATGTACTGAAGGTGTGAGCTTCCCTGTGTGAGACTGTCTGTGCCACAATGGTCAGACTGATTCTAATCTAAAAAACAGATTTACAGAATCTTATATGGATTCATGCAGTTTTTGAGCAAAGTAAAATGTAATTCTGCAAGTACAAATTCACCCCACAAACTTAGATGTGTATGTGTGCATGTGGGTGTGTCTGTGGTGGGGGGTGGGGGTGTTTGTTCAGATGAGAAGGAACGTGATGGGCATCTGGAAGAACTTAAGGATGCCCTCATGAGAACGGGGTACGATGCTCAACTCATCGACCGCCAGTTCCGATGTGCCACAGTGAGAAACCGTAATGACCTTCTCAGGAGACAGACTCGTGCTGCAACTGCCAGGGTACCCTTCATTGTCCAGTTCTTCCCAGGAGTAAAACACTACGTCATGTTCTTCGCAGCCTGCAACACATTCTCAGTGAGGATTAGCACTTCACCAAGACCTTTCCCACACCTCCACTTCTCGCCTTTAAACAACCACCAAACCTCAAACAGATCATTGGTTGTAGCAAACTGCTCAGCTTTCAGGACAACACCATACAACCCTGTCACAGTAGATGCTACAAGACGTGTCAGAGTGTCAACATGGATACCATCATTACACATGGGGACACCTCCCACCATGTATGTGGCAGGTACTCTTGCAACTCAGGAGAAAGTGAGGACTGCAGATGCTGGAGATCAGAGCTGGAAATGTGTTGCTGGAAAAGCGCAGCAGATCAGACAGCATCCAAGGAGCAGGAGAGTCGGTGTTTCGGGCATGAGCCCTTCTTCAGAAATGGCAACTCAGCCAACATTATCTATCTCATACACTGCAGGCAAGGATGCCTGAGGCTTGGTACATTGGTGAAACCAAGCAGAGGCTACGGCAACGGATGAATGGACACTGCATAACAGACAGGAGTGTTCCCTCCCAGTTGGAGAACACTTCAGCAGCCCAGAACATTCTATCTCAGACCTTCAGGTGACAGTCCTCCAAGGCAGACTTCAGGACAGGCAACAATGAAAAGTGGCTGAGCAGAGGCTGATAGCCATGTTTGGTACCCATGGAGATGGCATCAAGTGGGACCTTGGGTTCATGTCACACTACAGGTGACCCCATTGCACTACACATACACATACATACATACACGTATCCAGACCCTCTCATCTGCTCACACATACACTCCAACACTCTCGCATGCACCCTCTCACAGACTTATACCCCTTTACACACACACACACACACACACACACACACACAGACACACATGCTCTCACAGACACTCATAAGCCCCCCCCCCCGAAAATTCCCCCACACATACACACACCTACATGTACACATACACATATAAGTTTGTGGGGTGAATTTGTACTTGCAGAATTACATTTTACTTTGCTCAAAAACTGCATGAATCCATGTAAGAACCTGTAAATCCATTTTTTGGATTAGAATCAGTCTGACCATTGTGGCACAGACAGTCTCACACAGGGAAGCTCACACCTTCAGTACATCATCTGGACCAACATGACACCAATTGTTAAAGTTCATTTGAGAATGCAACTTTTAAAACAGTTTTGCGATTTACATATGAAAGAACTGATACCAACATGGTCATTCTAAAAGATGAGAGACTTAACAAACAATCCAGGTCTTTTTAAATATGTAATTTCAATTACATCACACTAAGCTTTTGCTATAAATTTTGTGTCTTACGATCTTATATTTCACAACCACCTGATGAAGGAGCAGTGCTCTGAAAGCTAGTGCTTCCAAATAAACCTGTTGGACTATAACCTTGTGTTGTATGATTTTTAACAATTCTGTACGTTTTAGAATATGCATGGATAAAGACAAGAGTGATCCTAAAGGAAGAGTGCTAAATCAGGGGAAAGCAACCATACCAAGAATTTGGCAGAACCTAGAGAATGTAGATTGGGAGCAGCTGTTTGAAGGTAAATTCACATTTGATATGTGGGAGGTTAGTAAAGAGAGGTTGATTAGAGTGCAGGACAGACACGTCCCTGTGAAAATGAGGGATAGAAATCGCATGACAGGTGAAATTGTGAGATGAGTTAAGAGGAAAAAGGAAGCAGACAAACGATCTAAGCGATTGAAGACAGACAAAGATTTGAAAGAATATCGGGAATGTAGGACCAATTGGAAACGAGGAATTAAGAGGGCTAACAGGGATCTTGAAATATCTTTAGCAAACAGGGTTAAGGAAAATCCCAAAGCCTTTTAATTTATGAATAAGGAGCTAGAGAGTAACTAGAGAAAGGGTTGACCCACTCAAGGACAAAGGAGGAAAGTTATGCATGGAGTCAAAGAAAGTGGGTGAGATTCACTTTCAGTATTCACCAAGGAGAGGGACATGATGGATGTTGAGGTTAAGGGTAGATGGTTGATTACTCTAAATCAAGTCGGCATGAGGAGGGCGTAAGTGTTGGGTATTCTAAAAGGCATTAAGGTGAGCAAGTCCCCAGGTCCGGATGGGATCTATCCGAGGTTCTAGATTACAGTGGTGCTGGAAAAGCACAGTAGGTCAAGCAGCATCTGAGGAGCAGGGAAATCGACGTTTCGGGCAAAAGCCCTTCATCAGGAATAGAGCCAGGTTACTGAATGAAGCGAGAGAGGAAACAACTGGGGCCTTAACAGATATCTTTGCAGCATTCTTGAACACAGGTGAGGTCTTGGAGGACTGAAGAATTGCTAATGTTGTCCTTTTGTTTAAGAAGGATAATTATAGACCAGTAAGCCTGATGTGAGTGGTAGGGAAGCTGCTGGAGAAGATACTGAGGGATAGGATCTATTCTCATTATAAGTGTTAGGCAACGTGGTTATGTGCAAGGAAGGTCATGTCTTACCAACTTAATAGAATTCTTTGAGGAAGTGACAAAGTTGATTGATGATGGAGTTCAGTAAGGCATTTGATAATGTTCCTCATGATAGGCTGATGGAGAAATTGAAGTCACATGGGGTCTGGGGTGTACTAGCTAAATAGATAGGGAAATGGCTGGCATCAGGAGACAGAGTAGTAGTGGAAGGGAGTTTCGCAAAATGGAGAACTGTGACTAGTGGTGTTCCACGGGGATCCATGCTGGGACCACTGTTGATTATTTTCTGGTGCAAGGTATAGATGGTCTGATTAGCAAGTTTGCAGATGACACTAAGCTTGGTGGAGTGGCAGATAGTGAAGGGGACTGCCAGAGAATACAGCAGAATATAGATAGATTGAAGAGTTGGGCACATGGAGTTCAATCCGGGCAAATGCAAGGTGATTCATTTTGGAAGATCCAATTCAAGTGCGAACTATATGCTAAATAGAAAAGCCATGGGGAAATTGATGTACAGAGAGATCTGGATGTTCAGGTCCATTGTACCCTGAAGGTGACAATGCAGGTCAATACTGTGGTCAAGGCAGCATACAGCATGCTTGCCTTCATTGGATGAGGTATTGAGTACAAGAGTTGACAGGTCATGTTACAGATGTATAATACTTTGGTTTGGCCACATTTGGAATACCATGTACAGTTCTGGTTGCCAAATTACCAAAAAGATGTGGATGCTTTGGAGAGGGTGCACAGAAGGTTCACCAGGAGTTTGCCGGGTATGGAGGGCACTAGGTATGAAAAGAGGTTGAGTAGATTAGGATTATTTTCATTAGAAAGACAGGGGTTAATGGGGACCTGATTGAGGTCTACATAATCTGAGAGGTACAGACAGGGTGGATATCAAGAAGCTTTTCCCAGAGTGGGGGACTCAATTACTAGGGATCATGAGTTTAAGGTGAGGGGAAATGTTTAAGGGAGATAGGCATGGAAAGTTCTTTATGGTGGTGTGTGCCTGGAACACATTGCCAGCGAAGTTGGTAGAGGCGGACATGATAGCATCATTTAACATGTGTCTTTACAGATAGATGAATGGGCAGGGAGCAGGGGGATATTGATCCTTAGAAAATAGGTGACAGGTTTAGATAGAGGATTTGGATTGGCGCAGGCTTTAATGGCTGAAGGGTCTGTTCCTGTGCTGTAATTTTCTTTGTTCTTTAGCCAATTTCTCTCTCTACAGCTGAGGGCTCTTAGCTCCAGCAGATGGCAGTTAACTCTGGGGTCAAGAGTGTGGTGCTGAAAAAGCACAGCAGGTCAGGCAGCATCCAAGGAGCAGGAAAATTGATGTTTCGGGCAAAATCCCTTCATCAGGATTTTAACACTCTTGACTCTAATCTCTAGCATCTGCAGTCCTCACTTTCACCTCAGTTAGATCTGGGGCTCTGTCCAACTGCCCCTTTCTTTTATACCCTTGATAACATATCTATTTCTTACAATAAGGTTGTTCCTATGCTGTCAAAACCATCACATTTAAAGTTAATAGGTTTTTGGTATCTAAGTGCCTGGTTTAAATTGATTGGCTAAATTCAAAACCTGTTGTCTTGGTAAAACTGCTGCTTGGCCTGCTAACTGTATGGCCCTTTGATACAAATGTTTGAATTCGGATACTCTCTGTTCAAGCTGCTGTCCGCAGACATCTATTATTTTCAAAATTCTCTAAGCACAAAAAAAATCTTAATGAGACCACACAATGCTTTCCCCCTAACATTTTACAAAGACCAAGTTCTAACTTCCTGTCTCCCAACCTGCAATTACTCTACCCAGCTTCACAATAATACAAAATATGGTGAACAGAACCGATGAGCTATGGGTATGAATAGCATTGTGGGAATATAAGGTTCTCACATCATGTTGCTAATATGTGGAGGACTGGATGCTTAACACTCATTGATTTGAAATGTTCAAAAAAAAAATAGGAAGGAATCAAGTTAGGTGGGATATCAGTACTGACTAAGTCAGACCATGTACTGTTGGAAGAAGATGGAAAAGCAGAATCTGGGCTATATTCCAAGTCAATTCTGACTCTGTACATAACACTGGTTCTGTAGAAAAGTTATATCAGATTCACTATATTTTTTCTCCATAAATGTTGCCAGACCTGCTGAGTTTCTCCAGCATTTTCTGTTCTTTCTTCAGATTTCCAGCATCACAGTATTTTGTTTTTTGACAAAGACAGAATCCACTTGGTACAGATGAGAAGCAAGAAAGGAATGTTCACACTACTGGGGAAGTAAGTCTCAAAGAGAAAAACAATCTACAGGCAAATTACGGGGATGTATGTGAACTATAGACGAGTAATGTGAGGATAATGAACAGCTAGTTCCCTTCTGCTACCAATGACACTTGTCATTTGAGAGCTATTTCCTGATTTTCATCCACTTAAATTTTGCTACTGCCCTTAATGCCACACTCAATCTTGACATAGCCTTGGCATCAATAGTAATCATGGTCTGCTCTGGCATTCAACTGGTTTGTCCATTTTTGAATCAAAGCTGTCATAAATTTGAGAGTGAAATGGTCCTGTGGAACTCAGGCTGAACATTGGCAAGCAGGCTATCTTTTTTTTTAAATTCATTCATGGGATGAGGGTACCACTGGCTGGGCCAATATTTATTGATCATCCCTAATTGTCCAGAGGCATCTGTTAACTTAATTTGTCCTCTAATTTTTCCATGACCTTCCCAATTAATTGTGTCCAGGCATTCCAGTCAACAGTGAAGAATTTCCGTGCATTGACACCGATCCAGTTCTTGATTGCAGACATTATTGCATTGTAGATGTGGGTAAAAACATACTGGTGGCCCTTCCAGACTGACATCCTTCCATATTCAATGCACTGTTTCTGCGAGGTCATGCCAAATATTCATCTGAGATGGCAAATGTGGAAGCTATTCAGTCATTTTGCTTGGTTAGCATAACATGTCATGCTTTATTGCTATAAGGAAGGGCACTGAGACCACAAGTCTAATAGACAGCTTTGTATTAGCTGGTTTGCATCAGTTAGTTTTCTGCTAGTCCATATTCCCAACTTGGCAATCCTGATTTGAATATCAGAAATAAAGTATCTCAGAAATAAAGGCAGTTGGTAATCATTGACACCCTGATAGACTATGGATCAATGACTCACTTTGGGGTTTCTTTTCATTCTTGCATGGGGCGCGAGCATCAATGGTTTTGGCAATCTGTCTCTAACTATCCTTGATTGAGAGGTTTCCTAAGCCTTTGCCAATGGTGTTGCAGTGAACTGTAATCTGGAGTCACATGTAGGCCAGAGCAGGTAAGGATATTAGATTTCTTTTGTAAAGTGCTCGATTGAATCAGATGGGCTTGTAACAGTATTCAATGATAATTTCATGGTTGCTAATTCCAAGACTGGCTTTCAATTTCAGATTCTATTCAGTAAAATTAAATTCCACCAGTTAGTCTGATTGGATTAGAATCCATGCCCCAGAGCATTAGCCTGAGTTGTCTGATTAATACATCAGTGAACATTACCACTTTGCCACCAACCCCCAGTTGTGAACCTGTTAATATTGATGAAATGTTCATTTTCTACATCCTGACCCGTAGCTTTAGCATTCCTGATGCTGATTATTAGCTCAAACTCACCACAGGCCTAAAAGCTCTAAGCTGCTGCAATTGAACGTCAGAAGGTAACATCATCTGTGTTAACAAGAAATAACAAGTTACAGATTAGCAGGTTAGACAATTAAGTCTTAGAGATCAGTCTTTCTGAGATAATAATTTGCTGCTTTAATTTACAGCTCTAATGTAAAAATAAAAAAGGTGCTCCATTTGAATCTCCATAGTGTTTGAAAGCAACTTGGAAAAGAATAGACCAAAGAGGTTACTGCCAAAACACAGCCTTGCTTTACCCAATCAGCTAGAAGTGCCAAGTGAGATGATCCATCTAAACGTCCTGCTGAGGACCCACATCACACGTCAGTTTTCAGCCACTTCAATTCACTCCACGTGTTATCAAGAAACAGTTGAGCACACTACATATTGCAAAGGCTAAGGGCCTTGACAGCATTCCAGCAATAGTAGTGAAGAAATGTGCTCCATAACTAGCCATGCTCCTTGCCAAGTCATTAAGCTGTTCCAGTACATCTACTGCACAGGGACACTGCAAGAAAAAATTACTCAGGTACATTTTTTTCCACAAACAGCAGGAGAACATCCCTGCACTCCCCTTCCACCTAACTAACTCCATCCCATTGGGGTGACCTCTTAATAATTGGCAAAGGGATAGAAGGTGTTGTTATCTGTGCTATCAAATAGCATTTATTCAACAATAACTCTGCTTTACCTCCACAGATACTGCCAGACCTGCTAAATTTCTACAGCAATTTGTTTGTGTTAAATACATTCAATTTGGTGGTATGTTAATTATATACATATCAGACGATCATGTTTAGAATCACAATCAATTCATCCAGATTTATTTAATCAATAAAGAATAACAAGCTTATTAAAAATAAAGCTTACTCAAATAAACATGTAAAGGTTATTAACATTAAAAGATTTAGACAATGCAGGATTAGTCATAATTTATGTTAACAAAACGCAAAACAGAACAACAGACATACAATGGTGTAACACACCACAGAATATATCAAACAACAATTATAATTGAGACAGACTCCACAGATTGCTCAGCAACAAGCCCCCCCACCCGCCACCTCATTTGTTCATGGGAATGTGGGTCACCAAATCTCACTAAAACTTCACAAGGGATTCCAATTGTTCACTTTTGACTAACTGGCCTTGAAACTGCCTTGAACCGCTCTTTCACAGACTACCCCAATAACCCCAATGTTAAAGAACAAAGAAAATTTACAGCCCAGGAACAGTCCTTTCAGCCCTCCAAGCCTGAGCCAATCCAATCCAAATCCGCTGTCTAGATCTGTCGCCCAAGTCCTAAGCGTCTGTATCACTCTGCTGCCCACCTACTCATGCATCTGTCCAGATGCATCTTAAATGAATCTACCATGCCTGCCTCTAATACCTCTGCTGGCAATGCATCCCAGGCACTTACCACCCTCTGTGTAGAGTACTTGCCGCGTGACTCCCCCTTAAACTTTTCACTTCTCACCTTGAAAGTGTAACCTCTCGTTATTGAATCCTTCACCTTGGGAAAAAGCTTATCTCTATCCACTCTGTCTATACCATTCATGATTTTGTAGACCTCAATCAGGTCTCCCCTTCAATCTCCTTTTTTCTCAAAAAAACAATCCTAACCTACTCAACCTCTCTTCATAGCTAGCACCTTTCATACCAGGCAACATCTTCGTAAACCTTCTCTGCACCCTCTCCAAAGTGTCCACATCCTTTTGGTAATGTGGCGCCCAGAACTGTACACAATATTCTAAATGCAACCGAACCAATGTCTTGTACAATGTTAACATGACCTTTCAGCTCTTATAATCAATACCCTGTACAATGATGGCAAGCATACCATATGCCTTCTTGACCACTCTTTCCATCTGTGCAGCAACCTTCAGGGTACAATGGACCTGAACTCCCAGATCTCTCTGCCCATTAACTTTTCCCAAGGCTCTTCCGTTTACTGTATAATTCGCTCTAGAATTAGACTTCCCAAAATGCATCACCTCATATTTGCCTGGATTGAACTCCATCTGCCACTTCTCCACCCAACTCTCCAGTCTATCTATGTCCTCCTGTATTCTCTGACAGTCCCTTATGCTTTCTGCTACTCCACTAATCTTCGTGTCATCTGCAAACTTGCTGATAATACCAACAGTGCCCTCTTCCAGATCATTTATGTATATCACAAACAACAGTGGACCCTGCACAGACCCCTGTGGAACACCACTGATCACCTTTCTCCATTTCGAGAAACTCCCTTCAACTGCTACTCTTTCTCCTATTGCTCAACCAGTTCTTTATCCACCTAGCTAGAACACCCTGCACACCATGTGACTTCACTTTCTCCATTAGTTTACCACGAGAAACCTTATCAAACCTTATCAAACACCTTACTAAAGTCTGTGTATATGCCCTTCCTTCATCTATCAACTTGGTCACTTCCTCGAAGAACTCTTAAGTTGGTAAGGCACGATTTCCCCCGTACAAAACCATGTTGCCTAACACTGACAAGCCCATTCTTTTTCAAACATAAGTAGACCTTATCCCTCAGTACCTGCTCCAGCAACTTTCCCACCACTGACGTCAGGTGCACTGGTCTGTAGTTACCCGGATATCCCTCCTACCCTTCTTGTACAGGGGGACAACATGACCAACCCTCTTGTACTCTGGCACCTCACCAGTGTTTAAGGATAATATAAAGATATTTGTCAGGGCCCCAGCTATTTCCTCTCTAGCTTCCTTCAGCAACCTGGGATAGATCCCATCTGGTCCTGGGGATTTGTCCACCTTAACATCCAGCCTGCCCAACACATCTTCCCTACTTATGTCAACATGATTCAGAGTAATCAAACTTCTAACTCTAATCTCAACATTCATCATATCCCTCTCCTCAGTGAATACTGATGCAAAGTAATCATTCAGAATCTCACCCATTTTCTCAGGTTTGACATACAGCCTTCTTATTTATCCATTAGTAGACCAATCCTTTCTCTAGTTACCTTTGCTTTCAATGGGACATGCTGATCCTGCACTATCTTTCACCTATCTTTGAAAGCCCCCCACTTTGTGGGCGGCACGGTGGCACAGTTGTTAGCACTGCTGCCTCACAGCGCCTGAGACCCGGGTTCAATTCCCGACTCAGGCGACTGACTGTGTGGAGTTTGCACATTCTTCCCGTGTCTGCGTGGGTTTCCTCCGGGTGCTCCGGTTTCCTCCCACTGTCCAAAGATGTGCAGGTCAGGTGAATTGGCCATGCTAAATTGCCCGTAGAGTTAGGTAATGGGGTAAATGTAGGGGTATGGGTGGGTTGCGCTTCGGCGGGTCGGTGTGGACTTGTTGGGCCGAAGGGCCTGTTTCCACACTGTAAGTAATCTAAACTTACCAAATTTGGACTTCCTTTCAAATAGCTGTGTCCAATCCACATTTCCGAGCTCCAATTATATTTAGATATAATTGGCCTTGGCCCAGTTTAGTACTCATCCCATAGGATCACTTCCATCTTTGTCTAAGAGAATTCTAAAACCTACAGAATTGTGGTCACTGTTACCAAAGAAATCTCCCACCGCAACTTCCACCACCTGGCCTGGCTTATTCCCCAACACCAGGTCCAATATGGCCCCTTCCCTCATCAGACTATTGACATACTGCTCCAGAAAACTCTCCTGGACACTTCTTACAAATTCTGTCCCATCCTCTGACACTAAGTGTATCCCAGTCAATGTTAGGAAAATTAAAATCTCCCATCACCGCCTGTTGCCTCTACATCTTTCCATAATCTGTTTCTCCATCTGTTCCTCTACTTCATGCTCACTGTTGGGAGGCCTGTAATACAGCCCCAGCAATGTAGCTGCACCCTTCTTATTTCTCAGCTCCACCCATAATGCCTCACTGCTCAATCCCTCCATCATGTCCTCCTTTAGCACAGCCATGATATCATCCCTGACCAGCAATGCAACTCCTGTCCCGCTTTTACATCCCTCCCTGTCCTGTCTGAAGTGTTTATATCCTGGAACATTTAGTTGCAAACCATGCCCTTCCTTCAACCAAGTCTCTGTGATTGCAATAACATCATACTCCCAGGCACCAATCCAAGTCCTAAGTTCATCTGCCTTCGCCCTATACTCCTTGCATTAAAGTATATACATTTCAGGCCACCAGTTTTTTTTTGCATTCATCTGCTCTCTGCCTACTCTTCCCCTTATGATTTCATGATTCATACATTTATATGTTCTGGCATTCCACCTTCCTTTCCTGGGTCTACACTCTTCTGGATTCTGGAAACTGCTCTCATAAGCTTGGCTCCAGCTGGTGGCTAGTTCCATCAAGCCAGTACTGGCCCTGGCAGAATTGCAATCTGGTTCAGTTATTCTGATCCCGGATATGAGGGACTATCTTGAGGTCAGGTTGAGTCGGCTCATGTGCTCAATGGTTTAGAAGAATGAAAGGTAACATTGAAACACACATGGTTCTTAGGGGACTTGATAGGCTAGATGAGGAGAGTCTGCTTCCCCTTGTGGCAGAATCTAGGACTAGAGGGGATAATCCCAGAATGAGGGTTCACCCACTAAAGACAGATGTGTGGGGTTTTTTTCTCTAAAGGTAGTGAATCTATGGAATTCTGTACCACACTATAGAGATAAATCGTTAAGTATATTCAAGGCTAAGATAGCCAGATTTTTAATCAGTAAGAGAATTAAGGGTTGCAGAGAATTTGTTACAATGTGTGAGATGGTTATGAGGATAAATCAGTAAAGGAGTTCAGGATTGAGATAGCCACGATCTCATTTAACGCAGAGCAGACTTGGCAGGCTGAATACCTTATTTTTGCTGCTAAACTCTTAAAGTTAAACATTCCTTTCTGATTGGAGAAATACAATAATCCAATTGTTTGTTTTCAGTTTGCATCGAGGGCGGCACGGTGGCACAGTGGTTAGCACTGCTGCCTCACAGCGCCAGGGACCTGGGTTCAATTCCCGCCTCAGGCGACTGACTGTGTGGAGTTTGCACGTTCTCCCCGTGTCTGTGTGGGTTTCCTCCGGGTGCTCTGGTTTCCTCCCACAGTCCAAAGTTGTGCGGGTCAGGTGAATTGGCCATGCTAAATTGCCCGTAGTGTTAGGTAAGGGGTATATGTAGGGGTATGGGTGGGTTGCGCTTCGGCGGGTCGGTGTGGACTTGTTGGGCCGAAGGGCCTGTTTCCACACTGTAAGTAATCTAATCTAATTAGGATAACTGTTCTCTTACCTTTTCTCGTATTGCATCACCACTCTGGCCCAAACTCTTAATCAGTCTTTTCTCCCCATGGACGCTCAATGATGCACATGAATTCATTTATTTCCTGTTTTCACTGACCTTAATGACTGCAATCTGCAACAAGAATTCTTCATGGCTACACACAATTGTTTCATTGCCACATCACTGATTTCGGTATTTTCCAGCCTGAAAAATTGAAAACATTCTGATCAAATCTAATTCTCAGGCAGATCCTTCATGTAGAATTAAATTCAAACTCAAAGGTGTTTGATCAGGTGTCACGCAAAGCATTTTTAAACAGTATTAAAGCTGTGTTTTTCAAGGTATGGAAATCAGCATGAATAAGAAATTAGCTAAGGGACAATTAGCGAGTTTTATTTTATTTGTTCATAGGCTGTGGGCATCACTGGCAACATTTATCACCCATCCTGAATTGCTGTAGAATTGAGTGGGTTGGTAAAAAAAAAGAAAATCAAAGAACAGCAGATGCTGGAAATCATAAACGAAATTGTTTGGAAAACTCAGCAGCTCTGGCAGCATCTGTGGAGAGAAAGCAGAGTTCATGTTTCAGGTCCAGGAATGCCTCTTCAAAAATGAGTTTGTGAATTGTTTGAATCTGGAGTCACAAGTTAGGATAGCAAATTTCCTTCCCCAAAAGGGTATTAGTAAAACACTGGGGTTTTTACAACTATGATTGAATGGTCATCATTAAGCCAGCTTTAATTCCAGATATTTACTGAATTCAAATTTCGCTAGCTGCCAGAGTGAGAGCTGAATCCATGTTCCCCTGGACATTATGATGACTAGTCCAGTGACATTACTACTAATTCACCATACCTTTTGGATTTATAAGTGAACAAAATTAAGTTCAATACATTTGGGCAATTTACATTCAGTAACTAGGCAGTAAGCATAAAATATCTTTTATCAGAAATACTGCTCATGAAACCATAAGTTTGTCATTAAAACCTATTTGTTTCATAATGTTCATTTCTCCCAATCAGGCCTATGTAAGACTCCAGATTCATGTCAGTGAAGCAGTTGCATTTTAACTGCTCTCTGAAGTGCTTCACCAAACCATTCAGCACTAACAAAACTGCTGCAATCCACAGGGCAGCATAGTGACTCAGTGATTAGCACTGCTGCCTCACAGCATCGGGTTTGATTCCAAACTTGGGTGACTGTCTGTGTGGCGTTTGCACATTCTCCCCGAGTCTGCATGGGTTTTCTCCAGATGTTCCGCTTTCCTCTCAAAGTCGAAAGTGTGGCGCTGGAAAAGCACAGCAGGTCAGGCAGCATCCGAGAATCAGGAGAATCAACGTTTCGGACATAAGCCCTTCATCAGGAATGAGGATATTTCCTCTCAAAGTCCAAAGAAGCGCAGGTTAGGCGGATTGGCTCTGCTAAATTGCCCATAGTGAATGGAGATGTGCAGGCTAGGTGGATTAGCCATGGGAATTGCAGGATTATAATGTAAGGATGTGAGTCTGGTTGGGATGCACTCTTAAGGGATGATGCAGTCTTGATGGCCAAATGGCCTGTTTCCACACTGTTGGGATTCTATGATTTACCACACAGACTGAAATTGTTCAAGTTGGCAGCTCAGCTCCCCTCCTTATCAGGAACAAGTAGGGATGAGAGCATGGAGGCTCAGTGGTTAGCACTGATGCCTCACAGCACCAGGGACCCAGGTTTGATTCCAGCTTTGGGCAACTGTCCGTGTGGAGTTTGCATATTCTCCCCATGGCTGTGTGGGTTTCCTCCGGGTGCTGCAATGATGTGCAGGTTAGGGTGTATTGGCCATGCTAAATTGCCCATAGTGTCAGGGATGTGTAGTTTAGGTGCATTAGTCAGGGGTAAATGTAGAGTAGTGGGGAATGGGCTCGAGTGGGATATTCTTCGGAGAGTCAGTGTGGACTTGTTGGGCCAAAGGGATTCTGTGATAAATGCCAGCTTTTCAAGCTATGGTCACACCTTCAAATGAACAAAATAAGTAAACCCAAAGCCCAGGGCAATATAGTGACTATGACTTCAAGAGGACATAAGCAAGCAAGTTAACAAACCATATAGAAGATCAAATTTAATGCAGAGAAAACATCTAACAAATCATTGTGACCTGTACTAAACAAGCCGTCACAATGCTAACCCTGCCAACGAAACCAATATTAAGTACTTTCCAAACAAATCAATGGTTGCAGCAAAATTATGGTTGCAAACATAAACAGAGGTTCCTTTAAATGTGACTCTTTAATCCAACATTTTAATGTCCAAGTTCCTTACATCCAGAATTCAAAATCTATGGCTCGTACAACCAGGTCTTGCATATTGTATGATCCTTTATGGTGAGAGGTCATGTACTGAGGACTCCTTTCACCTGATTATGTTCCAACAAGTCTAGTACCAAATGTATGAGAACTATTATTGATGGATATTGATTGGAATCACCATGTAACTGATATGAAACTCATGGTAACCACTGCCTGACCAAACAGAGCTTTATTTCCCACTTCGCAATTACAGTCGGAGTTATAGGACAGATCAGCACCGAAATAGATGCTTCGTTCCAATTCATTCATGTCGACCATATATCCTAAATTTATCTAGTTTCATTTGTAGAACTCATATGTAGATAGAAGACTATTACTGGCCTTATTGTGTATAAGGTTCCTCTCCAGTAATTTCTGCTCAAGGTTCGGGCTTGCCAAAATGTGCCTTACAGGACTAGTTTGTAAGGCATTGTATTACTCCTATTGTAACACCTGTTTATAAAATCTTATTTAATTCCCACTACAACACTTTACATTTGAACCGATTCCAAATTGAATTCCTGGTCATTTGAGTTTGGGAAGAAGTCAGGCAGGTTCAATCAGACTCATCAAGCATTTAGTGCTGAAATGTACCTGCACCCACAATAGTGTTAATATCTGACTATATTGTCAAGATATTCAATGGGAGCTTCTTGTCATTGCATTGTACCCATTTAATTCCAGACACATTTTTGGACAGCTTCTTCTCAGGTCAGGTGCTATTATTTGTTCAAGTAGTTGGAACTTTACTAACACTCCAACCTGAAATCTGCTCAGGTTTGTCTAGTTTAAAATACATTGATGTATGATCAAGAATGAGCCTTGCAATTTCAAATCATTCCTTGTCTTTTTAAACTTAGCCAAGTGGAATTTGTTGTTATTGTTCAGTTGGGTACATTCATTTTGTATTTTCTACCATACATTATTCTAATCCTGGGATTGAATCTCTCCATGTAAAAAATGAGGTCTGCAGATGCTGGAGATCACAGCTGCAAATGTGTTGCTGGTTAAAGCACAGCAGGTTAGGCAGCATCTCAGGAATAGAGAATTCGACGTTTCGAGCATAAGCCCTTCATCAGGAATTTGATGAAGGGCTTATGCTCGAAACGTCGAATTCTCTATTCCTGAGATGCTGCCTAACCTGCTGTGCTTTAACCAGCAACACATTTGCAGCTTGAATCTCTCCATGCCTAGTTGCCCTGCCATCATTCCTCTGCCCTTCAGAATTGTCATATAAATTCCAACAGATGACACTCCGTCCCTGTAAAATTACGGTGATCTGAACCCAAAATCACTTTAAGGTAGGGAACTGACTTTGTTATGATGGTAAGTGCACTGTGGTGTACAGTTATGAAAGGAGAACCAGAGTGCCACCACTGTATCATCTCACAAGGTTAAAAGACTGTCATTCTCTTACCAAAGTTCCTGAACTTGACTTTTGGATAGAATCAGGAGAGCTCCGAGAAAGTTCACCAGATGCTTTGTTATGTCTTTATTAACTAACCTAATGTAGCGAGAAATGAAAATTAAATATTAATGTATTTTTATCAAAGTTAAAACCCAAAGTCATAAAATAACAATAGCATTGAAATAGCCATCGAATTTGCATCCTTTGAAATAACGTGTTATGCTTCAAATATCTTACGGCGTTAATAAATATCCTTATTTCAATTTCAACTGGATTGTTGTACCCTTAAAATTGAAGAGAAACTTTTAAATTCTAGTACAGCAATTGAAGAATCACCGCATTCAAAACATTACGCTGAGGGGTGACCTTATAAAAGTTTATAAAATCATGAGGGACATGGATAGGGTAAATAGACACCCTGGGGTGGGGGAGTCCAAAACTAAAGGGCATAGGTTTAAAGTGAGAAGGGAAAGATTTAAAAGGGACCTAAGGGCCAATGTTTTCACACAGAGGGTGGTGCATGTATGTAATGAGCTGCCAGACAAAGTGTTGGAGGCTGGTGCAGTTACAGCATTTAAAAGGCATCTGGATGGGTATATGAATAGGAAGGATTTAGAGGGAAACTGGCCATGTGCTGGCAAATGGGACTAGATTGGGTTAGGATATATGGTCAGCATGGACAAGTCGGACCGAAGGGTTTGTTTCCTTGCTGTACATCTCTATGACTCTTTGACCCTCCAGATGCTACCAGACCTGTTCAGTTTCTCCAAAAAAATTTGAGTTTTTCTTGAAGGCTTTCATTTGTTTTATCTGTAATATTGTGCTTACTTGGATAATCCTAATGTAATTATGTTTGCAGTTGCAAGGGGTAGTGGAAGGCATTGCAGTCATATTTGGGACCACATCCATAAATGTTAAAACTTTAAGGATGAGGGCATGTTTAAAGTACAAGAAGGATAAATCTCTTTCTTCACTACAAGGCTGTAGTGATTGTAATGAGGTTAGCCAGGTGAACTTCATAGAATGAGGGTGGCACAGTGGCTCAGTGAGTAATGCTGTTGCCTCACAGCACCAGGAACCTGGGTCCCATTCCAGCCTCGGATGACTGCCTTTTTGGAGCTTGCACATTCTCATGTCTGCGTGGGTTTTCTTTGAGTGCTCCGGTTTTCTCCCACAGTCCAAAGATGTGCAGGGTAGGTGGATCTGCTATGCTAAGTTGCCCTTACTGTCTACAGATGTGTTAGTTAGGTGGATGAGCCATGGAAAGTGCAATGTCATGTGGATAGGATAGTGAGTCTGAATGGGATGCTCTTCAGGGAGTCGGTGTGGACTTGCTGGACTAAATAGCCTGTTTCCATACTATAGAGGGTCAATGGTTCAATATGAGTGCCCTAATTAATAAACAGGGGTATCAGAGGTTCTGGTCACTCAGAGCTGGCTCTGAGAGAGCAGGATCAGTGTCAGGGACTTTACATGTGTAAATAAAGGGTTTCTTGGTGAAGGAATACCAGCCTCTGTGGAGTTATTTCAGGCAATGAGAGAAAAGCATGTCCCTGAGGACATTTGTTCGCAATGGTCTTCTTTGAGTTTAGTAAGCATTTCTGGCATCATGTTGTTCTTTTTGGGAAGCTTGACTCATTCAAGCCGGCTGTTGAAAACAGGGCCCAGTATGTGGAAAGAATGCAATTTGTTTTTGTGCAAATGACATTGGGGTAGACGAAAATCAACTGGTAATCCTCCCAACAGCTTGCGGAGCTGTAGTCTTTTTTGGTCATTAGGAATTCTTCCTGATGCATCTTTCAAGCATAGGCAGATTTAGTTAAGGAACATTACAGTTACAAGTCTCCTCTAATTCTGATACACTGTCAGTTTTACTCAGCAATTCTAGAACCAGATGAAACCATTTCAGGGTTTTTGACCAGGTTAAGACAACAGGCATGTGACTTTGGTGTAACTCCTAATGAGATGTTGAGAGTTTCTTCAAGATCAGGCTAGGTTAACTAAATTGAGTAAGAGAACTCATAGGCTTGTACCTAGAAGAGTGCACACCTTGGTAAGTCCATATTGTTTGGAACAGTTAAATTGCTTAGCAGCATCTGAATCAGAATTAATAAAAATAAATGTCTGGTTAAACAGTCACCCAGATCTAATGGAGGTCAATACGGGTGCGGCTGTATCAGTGACCGCAGAAGTCTTAACAAAATTTGTTCTGCACTCCAGCCATCAAGTTTGCACAAGATCTTAATTAGACTGTAATCTTACACTGGGGAACCTGTGCAGATTAAGGGTACAACTTCCATTCTGGTCTCTTATGAGAAGCAGATGGTGCAATTACCATTGATTGGTGTAAAAGGGTTGGACCCAAACAGAATAGGGCAAAATCAGCTGAGGACAATTCACAATGGCTTAACATTCTTTCAATTAGAAAATTATTACATGAGTAACGTCCTTATTAAATACCCAAGGTTTTTCAGAAAGGTCTAGGGACTACCAAAGCAGCTAAGGCCACCTTGCATGTTGACCAGGAAGCAATTCTACAATTCCTTAAAGCCTGACCAGTGCCATTTGCCTTACGGGCAAAAGTAGAGGTAGAAATCAGAAGGCTGGAAAGCGAAGGAATCATCAAACCAACACAGTTTGAAGAATGGGCAGCACTAGTCATAACCCTGATTGCGAAGCCAATGGGTCAATTTGCCTTTTATACAAATTGTAAACCATTTTTCACAACTGGATAACTACCCAATGTCTTGCATGGAGGACTTATATACAAAGCTGGCAGGGGGGGTTGTCCAGCTTGCATTGAGCTGCCTCCCATTGGCAGATACACCAGTAGTGATACTGCCACTGGAAGAGTCTGTAATGGTTTCAGATTTTCTGGGCACTCTTCCAGTGACAGATAACTGGCCACCATTTACCAGTGGAGCATTTCCTAAATTTGAATGTTATTCATCATATGAAGACAGCACCATTCCATCCATCACCCAATGGTCCGGCAGAAAGAACAGTCCAAACATTGAAGGCAGGCTCAAAGAAACAACCTACAGCTTCACTAGATACCAGACTGTCCTGGTTCCTATCTATGTATCAAATGAAAGCTGGAAACTTGCAAATGGTACAGGAGCAAAACAGGATACATTTCCATTTGTTCCACAACCCGTGGGTTCTCCCTCTCCATCAAGTGTGGAAGGTGTCTGGATGGAATCTGAGATGAGCTTGGCAGATGTTGCTGCCTTGATGCTTTTGCTGCCTGGAATGGAGAATGAATTTCTTCTGAGATACTCCAGGTGCAAGATGTGCTACATGTCACCCGTATCAGTGGCAGAGTTGGAGGAACCTGACCCGATGAGAAAGTGACTCCAGGAGGAGCTAAAAACAAAAGAACTGGACTCAGATGGAGAATGGTATAGTGATTGTAATGAGGTCACCCAAGTGGACCTCATAGAATAGGACTTCCCTGATTGGACCAGGTTAACAGTCCCTATCAAGGAGCCCTGGCTGACAGATACACAGGAGTGTCAGAAGTTGTGTTCACTCTAAGAGTTAAATCTGAGAGAGCTGAATGAGTGTCAAGAACTTCGACGTGGGGCGGCATGGTGGCTCAGTGGTTAGCACTGCAGCCTCACAGCACTAGGGTCCCAGGTTCAATTCCAGCCTCGGGCGACTCTCTGAGTGGAGTTTGCACATTCTCCCCGTGTCTGCATAGGTTTCCTCCAGGTGCTCCAGTTTCCTCCCACAATCCATAGATGTGCAGGTCAGGTGAATTGACCATGCTAAATTGTCCATAGTGTTAGGCACATTAGAGGGAAATGGGTCCAGGTGAGTTACTCTTTGGAGGGTCGGTGTAGACTGGTTGGGCCGAAGGGCCAGTTTCCACACTGTAGGGAGTCTAACGTCTAAATAAAAAGTGACTTGATGACAGGATACCAGCCTCAATGGAGTTATTTCAAAGCCAGTGTTCCAATTTAGTAGAAAGTCTGAAAACTGAAGAACACTGGAAGAATCTTCTGCACATTTGCAATTGCAGCAAAATTCTGTTCTCGTTAACTAGAAGTATACATACAACCAAATTAGCAGCACGTAGCACACACATTAATATATTGTTGTGGTTCTGTTCGCCGAGTTGGGAGTTTTTGTTGCAAACGTTTCGTTCCCTGTCTAGGTGACATCCTCAGTGCTTGGGAGCCTCCTGTGAAGCACTTCTGTGAAGTTTCCTCCGGCATTTATAGTGGTTTGTCTCTGCCACTTCCGGTTGTCAGTTCCAGCTGTCCGCTGCAGTGGCCGGTATATCGGGTCCATGCCATGGCACTCATCCACAGATTCTATCAACAAACACATAGACCTGGACCCAATATACCCGGCCACTGCAGCAGACAGCTGGAACTGACAACCGGAAGCAGCAGATTCAAACCACTATAAATGCCGGAGGAAACATCACAGAAGGGCTTCACAGGAGGCTCCCAAGCACTGAGGATGTCACCTAGACAGGGGACGAAACGTTTGCAACATAAATTCCCAGCTCGGCGAACAGAACCACAACAACGAGCACCTGAGCTACAAATCTTCTCCCAAACTTTGAATACATTAATGTACCTAGACCAAAGCATGCTATTTCTGTATCAGAGAAAATCAGGAGATCAATGAACTATAGCTTGTTTTAACTCCAAAGAAGGTTTTTACTCTATGCCATGTTCCAACATGACAAGAAATTTAAAAACCTAGGCCAATTGTAATTCCCAGTGTGACATCAGAATAATTTGTGACTTCAGAAACAGCAAAAAATAAAATCTCCCAATTATATTTATAATTGTATAAACATGAATGGTGATATTACACAACTGGTGAAGAACAGTTGATATTAAGACAAGTGATATTAATTGTATGTATAATTGTGTATCCACATATGAAAGGATGATGAGATCCTTTCATTCAAATTTCAAGGGAAATGACGTACTTCACTTTTCTGAATAGTTTCGCAACAGGCAGCAACCTCCAGAGCAGTTCGTCAGAGAGGTTGTAATCAGCTATATTGAACTCCTCCATGTCGGAGTTCGATGCTTGGAGCACAAACGCTATGGCCGAGTATTCAGCCGCTTCCAGGTCTCGAGTCGCCAGAGCTCCTTCCCTTAGAGATTGCTTCAGTTTGTCGACTATACAGCCATCGTTCAGCTCATTTAAGCAATAGAACAGGTTCAGGCATCGTTCCGCAGGAATGTCCCTGTGTAAAGTTCTCTTGATGTAGGCTGCAGTCCGTGTGGCGTCCTCGCCGTCGCTCACCCCCTGGCTCGACAGACCCTGCAAAAGTTGGAGGTTCTTTTCTGTTGACAGGCCACAGAGGAAGCGGAAAAACATATCCAGGTGCCCATTTTGACTCCACACTGCTTTCTTGCATGCACTTTTACAAACATCAGAAAAGCTGGGACGGGAGACTAGGCCTCGCAACTTCGTCATCAGCCCCTTTGCCAGTGGGTTTGGGTGCTGGCCCATGTGGTGCTGAAGGAAAACATACAGGGCAGCAAAATACTCCTGCATTGTCAGGTGTATGAAGGCATAAGCCTTGTGCTGAAAGATAGGCTCGTCTTGGAGGAGGATCTCTTTGCAAAAGCCATCACATAGCAGAGATAGGTCTACCCTAAATGACTCCATGTCCCTTTGATGGAAGACCAGCTTCTGGACTTTCAGACAATGGAAAGCCAACCTTCCCAGGTTCAGAATGACTGGGCGCTTAGCTTGCAGCAAGTCACTGACCTTTTCCCTCTCAGTTACCCCGTGGCTCTGCTTATCTTGGTGGTACATTATCATCACAATCAAGAAGTTGCTGTAGACCTCAGTGATGGTTCTGGGGATATGTTGGTGGATGTCGGTCTCACTG
Source organism: Hemiscyllium ocellatum (assembly GCF_020745735.1). Taxonomy (NCBI): domain Eukaryota; kingdom Metazoa; phylum Chordata; class Chondrichthyes; order Orectolobiformes; family Hemiscylliidae; genus Hemiscyllium; species Hemiscyllium ocellatum. The sequence continues at coordinate 29,322,308 of NC_083433.1, read as the reverse complement.
CAAGATTTCATGGCATGTAGCAGGACAGTGGCCAGAATCCAACAGAAAGCTGGGACATAGCACATGGTGAAAAGGCTAGGTTGCCTCATTATATTGGACAAAATCATATCCGCCCTTCCTTTGCATTTTTTGCGAAAGTATTCCTCTTTCTCTTCATCTCGAAACCCTTGAATTTCCGTCAGTCTGTCAATGTAAGCAGCTGGGATTTGGCGGGCAGCTGCAGGGCGGGCCGTTATCCAAACGGAGGCATGGGAAAGCAGGGTTCCTTTAATTAAATTCACGAGGAGAACATGGAGTTTCATCATGTGCTCGACATCAGCATATTCGGGGCTTTTATTGAAATCCAAGCAGAGACGACTTTCATCCAAGCCATCAAAGATGAAGAGACATTTGATGTTGGTGTCCTTTAAGAAGGTTGCCGTGTCCCCAGTGTGAGGGTAGTATCTCTGGACCAGTTGGCTGATGCTGAGTTTACTTTCTGTCAGCAGATTGAGTTCCCGGAACGGGAACATGAACAGGAAGTCAAAGTCCAAGCCCGCCGAGCCATTACTCCAATCATAAACAAACTTATGCACACAGATAGTTTTCCCAATTCCCGCCAATCCCTTGGTTAAGGTGATCCTTGGTGGCCGGGATTGCTGCAGCGAACAGACGAATATTTCTGTGTAGTCAATGGAACGGGCACCAGACCTTTCCTGCTTGGACATAGCTTCAATATCCATCACCTCATGTCTTTGGGGAATCGAGTTGCAGTCGCCTTCAGTTATCCAAAGGTTGGTGAAATTCTCTGTTAGCAAGATCTTTTCACCTGGCTTGCTTGTGTATTCAGTGATGTACTGGACTTTTTCCCTCAGCATCTTCTTATGATTATTAATAACTCCCGCAATGTCCACAGTGTCTCTTCGCATTCGTCGGCTTTCTGTTAGGAATGGTACAGAAAAACCATATTACTTTTAGACAGAATGATGTTCCTAGCAAAAAGGAACAGAGGTTCAAAATAAGGGCTCTCCTATTTAAGATATAGATGATGAGTTTGTTTTCAGAGTGTAGTGGAATGCTCTACCTCCAGAGAACAATGGAAGCAGGGGTATGGATTTTCAAGTCAAGGTGGATTTATTCTTGACTAACAAGAGAGTCAAAGAGTATCAGATTTAGGTGCAGGAAGAGGAGCTGGAATCTGACTAGCCATGATCAAATGGTGAAACACATTCAAGAGACCAAATTGCCTATTTCTGCTGTTAATTGGCATATTGATACTGTCTATCATAATGTCTGTTCAACTTTACATTGATTGTAGGATAGTTCATTTTTATCTTGTATTTCATAATACTTTAGATCAGAAGGTTTAGGTTTGATTGTCAAGATTCTGCAGGCAAATGATAAGTGAACATTGGCTGTTGGTTTACTGCATTTAATCTAGGAATTATAGTTCAGTATGGAGGTAGAGCGGAAAACAGGAGGGCCTGGAGATCAGCACCAGCACCTAAAGAAACTATCCAGCCTGGTCCACTCAATTCAATAAATGGGGTTAAATATGGTTACAGAACTTAATGTAAAACGCAGTGGTCTATGGAGTAGAATTAACTTTTGATCCACAGGGCTGAAAATGTGTTGCTGGAAAAGCACAGCAGGTAAGGCAGCATCCAAGGAACAGGAAATTCGATGTTTCGGGCATAAGTCCTTCATCAGGAATGGCCTTTTGATTCATAGGTCCCTGGCATCAGTACTCGGAAAGTGAGAGCTGTAATGTTGGGATTGTCTGAATCATGCTGAGACCAGTGGGCTTTAATCCTAATAGTGAGGTGAAGAGTCAAGTCTGAGAGGCTGTGATAAATTAAAGAGGGAAAAATAAGGCAACAGAGCAAGGTAGTAATAAGGGAAGTATAATCAGTTTGGCAGGAAGGGACAGAGTGCACAAACTTGAGAGTGTGCTAGCAGATAAGACCAAAGATTGCAAAAGTATGTTTTTGTTTAAACAGAGTTAAAGGCTCTGTATCTGAATATGCATTGCAATCATAATAAAAAGATGAATTGACAGCTCAAATGTAAATACGTATGAGCTGATAGCCATCACAGTGACAAGGCTGCAAGCTGACAAGGCTAGGGCCTGAAAATTCAAGGACACGTGGCATTTCAGAAGCTAGAGAAGCTAGGAAATAGTTGACGATAATGATTTTTGAGAAGATTTGTAGCTCAGGTTGACGATAAGTATGTGAGTTAGCTCGCTGAGCTGGAGGATTTGTTTTCAGACGTTTCGCCATCATACTAGGTAACATTATTGGTGAGTGACTCCGGTGAAGCGCTGGTGATATGTCCCACCACTCCATTTATAGGTCTTGGTTCCATAAGGTGGGCAATGTCATTTCCAGTTTTTTTTTTCAAGGGAATGTAGATACGATCTAAATCGATGTGATTATTGATGGAGCTCTGGTTAGAGTGCCATGCCTCTAAGATTCTCCTGTGTGTCTTTGTTTCACCTGTTCTAGGATGTGTGTGTTGTCCCAGTCAAAGTGGTGTTCTTTTTTGTCTGTATGTATGGAAACTAGTGATAGTGGGCCGTGTCTTTTGATGGCTAGTTGGTGTTCGGGTATCCTGGTGGCAAGTTTCCTGCTTGTTTGTCTGATTTTTTTTTACAGTTCTTGTATGGCTTCTTGTAAATGACATTAATTTTGCTGAAGGTATCTAATTGATCATTTCAGTTCATTAGCCACTGATTAAGTGTTTTGGTTGATTTGTGGGTTACCGTGATACCAAGGGGTCTGAGTAGTTTGGAAGTCTACAAACCCAAACAAGCAGACACAACGCAACCAAAAACTGTAGCCACATTACCTTATATCAAAGACTTCCAGACTACTCAGACCCCTTGGCATCATGGTAGCCCACAAACCTACCAACACCTTTAAACGGTGACTAATGAACCTAAAGGATCCATTAGATACCATCAGCAAAACTAACGTCATTTACAAGATACTATACAAGAACTGTAAAAAACACTACATCAGACAAGCAAGCAGGAAACTTGCCACCAGGATATACGAACACCAACTAGCCATCAAAAGACATGACCCATTATCACTAGCTTCCATACATACAGACAAAGAAGGACGTCACACACATCCTAGGACACGCGAAACAAAGACACGCATGAGAATTCTTAGAGGCATGACATTCTAACCAGAACTCCATCAATAATCACATCAATTTAGATCCTATCTACCTTCCCTTGAAATAAAGAACTGAAAATGACATCATCCACTTTAAGAAACCAAGACTTGTAAATAGAGAGGAAACAATAAAGGTTGGAACTCCATTGTGGGAGTTGTGTGTAGACCTACTAACATCAATCACTATGGAGGATGATTCTCTAAATTCAGCCAACGTCTCATTAGATTGGAAAATGAACATCTCTGTTCATAAAGAAGGATTAATGAGGGTAGCGCAGCAGATATTGTTGCCATGAAATTTAATAAAGCACTTGACAAAGTCCCAGAATAGGATTAGGGATAGCATTGTTTAGCACTAAAGGTTATTGTAAATTGTTTCCTTGTAAAGTTGAGACTGTTTAATTTGGTATTGGTTTAATTCGGTAATGATTTGACTGGTTCAGTGTTGTGAAACACCTTGGCAAATTCATTCATAGCATTCTGCTTAGAGATGTCTAACTTATTTTAAGGAGAGTCTAAACAACAGTTTACATCCCTAGGTGGGCTTCAATAAGAAGTGACCATCGGGTCCCTTGAAGTCGAGCCCACCAGGCTGGTATCCTCAGAATTCAGCGTTCAAAACTGTAGTGCTGGAAAAATCACAGCAAGTCAGATAGCATTCGAGGAGCAGGAGTGTTGACATTTTGGGCATAAGCCCTTCGTCGTTCCTGAAGGGCTTATGCCCAAAACATTGACACTCCTGTTCCTCGGATGCTGCCTGACCTGCTGTGCTTTTCCTGTGCCACACGTTTCGACTCTGACACTCCGGCATCTGCAGTCCTCACTTTATCCTCAGAATTCAGCCTTATTTGTAATTAAAAGAGTAATACCTCACTTGAAAACCAGGATTTAAGTGAGTAACTGAGGATACAGGCAGCTGCCCTGAAATTGGCTCATCAAATAGGTGTTCTACAGGAGCCATAGCAAACAAAGCATGAGCTGTAAAAGGTGATACAGAAAATCTGAGCAAGTCAACTTCGAGGAGAACAGGGGTTTACATTTTGTGTGGGAATCCTAAAGTCATTGGCAGCTCTTGGTACCCTCACATACTCCACTACTCCAATCAAAATGACTGCCAGGCGTTTTAAAGAGCAGCTGGAACATGCAGCAGATATTGAGTCAAGGATCTAGGGATAGATGCAATACACAGGTATGCGAAATTCTACAGCCAGGCCAGAGGATGGGGTCAAAGACCTATCTCTGAGTAGTGTTAGAAGGGATCACCATGCTCTAGTTCCACCTGTCTTAAGACTTAGAGAGGCTGCAACAAGAAATTAGAACATAGAACAGTACACCACAGGAACAGTCTCTTCAGCCCGCAATGTTGCATTGAACATGACGCTAAATTACACTGATCCCTTCTGCCTGCCCTTGGTCTATATCCCTCCATTTCTTAACTAAAAGTCTCTAAAACACCCCCATCAGATCTGCCTCCACCACAGCCCCTGACAGTACTTTCCGGACTCCTACCACTCTCTGGCTAAAAAACTTGCCCCTCACATCTCCTTTGAACTTTTCCCCCTCTCACCTTAAATGTATGCCCCTATTATTTCAACTCTGGTAAAAAGACACTGACCATCAATCCTACCTATGCACCTCATAATGTTATAGACTTCTATCAAGTCTTCCTTCAGCTTCCGCGACTCCAGGTAAAACAACCTGAGTTTTTCTAGCTCAAACCCTCTAATTCAGGTAGCATCCTGGTCTTCTGCACCCTCTCCAAAGCCTCCTTATTCTTCCTGTAAAGTGGCAACTAGAGTTGAACACAACCCTCTAAATGTGCCCTAACCAAAGTCTAACAACATGAGTCATCCTGATTCTTGGACACAATTCCACAACCAATATATTTAAGTGTGCCATATGCCCTCTTTTCCACCCTAAATTTACGTGGACACTTTCAGGGAGCAATGGATTTGAACCCCAAGTTTGCTCTGTACACCAATGCTGTTCAAGATCCTGCCAATAACTGTATACTTTTCCTTAACATTTGATCTCCAAAAGAGCAGCACCTGACACTTACCTGGATTAAATTGCATCTGCCAATTCTCTGCCCATATCTGAAACAGATCTATATCCTGATGTATCCTTTGACAACTTTCTACACTACCCATAACCTGTGTGTTGTCTGCAATTTACTAATCTACCCATCTACATTTTTATCCAAGTCATTTATTTCTATATATCAAACAGCAGAGGTCCCAGGATGGATCTCTGTGGAACACCACTAAGTCATGGACCTCCAGCCTGAAAAACACCCTTCCATAATTACCTTCTGTCTTCTATGGGCAAGATAATTCTGAATCAAAGCAGCTAAATCACCATGGGTCCCATGCATCTTAAGTTTCTGAATGAGCCTACCATGAGGGATGTTGTCGAAAGCCTAACTAAAATCCATGTTGATAACATCCACTGCTCTAGCTTCAATCACCTTTGTCACCTCCTTGAAAACTTCAAGTTAGTAAGACATGACCTCCCCCACACAAAGCCATGTTCATTGTCCCTAATAAAGCCATGCATTTCCAAATGCATGTAAATCCTATCCCTATGAATTCTCTCCAATAACTTCTCAACCACCAATGTAAGAGTCAATGACTATGGTCTCCTGGGTTATCCCTATTTGCCTTCTTGAACAGAGGAACAACATTAGCTACTCGCCAGTCCTCCAGGACCTGTCCAGTGGCTAGTGAGGATACAAAGATCTTGATCATGGCCTCAGAAATCTTAAATATAGCTGAAGCTTTACTCCAATATAGCCACTCCCATACCTTGATAACATGGAAGAGAGATCCAGAAAAGGACCCAACAATAGTATGCTCGCTAGCAAAATGCAGTAAGTGTTCCCTTATCCAGCATAGGAGGACACTCTTGGACAATAAAAAGAGGCCCAAATGGACAGTATTCTACAGCAGACCAGACTGACTCTGGACCACAGGTTCCATAGCCCAAGACATATGGTAAGAAATGCATGACAAATTAGGAAAGAAGGCCATTAAGATAACCATATCAACAGCAATAGCATGCGGCCTAGAAGATTCCCCATCCAACCAGTTGAGGTTAGATCACTGTGAGAGCAAATAGGCAAATTGATAAATTGGCAAATCTAAAGCTTGGACACCAGAGTACAGGAAAACATGGTCCATGGGTCAGTTCCATTCCCAATATGAAAAGGCTTATTCAAATGAAAGAAAGGCAGTCAGAGACAGGGAAGCAGCCCAGGCCTGTATTGATAGGCTAGAACAGCAATGTAAGGGCTGTAGGCAGCAGCAAGAGTGCTGCACAATAATAATGCAGGAAAGGTCAAGACTCTTACAATTGGCAAATGCACAAAGTACCAGGAAAGGATAGAGGATTTTGACCTGGTTAAGATGACTGGCATAAGCATCTAACCTTGGTTTAACCCTTAATGAGATACTGAGACCATTAGGCATGTGGGATTGATGATGTAACCATGCAAAACACCTCATAGCTGAAGACTTCTGGAATACAAAGAGACACTATAATTGGCTTTATCATTGAAAAAATGCAGAAAGAGGAGCATATGAGAATATTGTAGAGGAGAAGAATGAGATACGAGATATTAGACTAGAAATGATCGAGGTTAGTTACGAAGAGGTGTTATCAATTCTAGAAGGAGTGAAAGTAGACAAGACCTGGGGTCGGATGGGATTTATCCGAGGATTCTCTGGGAAGCTAGAGAGGAGATAGCAGAGCCTTTGGCTTTGATCTTTGAGTCATCATTGTCTACAGGTTTAGTACCAGAGGACAGGAGGATTGCAAATGTTGTGCCCTTGTTCAAAAAGGGCAGTAGAGATGACCCAGGTAATTATAGACCAGTGAGCCTTACTTTCCGTTGTAGGAAAGGTTTTGGAAAGGATTATAAGAGATAAGCTTTATAATCATCCAGCAAGCAACTATTTGATTTCAGATAGTCAACATGGTTTCGTCAAGGGCAGGTCATGTCTTACAAACCTCAATGAGTTTTTTGAGAAAGTGACCAATCGTGTATGGGGGTAGGGCAGTTGACATGTTGTACATGGACTTCAATAAAGCCTTTGATAAGGTTCCAAATGGTAGGTTGTTGGAGAAAATGCAGAGGCATGGATTTGAGGGTGATTTAGTAGTTTGGATTAGAAACTGGCTTTCTGAAAGAAGGCACCGAGTGGTGGTTGATGGAAAATATTCAGCCTGGAGTCCAGTTACTAGTGGTGTGCCACAAGGATCTGTTTTGTGACCACTGCTATTTGTCATTTTTATAAATGACAAAGACGCAGGCATAGGTGGATGGATTAGTAAATTTGCAGATAACACTAAAGTCGGTGGAATAGTGGACAGTTTGGAAGAATATTACAGGTTGCAGGGGGACTTGGATAAACTGCAGAATTGGGCTGAGAAGTGGAAAATGGAGTTCAATTCAGGTAAATGTGTTCACTTTGGGAGGAATAACAGGAAGGCAGAGTACTGGGTCAATGGAAAGATTCTTGGTAGTGTGGATGTGCAGAGGGATCTTGGAGTTCATGTACATTGATCGCTGAAAGTTGACACCCAGATTGATAGTGCTGTTAAGAAGGTACACAATGTCTTAGGTTTCATTGGTAGAGGCACTGAGTTCTGGAGCCGCAATATCATGTTGCAACTATACAGAACGCTAGTGCGATTGCACTTGGAATATTATGTACAGTTCTGGGTGCCTCATTACAGGACGGATGTGGAAGTATTGGAAAAGATGCAGAGAGGATTTACCAGGATGTTGCCTGGTCTGGAGGGAAGGTCTTATGAGGAAAGGCTGAGAAACTTTGGTCTGTTCTCATTGGAAAGAAGAAGGCTAAGAGGGGATTTAATAGAGACATACAAGATTATCAGAGGATTAGATAGGGTAGGCAGTGAACGTCTTTTTCCTAGGATGATGACGTCAGCTTGTACAAAGGGGCATAACTACAAATTGAGGGGTGATAGATTTAAAACAAACGTCAGAGGCAGGTTCTTTACACAGGGAGTGATAAGGGCTTGGAATGCCCTGCCTGCAATGTGCCACAAGTTCACCTGTACCTCCACACACATCATCTATTGCATCCGCTGCACCCGATGTGGCCTCCTCTATATTGGTGAGACAGGCAGCTTACTTGCGGAACGCTTCAGAGAACACCTCAGGGACGCCCGGACCAACCAACCCAACCACCCCGTGGCTCAACACTTTAACTCTCCCTCCCACTCCACCGAGGACATGCAGGTCCTTGGACTCCTCCACCGGCAGAACATAACAACACGACGGCTGGAGGAGGAGCGCCTCATCTTCCGCCTGGGAACCCTCCAACCACAAGGTAGGAATTCAGATTTCTCCAGTTTCCTCATTTCCCCTCCCCCCACCTTGTCTCAGTCGGTTCCCTCAACTCAGCACCGCTCTCCTAACCTGCAATCTTCTTCCTGACCTCTCCGCCCCCAACCCACTCCGGCCTATCACCCTCACCTTGACCTCCTTCCACCTATCCCACCTCCATCGCCCCTCCCCCAAGTCCGTCCTCCCTACCTTTTATCTTAGCCTGCTTGGCTACTCTCTCTCATTCCTGATGAAGGGCTTATGCTCGAAACGTCGAATTCTCTATTCCTGAGATGCTGCCTGGCCTGCTGTGCTTTGACTAGCAACACATTTTCAGCTGCAATGTAGTTAACTCAGCCACATCAGGGAGATTTAAAAAATCCTTGGATAAGCACATGGATGATGATAGGATAGTGTAAGGCGACGAGCTCAGAATAGTTCACAGGTTGGCGCAACATTGAGGGCTGAAGGGCCTTTTCTACGCTGTATTGTTCCATGTTCTATGTTCTATGAGTTACGGTGTATTTTGATGGAACTGGACACATTTGCTAGTTCAACTGAGTTTGGGGAACACCACACGAGTGAAGGCAATTGCATAGAGTTACAAAGAACATAAGGAGTCTCAGTCAGCCCACAGCAAAAACCCCAAAACAAAACCAAACCTAGGCCAAATGGTAACATTTTCATCAGGATCTGGGCGAACAAGCCATTATAGTTGCTGCTGGCAGGCAAACTCAAGACAGCAAAAGAATCCCAATTGACCTAAATTGTGTAACAGAACTCATAGGCTGGTATCCAGAAGAGTGCACACGTGGAAAGTTCACCTATAACTGGTTTGGAACGGTTAAATTGCTTAACAACATCCAAGTCAGAACCAATCAAAATAAACATCTGGCTAAATGGTTCCCTGGTTCTAATGGAGGTGGATACCAGCACAGCCATTTCAGTGGTTGCAGAACCTGCCTTTAACAGAATTTGCTCTGGACTCCAAACTTTAAGTTTGCACAAGACCTCATCTTGACCGAGAACCAGGATACATTTATAAATTAAGGGGATAACTTTGGTTCTGATCTCTTATGAGAAGCAGCTGATTCAGTTACCAGTGATTGTAGTGAAAGGCTTGGGACCAAGATTGATGAGGTGAAATTAGTTGAGAAAGGTTCGTATGCATTGGCTCAACATTTTTCAATTGAAAATGGTTGCATGAGTGAAGTCTTAATTAAATTGCCCGAAGCTTTTTCCGGAAGGTCTAGATACTGTCGAAGGAGCCAAGGCCATCTTGCATGTTGACCAGGAAGCAATTCAGTGTTTCTATAAGGCCCGCCCTGTGTCATTTGTCTTACGAGCAAAAATTGAGGCAGAAATCAGAAGGCTGAAAAGCAAAGGAATCATCAAACCAGTCCAATGTGTTGAATGGTAGCACCAGTCGTACCAATTGTGAAGCCCGGTAGGTTGGTTAGCCTTCTGGGAGCTTAAACAAATGGTAAAATCTTCTTCACAGCTAAATAACTACCCAATCCCTCACATCGAGGATTTGTACCCAAACTAGCACAGGAGTTGACCTTTCTGAAGCTGGTCATGAGCCATGCATACTTGTAATTGCAGTTAGAGGAGGAGTGCCAGAAGTATGCTAAAAATAAAACCCTTTGGGTTTATGTCAATATTCAAGACTGTCATTTGGGGTATCATCAGCCTGTGCAATTTTTCAGTGGACAATAGAGAACATTTTACAAGGTCTACCCCAGGTCACCATTTATCTAGATGACATGTCAATAACCAGGAAGACCAATAAGGAGCACTTGAAGAACTTGGTCATAGTCCTTAGATGTTTCTCCCAAGTGGGTGTATGTCTTAGAAGGGAAAAATATGTATTCCAGGCAATCTAAGTGACCAACTTGGGTCACAGAGTTGACAAGCCCAGGTTATGCCCATTGGAAGATAAAGTGAGGACGATCAAATGTATCCCTGTTCCCACGTCTGTACTGGAGCTTAAGTCTTTCTCTGGGTTGGTGAATTATTACGGAAAGTTCATAACCTGGCCCCTATCCTGGCATCTTTGCATCATCTCTTCAAAAAAGGTTAGCATTAGAAATGGTAGCGTGGCCAATTGAAACTACTGGACCTGTGCCTCACAACACACTTCACATTCAACAACACATTCAAATATATGAACAAATCAATGGGCTCACCCATCTCTGGACTCATAGCAGAAGCGGTAATGCAAAGATTAGAACAAACAGTCTTACCGCAAATTCAACCCAAACTCTAGGTCAGATATGTGGATGACACCTTTGTGATCATTAAAAACACAGAAATAGAAAACACGCACCGGATCATCAACACCACACTCACAGGAATCAGATTCATGAGAGAGGAAGAAAAGGACAACCAACTCCCATTCCTAGACATGATGGTACAGAGAACACCGAATGGAGAATTCACCACAAAGGTATACAGGAAAGCCCCACACACAGACCAAGTCCTGAACTACGAAAGCAACCACCCCAACACACACAAAAGTAGTTGCATCAAGACACTGCTCAAAAGGGCCACAACACAGTGCAGCACACCAGAACTGCAAAAAGGGGAAGAAGAACACCTATACAAGGTATTCACCAAAAACAGATACCCCTGCAATTTCATCAACAGATGCCTAAGGGAAAGACAACAGAATGAGGACACGCCACAACCCAAAGGACTAGCCACACTACCATACATCAGGAGCATTTCTGAACTGACAGCCAGACTGCTGCGACCACTAGGACTCATAACAGTGCACAAACCAACAGCCACTCTCAGACAACAACTCACCAGGACGAAGGACCTGATACCCAGCATGAGCAAAACCAATGTTGTGTGCAAAATCCCATGTAAGGACTGCACAAAACACTACATAGGACAAGCAGGAAGACAACTAACGATCCTTGTGCATGAACACCAACTAGCCACGAAACAACACGACCAGCTATCCTTAGTAGCCACACACACAGATGACAAGCAACATGAGTTCGACTGGGACAACACTACTATTATAGGACAAGCCAAACAGAAAACAGCCAGGGAATTCCTAGAGGCATGGCACTCATCCACAGATTCTATCAACAAACACATCGACCTGCACCCAATATACCGGCCACTGCAGCGGACAGCAACTGACAACCGGAAGCGGCAGAGACAAACCACTATACATGCCGGAGGAAACAACACAGAAGCGTTTCACAGGAGGCTCCCAAGCACTGAGGATGTCACCTAGACAGGGGACGAAATGTCTGCAACACAAATTCCCAGCTCGGCGAACAGAACCATAACAACGAGCACCCGAGCTACAAATCTTCTCACAAACTTTGAGCTCCAGCAGAGTTGCTAATGGGAAAAAGACTCAACGGCAGATAAATCTGATATTCCTGGCCCTGTGGGGAGCTAGTGAAATGGGATTAGGAATACCAATGCAGAAAATAAGATTCCACTCGGCAACAGAGAGTTTACTTCAGGGAGCAAAGTTTGGTGTCGGAACCATGGAAATGGCCCTGCATAAGTAAGAGGCATGCTCAGTACGAGGTCAGGTCTGGGGACATACAAAGTTCAAGTATGTGTGAAAGTCTTGAACAAGCACTTGGACCATATGAAAGCTGCAAATTTGCAAACCATGAGGGAGCAAAACATGCCCTGCTCCTCAATAATCTTTCTGACCGTTCTGGAACCCATGGGTTGTCCCTTTTCATCAAGCATTGAAGATATCTCAGAATCTGGAATTGACATGGTGTATGTCACTGCCTTGATACCTTTCCCTCCTGAAGTGGAGAATGAATTTCTTCTGAGTTGCTCCAAGCACAAGAGGCGAGCGACTGTGCGTTAAACGTTGCTGGTATAAGATGTAGAGCTGGAACAACCTGACACAATGCTAAAAGGAGCTACAAAAAAAATAGGCCTATGTCCTTGGACTCAGAGGGGGGGCCTGTTGTGATTGTGAAGAGGTCAACAAGATGCTTTTTATAGTCATAAAGTCATACAGCACAGAAACAGCTCCTTCAGTCCAACCAATCCTTGCCGAGTATAATTCCAAACAAAACACCCCAAAACATGTGGTGATTCACATTCATATTAGTCCCCTGATTGGATCAGATTAACAGCCCCAATCAGGGAGCCCTGACTGACGGATTTAGACAGGAGCAGCAGGGGATGTGTGCGTGCGCGCACACACACACACACTCACTCACTCCTTGAAGGTGTCTGAGAGGAAGCGGACTGTCTTTGGACCAGCTGCCCACATCCAGAGAGCTCTGAGAGGAAGGGAGAAGAGGAGGAAGGAGAAGAGGAAGGAGGAGCTGGCAGAGGCAAAGGCAAAGGCAGAGGCAGAAGGAGGTGAGAGCTTTGAGTCCTGTGCTGCTTTTGGAGCAGAAGCCTAGGCCTCACTCAGGTCAAGGGAGTGTTGCTGCTGACCTGGGGCCCACTCCCACAGCTGGTCTCTGGGACCCCACCTGGACCTGCCTCAGCTGCTACTGCTTAGGGCTTGCCTCACTGCTGCTGCCTGGGACTCACCTTGAGCCCCTCCCAGGACCTCCGCTGCTGCTGCTGTTAGAGGCCCACCTCCACTGCTGCTGCCTGGGACTAGATTTTGGGGCTGCTTGGGACTTGCCTTGGGGACCGTCCCCAACAGGTCTGCCCCCACCACTGTGACCAGGGGCCTGCTTGGGACTCGCCTTGGGACCCTCCCAGAACCTCCACCACTGCTACTGCTGGACGCCCACCTCCACTGCTGCTGCCTAGGACTTGCCTTGAGGACACCCCCTTCCCCAACAGGCCTGCCCCCACCGCTATGACCAGGGGCCTACCTGGGACTCACTCTGGTGCTGCCTGGGACTTGCCTGAGGCCTGCCTCCATTGCTGCTGTTGCCTGAGGCCTGCCTCCATCACTGCTGTCTGGGAGTTGATTTGGTGCTGCCTGGGACTTGCCCTGGGCCCCTCCCCACAACCTCCACCACTGCTGTAACAAGAGGCCTACCTGGGACTTGCTTTGGGACCCTCCTAAGACCTCCACTGCTGAGACCTGAAGCCTGCCTCCACCTGCTGCTGCTGCCACTGCCTGAGGCCTCACCTGGACTTAACAACACAGCTGGTTCCTGGGGCCTACTAACATTCAACAGCACAGTATGGCGAGTTCCAAAATTGCAGGACCCAGCCGCACCTTCGCTGGGGTGGCCGCTGCCTTAGGGGCAGCTGCTCCAACCCCGACCCCCTTCAGGCACCTGACTAAACACCTAGGTGTAAAGGTCTATCCTCACCCCAACATGACCATCGAGGCCTGCAGCAAGGTTACGGCTAGTGTGGTCGGCCCACTGGCCATCGTCGCTGTGGCCGGAATGTATGGGATGGCCATCTTTTTCCTAAAGACCAAGCAGGCGGTCCACCTGGCGGGGGAGAGGGGGCTCACTGTGGGCGGGACACATCTGCCCGTCGACCCTTTGGAGGTTACGGCCCAGAGGGTTGTGATCTCCAACGTCCCGCCCTTCATTGCCAGTGAGCTCCTTCTTCCCCACCTCAACACCTTGGGGGAGATCCAGTCAGGTGTCCAACGGCTCCCGCTCGGTCTCAAGGACCCTGCCCTCCGACATATTTACTCCTTCCGACGCCAGGTGTTCATTTACCCTCCTCCACGAGGGCACGGCCTATCACGTCTTCTACCCGGTGGACAGTGTGCGGTGCCACCTGTGCTGTGAGGTGGGGCACATTAGAAAAGTCTGCCGCACCCATTCCCCCTCCCCCGAAGTCAACACCACAAGCCCCGGCAGTGGGGGCTAAGCCAGAGGCTTCCAATGCCTTTGCCTCTGTCGGGGAGGGGGGGTGAGCATCCGGCTGGCCGGAAGGTGCTCAGGAAGACACTGTGCAACAGGCCCACCCACGGGGAGACCATCCTATCAACTTCCCCTACAACTAGCCCACGACCTGTCCTGCTCCAGCATGACAATGCCCCCGCGGCCATGCCAGCGTCGCCCCGGTGCGGGAACCCAGACCCCTAAACCCGTACCTGATCTGCGCCCTGCTGCACCCACTGACGCCACACCCAACCCCCGCCCCATTAGACACCCCTGGGGCTTCAACGCCTGCTCCTGGCGCTACAACACCTGGTCCAGGGGTCCCTGAGCCCGAGCCTCACTCTACCCAGCCACACCCTACTACTAACCTGCGGGGAACCACCGTTGCCTCACCTCCTGCAGCAGCTGCCACTCTGGGCCCCTGCCCTGCCCAACATCACCTGATAAACCAGGGGCACGGCAGGAAGTGACACGCTGACCCTCTCCACCCTGGCATGCCCCCTGCTTTCCCCCAGCCAATAATATTCTGGGAAAGGCTGGGGGGGGGTGGGACCTTGGGGCCCATGACCACCAAGGCGGCCGCGGAGGGGAAGGCCCATAAATTCCCCCTGCCTCTCTAGGGAAGAGGTGCCAGCCCTTGGAGGGGAGAGACATCCCAGTAGTGCACCAGAGGTGCTGCACCTCTCCAGGGGATGAATCTACAGTGTCTCTTGCCTGTCCTGCACCTCGGCCTGACCTACCCAAACCCCCCAGGGGCTACAGCAGGACCTTCTGCTGCCATACCTCCTCCGGCCTCTGGGGAGGACTTTAATATCCACACAGGCCGTAGTGCGGGTGACAACGGCGAACCCTCTGCTGGGTCGTTGAGCGGTGGAAGGGAGGAAGGTGTTACCCTCACTCCTCCCTCCCAGACTGTGTTTTTCCGGAGGCCCTGGCCCTGGGGGAGGACCTTTTTCCCCGAGGAGCCAGGTGTCCTGGTGTCGGGAGAGGAGTGGGGCTCCGAGCCTCTGCCGCCCGACGACCTGAACTCAGGGCATTCTGGGAAGGGGTGCGCTGAGAAAGGTACCACTGGTGACCCTGGGGGTGGGATCACTGGGGGTTTGAGGCCAGTTGACGGTGCCGGACCAGCTCCCACTCTCTCGGTGGGGGAGGGGTTGGTGACCGAAGGTGACTTCCCGGAGGAGGGGTTGGGATCAGTGGTGGACACTGGGGACGATGCAGAGTCTATCTCCAGCAACATTTTTGAGTCCCAGGTGCCCCCCAGCGATCTCCCCCTCATCCCCCTCGAGGAACTCTGGGGGTTTGTCGAGGAAACTCGGAGTCACTGGGTAGAGCCCAACTGGCACTTGACCGCTGGATCTCGTTTGAGAGAGTCTACTGGACGGCCCACGCTGCTCGCCAGGTGCCTGGGCTCAATGTGAACGAGTGAAAGCGAGTCAGGAACTCCCTGGGGGCACTCCTGGTGAGGGTGAGGGACTTCTGTGCCCCTCTCTCGTCCTCCCAGTAAATGTATATAGTTTTTAACTGTACTGGTGGTGGTTGCACAATGCTTCCAACATGAAGACAACTATAGCCAGCCTCAACATCAACGGCAACAGAGTCACAGCGCAGATTCCAGACCCTCTCGACCCTTCGGGACGGGATGTATGTGGTGTGCTTCCTGCAAGATATCCACACTACCCCGGGAGACAAAGCCACCTGGCTCCTGGAGTGGCGGGGGGGAGGGGTCTACATGAGTCACCTCACCCGCAGATCTGGCGGGGTGGCTATCTTGTTGGCCCCGCATTTTCAGCTGGAGATCTTGGAGGTTAGGGAGCCTGTGCCAGGCCATTTGCTTCACCCGATGGTTCGGCTGGGGAGCACAATGCTTCACTTGGTGAACGACTACGCTCCCCTGGCCGGGCCAAGGCAAGCGAGCTTCTTCGGAGAAGTGTCCGCTCATCTCGCCCTCATCGACGAGAAACAGTGCGTCGTCCTCGGGGGAGATTTTAACTGCGTCCTCGAGGACAGGGACCACGGTGGTGCCCGCACCGCCTGGGCGGTGGGGAGGAGGTTGGGGGTCTTGGTCAAGTCCTTCGACCTGGTGGACGTCTGTCGGAATCTCCATCCTGACTCTATCGCCTTCACCTTCGTGAGGCCTGGGGTCGGAGCGTCCAGAATCAACCACGGGCATACAACTCCTGTTTTCCGATGGCCTCCACGCGGCAGGTGTCATGCACAGACCATTACCTGGTGTGGGCGGAACTCCTTCCTTTCGGCGCCAGGCTCAGCTCCGCGTACTGGCACTTTAACAACTTGCTGCTGGAGGGCGAGCGGTTCCGGGACTCGTTTTGTCGTTTCTGGGCCGGCTGGAGAAGGAAGCGGGGACCGCAGCTCCCCCTTCTACTTGCTGGAAAAAAGGCGTGGCACCCGTCAGCAGCTCCTTGTGCTGCTGGCCGATGACAGGTCCCTCATCTCAGATCCAGAGGGTTTCAGAGCCCACGTCCGAAACTATTACACAGCTCTGTTCTCTCTGGATCCGTCCAGTGAGGATGCTCGCAGAGTTTTGTGGGAGGACCTGCCGCAGCTCGGCCCGGAGGACGACGGAAGGCTCGACGCTCTCGTCACCTTAGAGGAGCTGTCCGGTACCCTCGACCAGCTCTCAAGGGGCAAGTCCCCGGGACTGGACGGGCTGACTGTGGAGTTCTTCAGGGCGTTCTGGGACGTCCTAGGTAGCGACTACGCACAGGTCCTGGGGGAGTGTCTAAATGCTGGAGAGCTGCCTCTTTCTTGGCACATGGCGGTCATCGTCCTGCTGCCAAAGAAGAGGGATCTTCGTTCTTTGAAGAACTGGTGTCCGGTCTCCCTCCTCAGCATGGACTACAAAATCTTCGCCAGGATGTTGTCTTCTTGCCTGGCTTCCGTGCTGGCCCACATGATTCACCCGGACCAGTCCTACACAGTCCCGGGCCAGAGGATACATGACAACGTCCACCTGGTCTGGGACCTGATCCATTTCTGTCGACGGGCTGGAGAAGGTGTTCGACAAGGTCGATCACAAGTACCTGCTCGGGACTCTGCAGGCATTCGGGTTCGGGATGCAGTTCGTCGCCCGGATCCGACTTTTTTGTACGCCGCTGCAGAGTGTCTGGTTAAAGTTAACGGGTCCCTGACGGAGCCCCCTCACTTCGGGAGAGGAGTGCATCAAGGCTGCCCCCTGTCCGGCCAGCTGTATTCCCTGTGCGTGGAGCTTTTCCTGTGCCTCTTGCGGAGGACGTTGTTGGGGCTGGTTCTGGGCGGCGCAGGCATGGGGGTGGTCCTCTTAGCCTATGCCGACAACGTGCTCCTCACTTTCACTGACCTGGCTGACCTGGGGAGGATGCGCGAGTGCCAGGCCATGTACTCGGCAGTGTCTTCTGCCAGGATCAACTGGGCCAAATGTTCCGGACTACTGGTGGGTCCGTGGCGGGTGGACTCCCTGCCGGAGGAGCTACGGGGGTTCAGCTGGAGTATCACCCATCTCCTCTACCTGGGGGTCTTCCTCAGCCTGGCTGAGGAACCCTGGCCGGCCAACTGGCAGGAGCTGGAGGCCAAAGTCTCGGCTCGCCTAGGCCAGTGGACAGGACTGCTCCGAGTGCTATCTTACAGGAGCCGAGTGCTGGTCATAAACCAGCTGGTGGCTGCCATGCTGTGGTACCGGCTGGTCACTTTGGTCCCTCCTCCTGGCTTTGTCGCTGACATCCAGAGAACGTTGGTCAACTTCCTCTGGGACAAAAAGATGCACTGGGTCACTACGCAGGTTCTGGGTCTCCCTATTGAGGAGGGCGGTCAGTCGCTGGTGTGCGTCCGCACCCAGGTCGTGACATTCCGCCTTCAGACGTTGCAGCGATACCTTTACGTCGGGCCTCCTCCTCGGTGGTGCACCCGGCGATGTATTTTTTCCACCAGGTGTGTAACCTCAACTACGACACGCAGCTCCTGTTTGTCGACCGTGATTGTTTGGAGGTCACCCTCAAGACGCTGCCTGTCTCTTACCAGGACCTGATCACTGTCTGGAACATGGTCGAATCGCGTTGCACCTACCCTCCGGCAGGAGTAGCGGCTGTCATCAGGGAGCCCTTGCTCAGGAATCCGGACCTCCGTACTCGCAGGTTCAAGTGGCTGTCGGAGGGGTGGGCCATGGCGGCGAGGGTGATCAGGGTCAGGGACGTGCTGGGTGCCGGGGGCCTGGGCTGGACGCTGCTGCAGGACATAGCGAGCAGGGCAGCGGTAGACGTCCGGTACATGGCCACTGCCATCCGACACCTTAAAATGGCAGTGCTCAGATCCGACGTAGTGCACCAGTTGGAGGATGCTCAGGTATGCGGTGGGATCCCGTCCGTGCTCACCCCAGTCCGGACGGAATTTCACATTGGCCCCAAGGTCCTGTACTTCCCATGGGAGCCTGTACTGCACAACCTGAGCCACCTCCGGAATTTTAATTTTGTCCCTTTTTAAGGATGTAAAAAGGCAGGCCCTGTATCGACTGCTGTACACCGTCCACCTCTTCTCCCTCATCCACCGTCCAGGCATGCCCATTTGCCACCGGGTGATGGGGATCCCCAGTGGAGGGCTCTCTACGTGGGAGTCCTCCCCCTTTTCTCTCGGGGATCTGGGGTGGAGGGTGCTGCACGCAGTGGTCCCTGCAACCGCAAATTGCGGTGGTTCACGGACTCCAAGCCCAACTGCTTGTTCTGTGGAGTCTGTGGACCATGTGTGTATTGGGTGTGGGTGTTTGACTCCCTTTTTGATTTTGTTTAAAAACCTCCTTCTCTGCTTTTGGTTGCACTTCACTCCCACGTTCCTGATCTTTGGACACCCGGTACGGCGGATGGAGGGCAGGTCTGAAGACCTCCTCGTGGGTCTGCTCCTGGACCTGGCCAAACTGGCCATAAACAGGTCCGGGCAGCGGGCCGTGGAGGAGGTCATTAGGGCCGACTGCCTGTCTCTCTTCTGCAGTTACGTTAGAGCCCAGGTGGCCTTGGAGAAGGAGCATGCGGGGTCCACCAACCCCCTGGAGTTGTTCAGGGGGAGCTGGGCGCCACTGAGTGGAGTGCATTATTTCCCTCTCCAACTCTATTTTGATTTAGTCCCTGCCCTCCCCCCTTCCCTGTTTGATCACACAGCATTGCCCTTTGATATGAAGGGCACTGCTTGTCACTGGCCACTCGGGTATTTCCTTTCTTCCTGGTGGTGAAAATTGAATAAAGATTCGTACACCATGTGTCTCACACCTGCACACACACACAACATGTGTGCTGGGGAAAACATAAGCACTACCTCAGTTAGGTGGTAGTGTGGGGGTTTAAAGGAAAAAAAAAGTAAACTGGGTATGTACTCTCATTATGCTGGGAGTGGATCCCAGACATGTGAAGCCTGGGCTCTACAAAAACTAGTCCTACTAGTGGAAAGGGAAGTTAAGGACCAGAACAAGGCAAAGCAAACAGTCTGCATAAGAACCCCCTAACACCCCACAGTCTAACTCCAGCCTAGAGGAGCAAGGGAGGGAAGCAGAAACAAATACAGGAGATTAAAGAATAATCCCTTTTCATACAAGTCCCTTCATACAAGGTAGTTCATCAGGAACACTGCGAAACATGTATTTCCACATTGGTGACAACCCACCTCTCCACTCTATATCCTGCATACAGTTCATTTATTATATCACGTATTTTAAAAACCAAAAAGGAGGGTCAGGAATAAGTGACAGTTGGACAATTTGGCAATTTTCTAATGCCATGTAAAATGTGGTGTCAGACATTAGGCCAAAATATTTATAGAAAACACTCCTGTTTTCTTTACAGGAAGAGCACTGGAGCAGTCACTCCAACGCAGTGATGTGACCCTTCCAGAGTATCTGTTGTGTATTATGTATAGGCATTATAATGAAAGTGTAAAAATGTAGCATGGGTATAAGGGAAAACGAGGTGATATATGTAGTACTACCCACCAGATCTCGCAGTATCTGTGTAGATGGGACCCTCTGGGCCCATCCAGCAAAGTTGGTGGTATTCAGGTGGAACAATCAGCTCATGGTGTACAGGAAATCCTATGAGAGTTCTGCATTATGTTATATAAGCATGGGGACCATGGAGGATTGATGAGAATGGGTACATAGTTGTGAGATGCCAAGCAGACAGCCTGGACAAAGGGTCAGAGTTAAGACAGCGATGCCCAAGGAAACCCCACCAGGCAGAATTCCACACACACACACACTCATCTTTCATAACTTTTACCACAAACAAATGCCAACCATAATGGATGTATCAGGGATACCATGACTGGAGTGGTGAACTTCCCCATTAAAACAGCTGTATTTCCACCTGACCTGTGGAATAATGGGATAAGGGACAGAGAAATATGAGGGATAACCCAGACTGCTGGTAATACACAAAGAGAACTCCTTATTGATCTAGCCACAGCAAATGGGCAGGAGTGTCAACAGGTACCACTCTTGAATTGGCTAATTTGGGCAAAGATAAACTTTGGCAAGTCAAACGAGCCCAACAAGAACTGAATGCAGGTGATTAACAAGGGACCATGGGACAACTGGCAGAGAATCAGGCTAGCCACCACTTAGTGACCATGCTACAGGGTCACGCCAAAATAATTAACCAGATCAGGGATGATGGTGAGCAGCAAAATCACGCCCAGTGCTGCATCTATGGTAAATGAATTTGGCTCCTCTCACATCTAGCTGTGGTCGTAATGGCACTCACCTTGATATATCTCACGAGACTGCTGATTAAGATTGCAGGCTGGAAACACAGATATTCTAACAAGTGGGCACAATCGCAATGAATAATTCCTGTACACATACAAGGAGACGATTAAGATAAATTTAACTTCTGGGATTATCACTATTGTCACTTCTATTTCTTCTGATTACTGAATGTTGTCCATGCACCACAATCCTGTATGGATTATCATGACAGGATTTTCCTTTTTGTTTCGTACATGTAATTATATCACTTATCAGACATATGATAAGAGGCTTAACCAATGTACTAAGTGGCTTTGACATGAAAACATGTCAGGCTCCCCAACAACAAACAGAACCAACTTTTACAATTAGATTTGAACTTTATTTGCATAAACTTCTTTCCATTCAAACGGGGGACAGATAAATGGACAACTTGATCAAACAGCAAGGGATGCTGGGCACATTGGCAAGTAAGTCATTAAACCTAAACACCAGGCACAGTACAAACATAGCCGCAAGTTGTGAATTACATTAGTAAAATAAAGCAGACATATCCCCAATGATGTATCCACCAACAAAGAAGGGCTCAGACAGAAAGGCACCAGGTTATGCAACACAAAGCAAAAAACAGGAACTAACCATCCCAGTTGTTTCACAATGTTTCAAATTATTAAGCGAGTCTCCCTGATTGGCCAGGACTATAGAAAGTTCCAGAAATCCACCCAAGGAGGTAAAAACGGGGTACACTTACAAACTGTTCTCTTGCACCTTTTGAAGGCCTTCTGAGGAGATCTGCATGGGAAAGGGCAGAGACCATTTGACTGTCTTGAGAGTCAGAGGGGAAGAGAGAGCAGTTTCACAGTCCCACAGACGAGAGAGAGACTGCATAAGTCTACAAGAGGCTCAGGAAGTATTGTAAGCTTAAGAGAGCTGAATAGAATGAAAGATAGTATTGTTTAGCATTAAAGATTATTGTAACTCTTTTCCTCTTAAAATAGAGGCAGTTTAAATTGGTACCAGCTTGTATTTGTAGTGATTTGACTGTTGCAGTATTGAGGACACCTTAGCAATTTCCTTCATAATATTCATAACCACAGCATTGGTTAAAATTGCTGCCTCACAGTGCCAGGGGCCTGGGTTCAATTCCAGCCTTGGACGACTGTGTGAAGTTTGCACATTCTCTCCGTATCTGCGTGCGTTTCCTCCGGGTGCTCTGGTTTTCTCCCACAATCTAAAGATGTGCACGTTAGGTGAATTGGCTGTGCTAAATTGCCTATAGTGTTCAGGGATGTGTGGGTTAGGTGCATTGGTCAGGAGTAAGTGTTGAGTAATAGAGTAAGGGAATGGATCTGGGTGTGATACTCTTCGGAGGGTCGGTGTGGACATGTTGGGCCAAATGGCCTGTTTCCACACTGTAGGGATTCTATATTTCCACGTATGGAGTCAGATATTACGAGGGGGCATAGCTTTAAATTAAGTGGTGGTAGGTATAGGACAGATGTTAGGGGTAGATTCTTTACTCAGCAAGTTGTGAGTTCATGGAATGCCCTGCCAGTAATGGTGGTGGACTCTCCCTCTTTATGGGCATTTAAATGGGCATTAGATAGGCATATGGAGGAAAGTGGGCTAGTGTAGGTTAGGTGGGCTTGGATCGGCGCAACATTGAGGGCCGAAGGGCCTGTACTGCTCTGTATTTTTCTATGTTCTATGATTTGGGCTGAAGTTGGCTAACTCGTTTTAAGTAGGGATTAGACAACATCTCTCTATTGAGGGGAAATGTTTCACTCTATCTACCCTGTCTAAGCCTCTTCGAGCTTTGAACACTTCAGTCAGATCCCCCCCCCTCAACCCTCCTTGCTTCAGGAAAACAACCCAGCGTATCTAACCTGTCTTCAGAGCTAAATCATTCCAGCCCGTATATCTCCTCACTCCCCTTATCTACCTGTCAAGCTGCCTTCAAGGAGTTATAGACATGCACACCCTCTGATCCTTTGTGCTTCCTAGGGTTTGACAATTAAATGTGTACTCTCTTACTTTGCTCATGCTCCCAAAATGTATCACCTAATACATTTCTGTTACCCCATCAGACCAGCCCATCTAATATCATCTCATAGTCTAAGGCTTTCCTCCTCTCTGTTTACCACATCACTAATGTTCCTGTTATTGGCAAACTTACTGATCATCTGAACCTCCTTTCATGTCTTGATCATTAAAGTGCACTGCAAATTGCAAAGGACTCAGCAGCGAACCCTCTGTTGTCCCACTGGTCACGAAAGCATCTGTTGACCATGTCGCTCTGGTTCTTGCTGCTGAGCCCATTTTGCATCTAGTTTGCTAAATTTCTCCACATCCCTTGGGCTCTTAGCTTTCTAATCATGCTTACTGAAACCAAAGTAGACTACATCAACTTTACTACCTGCATCTATTCATCTAATCACCTCTTTGAAAAATTAAATCCAAGTTGTTAGACATGACCTTGCCTGACAAAGACACACTGTCTTCTCTTGGTTAAACCTTCCCTCTCCAAATGGAGATTAATCCTGTCCTTCTGAATTTTTTCTGATAGTTTCCCATCACAAACATTAGACTAAATGTAATGACCTGGTTTAAACCTGAAACCTTTGTTTTACTCATGGTACTACATTAGCTATCGTCCACTACCCTGACTCCCCTCGTCAGGTGGAGAGGATTTGAAAATTTATGTCCGAGCAACTGCAGTCTCCTCCTTTGAGCAACTGGGATCCATTTCATTTGGCCCTAGTAATTTACCCACTTTCAAGCCTGCTAAAACCATTCTTTCCTCCCCTCTCTCAATGCTAGTTCATTCAAATATATCATAGTTCCCTCTCCAATTTATTTAACTATTGTTGTTCTTCCACCTCTTTAAAGCTTTTCGCACTTTATCTATTCCAGTTAATATTGGGGAAATTGAAATCCCATACTATTATTACCCTATTGTTTTGCATTTCTCTGATATCTTTCCCTGACCATTTGAGGGTCTATGGTTCAACCCCAGAAAAGAGATTGCTTCATTTTGTTTTTAAGTTCTACCTGTATGGCCCCATTTCTAAGATATCATTCCTGCAGTAACTGATTCCTTGATCATTATTGTGATACCACCACCTTTTGTGCACTCCTCTCATCTTGCTTAAAGATTATATACCCTGAATACTAAGCTGATAATCCTGTCCCATCCTCAACCACATCCCCATGTATGAACCAACACCCTCAACTCATCCGACTACAGCTCCACCTTCAACACCATAATTCTAACTAAACTAATCTCCAAACTCTGAGACCAAGGTCTCTGTACACCCTATACAACTGGATCCTGGACTTCCTGACTGACAGACCAATGACAATAGGGAACAACACCTCCTCCAGGACAGTCCTCAACACCGGTATCCCGCAAGGCTGCATACTCAGCCCCTTAATCTAATTTTGTCCGAACTCCATCTACATGTTTGCTGACAGCACCAATCTTAGTAGGCCAGATCTCAAACAATGACAAGACAGAATATAGGAAAGAGATAGAGTTCTTGGTAGCACGGTGCCAAAATAACAATCTCTTCCTCAACGTCAGCAAAACAAAAGAGTTAGTCATTGAATTCAGGAAGCAAGGTGAAGTGCAAACCCCTTTCTTCATCAACGGTGCTGAGGTGGAGATGGTCAAAAGCATCAGATTCCTAGGAGTGACAATCACCAACAATCTGTCCTGGTTCACTTACATTGATGAGACAGTCAAGAAGCATAACAATGTTCTACTTCCTCGGCATGTCCGTAAAGATTCTTACCAATTTTTAAAGATGCATCATAGAAAGCATTCTACCAGGATGCATCACAGCTTGGTATGGGAATTGCTCTGCCCAGGACTATAAGAAACTAAACAGATTAGTGAACACAGCCCGGTCCATCGCACAAGCCAACTTCCAATCATTAACTCCATCGAATGGTACCCTATTTTTTGTTTAGTTATTTGCTTTCCCTTGATATGATTGTGCAATATCTTGGGATTTTCATTTCAAGCCTTTCTCATGCTCCCTCTTTGCTCTCCTATTGCTTTCTTAAGGCTCCCTCCGTTCCACTTTCTGTACTCCATCGAGCCTCATTGATTCACTCCCTTTGTACCTGTTATATGCTGCACTTTTTTTTTATCTAGTTCTGAGCATCCCTAGATATCAAGGGTTCTCTGGGCTTGTTGCTCTTACAGTTCACCTTTTCACCAACTTATCATCTCAGCTCTTCAGTTTAAAGCTTATTGTTTTGAAGTAAGTCTTCAAAAAGATTAAGACATACTCAGAATCACCGAATCATGCAGTCCAAAAGAGGTCATGGAGTCATAAAGCCACAGAGTCAAACAGCACAGAAACAGATCATTCAGTCCAACCAGTCCATGCTAAACAGAATCCCAAACTAAACTACTCCCACCTGCTAGCTCCTGGCCTACATCCCTCCAAACCCCTTTCCCATTCATGTACTTATCCAAATTATTTCCTCATCAGTCTGTTCTGAGATGTTAGTACACACCTCTAGAGCAAATGGAACCAGAAGCCAGGCCTCCTGGTTCAGATACACTACCACTTCACTGCAGGGGCCTTCTTTCATATACAATATGTAATTACTTTAAGCTGGCCCATAGAAGATGAACAGTATGTTGACATGTTAGACAAGGGGACTTACCACTTTGGCTGCTGTCCGTCTGCACTGTAACATTCACAGGGCCTGTGATGTTTTGAAATGTTGGACACACAGCCGTGCTACCAGTTTGCACTGTTTGCTGAGATCGAATGAGAGTCTGGGGTCCAGAATGTGTAGGGGAGCTGGGATTGTGGCTTTCTGTTTGAAATTAAAAGGAATATTTAAATCAATGTTTGATATGCTCACCAAGAAATCATGAACAAGTGTTCTTTCATGGTATAAGGCAATCTCGATTATCCAAACGACATGAATTTTGGGGAGTATTTTGTTCAGGATTTGTTCAGATAATCAAATGTTCGGATAATTAAATGTTTGAATAATACAGTTTACCCAAGCATCAGGACCTTGAGATCTTGTTCAGATAATCAGAAATTAGAATGATTGACATTCAGATAATCGAGGTTGCCCTGTGTTGGGTTGAGATACAAATATTCACTGGCTAATATATCTTCTGTCCTAATCATTAACAGGATATGTGTGTTGCTGGTTGGGACAGCATTTATTACCCACTCCTAAGTTATCCTTGAGAAGGTAGTGATGAGCTGCCTGCTTGAATCATTGCATTCCATGTGCTGCAAGTTGACACCCTATAACATTAAGGAGAGAGTTCCGGGATTTTAACCCAGAAATGTTTTATTTCCAAGCTAGGATGAGAAGTGGCTTGGAGGACTCTTGCAGTGGTGGTGTTCCCATGTGCCCAATAGGAAGTGCACCCTGCAGCATTATCACACTGAAACATTCTGGGAAAAATAATATCAAAAAGTAATTTGGGATAAGAGGAAGCAGCTGATTGAGTGAATAAGTTTGGGTGAGAATTTATACCATGTTTTTATTGCTTAAAGTTTGCACGTTTTTTGGGGGGGTTATTAATTTGGAAGGGCTAGAGTGTAGTGGTTCAGAGAATATGGGCCCTAGAGTAGCTAATGTGGGAAGTTGGGCACAGTTCCAGTGCCTGGGGCCAGAATGTACATAGTAAGTGTCTCCAGCTGCAGCTCCTGGAAGCCTGAATTTTGGAGCTGGAGCAGTAGCTGGGAACATTCTGGAAAATCTATGTGGCTGAAACAATCGTAGATGGCACATACATAGAGGTGATCACTTCAAGGTCTAAGACTGCAGAGGCAAGGAGAGAATGGATGACACCAGGCAGAGAAAGGGGTCGAGGTTGGCTGTATAGGAGTCCCCTGCAAAATAGAAAATGCCACTTTGGATACTACTGGGTGGGGGAGGGGAATGGCCTCTCAGTCAAAAGTAGTAACAGGCAAATTTGTTGCATCATGGTTAACTCTCCTGCATGGGAGAGTGCGAAGGTTATAGTAATAAAGAATTAAATTGTAAGGGAAATGAGACCACTGAAAAAAAACTTGTGAATGCAAAAGCTGGTGAAGAAGGCAAATAGTATGTTAGCCTTCATAGAGACAGGAGTACAGGGACAGTGGATCAATAATTAGTACTGCTGTCTCAAAGGGACCCAGGTTTGATATCACTTCTGGGCATCAGTCTGTGTGGAAGTTGTACATTCACCCCATCTTTGCATGGGTTTCTTTTAGGTACTCTGGCTTTCTCCCAGAGATGTACAGGATTGATGGTTTGGCCATGCTAAATTGCCCATACTGTTCAGTGATAAGCAGACTCAGTGGATTGGTCATTGGAAGTACAAGGTTACAGTTAGGTAGGGAGGGAGTCTGGTTGGGATACTCTTCAGTGGGTCTCTGTGGATTCTTTGGGCCAAATGGCCTCCTTCCACATTGTAGGGATTCTATGATTCTACGAACAGAGATATCTTGTTACAATTGTACAGGGTTTGGTGTGACTATATCTGCATTATTGTGTGAAGTTTTGTCCCCTTATTTGAGGAAGGATGTTCTAGATTGGAAGGAATACAACAAAATTTACCAAATTGATTCCAAGGAGGACAGGACTGATGTATGAAAAGAAACTAAATCAGTTAGTTCTATATTCAATGGAGTTTAGAAGGATGGGAGTTATTTCAATAGAAATGAAAAATTTCTAATAAGGATGTCCAGAACCAGGGGGCATTGTCTAGGGTTACAAGTTAGGTCATTTTGGACTGAGATGATGAGAAATTTCTTCACCTACAAAATGGTGAGCCCGTGGAGTGCTCTGCCACAGAAAACAGTTGAGGCCAAAACATTGAATATTTTCAAGAAGGTATTAGATATATTTCTTAGGACTAAAGGGATCAAAGGATATGGGAACAAAGTAGGAATGGGGGACTGAGTGGGATAATTAGCATTCTCATCATATTGAATGGTGGAGCAAGCTTGAAAAATCAAATGGCTTACCTTTGCTCCTGTTTCTATGTTTCTATTTGTTGCCCTTGTCTTTCTGGATAATTGTGGTCAGGGATTGAGAGGTGCTGTCTAAGGAACCTTGGTGAATTTCTGCAGTCTGGCTTGAAGATGGTACACATCTCTGATACTGAGTTTCAATGCTGGAGAGACTGAATGTTTGTGGATGTGAGGCTAATCAAGTCAGCTAATTTTTCCTGGTTGCTGTCAAATGTCTTAAGTGATGCTGGAACTGCACTCATCCAGACAAGTGGGGAGCATTCCATCATACTTCTAACTTATATCTTGTAGCTGACAGACAGGCTTTGGGGAGTCTGGAGATGAGTTATTCACTACAACATTCCAAGCTCTTGTCGCCACAGTATTTATATGGCTGGCTGAACTTATGTTTTGGTCAATGGTAACTCCCAGGAAGTTGACCTTGGGGAATTCAGTGATGGTGATGTTGTTAAATGTCAAGGGAAGATGGTCAGATTCACTTTTGTGTGGCACAAATGCTACCCCAAGATCAATGGCTACACATTCAAAGTAGGTGACCAATGTGATGTTGCCTGATTTACATTACCATCCAGGTTAAAGCTCTATACCATGAATGCTACTTTAGTCAGCTGGACTGTATCACATTGACCACCTGCAAGCTGGACCTGCCAGAGTGGATAGAGGAAACAAGTGTTTGAACTTCCAGAAGGTATTCAACAAGAACCTCATAAAAGGTTAAGTCATTAAGATGTGAGCCTACAGTGTTCGAAGTATTAGATTAGATTCCCTACAGTGTGGAAACAGGCCCAACAAGTCCACACTGACCCCCTGAATAGTAACCCACCCAGTCCCATTTCCCTCTAACTAATGCACCTAGCACTATGGGCAATTTAGCATGGCCAATTCACCTAGCCTGCACATCTTTGGAATGTGGGAGGAAACCACAGCACCCAGAGGACACCCCCACAGACACGGGAGAATGTGCAAACTCCACACACACAGTCGCCCAAGGCTGGAATCAAATCTGGGACCCTGGTGCTGTGAGGCAGGTGTGCTAACCACTGAGCCACTGTGTCACCAATTGGCCTTGATAGAGAATTAGCTCATAGTTAGGAAACAGCAAATGGGGATAAGGTGTTCATTTTCAGGTTGGTGACCCAGGACGTTTAGGATTCCACAGAGATCAGTGTTGGGTTCATAACTGTTTACAATATGTATTAATGACTTGGAGGAAGGAGATAAATGTATTTCAGCCAAATGTGCATTCAAAAATAGCTGGAAATGATGGTTGCGTAAGGGGTACAACCAGTTTACAGAGAGCTATTGATAGGTTACATAAATGAGCAAAAACGTGGCAAATAGTGTGTCATATGGGAATGTTTGGAGAAGACAACAAAAGAACAGTTATCATTGAAATGGAGAGAAGCTGCAAGACAAAGAGACTTGGGGGCTTTGCACGAAATGCAGAAAGCTTGCGTAAAGGTGCAGCAGATATTGGGAAGGTTAATGGAATGTTAGCACTTATTTCAAGTGGGTTTAAGTATAAGATTAGAGGAATCGGATTACAATTCTACAATGTACAGGTGAAGAAACATCTGAAGTACTGTCAGCAGTTTTGCTAATTTTAGGAAGGCAATTCAGCTACTATTATCTCTCTAAATTGCTTGTGTCCCCCTCTGCTTCATTAGATTGTGATTTTCCAAATGTTCTGTTATTATTTCCTTAATAATTGATTCCAGTTCTTTCCCATTAATAGGTATTTGGCTGATTGGCCTATAGTGTTATGAAGTTGAAGTTGTAAACTGCACTTTTAAGAGAGAGTGAATGCTGTTCTGAACTGAAATCTCACAAGCACCTGTGTATACGACTAGATGGCAGTCCCAGAGTGTACTGGAAAATTGAAATTATGTAACATTTGGCTGTGAAATTGATATCTGAGTTTTGGTTGGTGTTTTGACAACAATTCCAATTTAACCAAACAGTTTAAATTATGCCCCAGGATACTAAAACCCAATCGAGTTTGAATTTATTGTTTTGCCAACATTGAACCAATGAGAAGGGCCGATGTTATAGGGTATAAAATGTGGGCATTGTGAAAATTGGTCAGAAAGCAATTACCTTTTAGACAGAGATGCATGGAGAACTAACATCTTACTCTCCAAAAAAATTAGGAACACTCTCAAAAGTACCTTTTCATATGAAACATATTCACAGTAAAAAGAAAGAAGATGACCCAGGGAGATCTTCAGATGGAAGAAGAAAGGCACAGAAGATGACAGCGGCTGTGCAGTTTTAAAATTAAGTGTCTTACTGGAATTTGGGAGTTCCCTATCTTTCATATTTTAACAGATTACGGAGTGAGGTAAGCTTTTCTGGGTATTTGGTTTAATTAACAGAGAGGTTCGCCTACGTGTCGTAACAATAATTACTGTGTTTTTGCCTCCATCCTTTTTTGAATAGGGGTGTCACATTGTCAGTTTCCCATCTGGTGCTTCTCCAGAATCCAGCAACTTTTAGAAAATTATAACTAATGCATTCACTGTCTTTGTAATGACCCCTTTTAGGATCCTAGGATGCAAGCCATCAGGGCCAGACGACGTGTCTGCCTTTAGCCCCATTAAATTGTCTAATACTATTTCTCTAGTTATGAAATTAATTGCTCCCCTGTATTCTTTAATATTAATGGGATGTTTGAAGTATCTTCCACTGTAAAGACCAATGCAAAATATCTGCCATTTCCTCGTTGCACATAACTCTCTTCCGAGATTCATTTTCTAAAAGGCCAACATTCACTTTGACCTCTCACTTCCTTTTTAAATATTAAAACAAGTTCTAATTGTCAGTTTTTACATTTATTGCTAGTTTCCCCTCTTTGGTCTTTTTGTTCCTCCTTTGATGGATTCTGAATTTATCCAGGTCTTTGTGGTTATCACTGACTTTTACCTCCTCATATGCTTATTCTTTGGACTTAATGTGCTCCTTAACTTCCTTGGTTAGCCATGTTTGATTTGTCCCTCTCTTAAAAATGGAATGTCTATCAATGCAATGGAATCTAAGGGTTAAGTGAGTATGTGAACACGTTGGCATTTAATGTGGAGCTAAGGAAATCAAACTTATTTCTAACCAGTGAAAAATTAAGAACTAAATTGGACTGAATCATCTCTTCCAGTTCCTTTATAAAAAGTTTAATCAGCTCTTTTTGCTCCTTTGTAAAAGATTCAAGGGTCTGTTCTTCTTTCTTCATGACATTTGTCACTTTGTTTATTGACTGCGACAGTACCTTGAAATTATAGTTTTGCATTATTTAATTATGATTTAATAAAAGCAACAACAAAGCTTGTAATGAGACACCAATTTGTCCTGATCAGTACACTTACCGTGTTCCATTTGCACTGATCCAAGAAAGCAGAAATTTGCAAGGCAGATACTGTAGAAACTAACAACAGAGCATGATATGTACATGAAAATGAGTGAGTTAATGTGTCGGTGTGCCTCTCTTTCTCTCTTTCACACACATTGTTAAATTGTTAAATGTATGTGGCTGTCACTATTTTGCTTCTCCCTTTCAGCCTTTGCCACTGTAATGCAAAGATATTTATTTGTGGATCTCTCACACTCTGTCAGTAAATGTGTGCCAATTTGTGTTTCTGTCTCCTGCTCTCTCCATGTCTGTTTTATTCTCTCTCTCCCTCTCTCTCCTTGTCTGGCTGTAAGTGTCTGAGTGTGTGTTTGTCTCTCTCTAAGTAAGGAAGAAAGAAACAGAAGTTGGGACAGCTGTTGATGAGCAGAAGCTAAAAGAATTGCTGGGCGTGATCATCAATCTGAACAGCAGCAAACACCAATGACCCAGACGCTTTTCCTTTCTGATCGACATTTCTGTAAAATGAAAATATGCGTTCTTACAGCATATGTACTCATAATTACATCCTTACATTAAATCATTCCTTCACAATTATAGATGAGAGATCAGTTATTTGAAGCATTAGCTCCCCACAGTTGCTGTCTGACCTGATTTGCATTTCTAACTTTTCAGATTCTATTTGATTTCCAGTGTTAATAATACTTTACTTTGGAAAAGCGTTCTGTTTTTCTTTCAACTGATTCCACATGGATGTGGATTTGATGAGGAGGAAGCAACTATTTTGTAATGTACTGTGAGTGACTATCTCCTCTATTTTTATTTCAGTCTGTTTGGCCATGTTATGACTACCACTGCATTGAGTGGGACTTGAACCCAGACCTTCTATCCCAGAGTCAGGGACATGGCATCAGAAGACACATGACCTATGTCTTTTCAATGACAGACATTATATGGCATTTTGCTTAGGTCCCAGTTCATCCAAAGAAGTGGAGTATTTGATGCTTTACTGAGTATAGGGTTACCCAGGAAACAAAACCAGGATCAACAGAAGGTTTCACTCCACATAACTCCAATGCTGGATTCCAGCTTAGAAGGAAAATTAAATGTGGGATCGGAGGGCAACTGCAGACTTGATGGGCTGAATAGCCTGTATCTGCACTGTAAGGATTCTATAAATGATAAATCCAATACCAAATAATTTCTTCAAGGCTTAACTTAATAAACAATATTAATGTTTAATGGTTATACTGCTGCTTCTCAGTCTTGCTGTATAGAAAACTTTGACAATGGTCACTGAGTGCTCAGAAAGGAACATTTCTTCCAAAACTAGGATGAGTCACTTAAACTGATAGTTCTCAAAATCATTTTGTATGTTACCTAACAAATTCTTATTTCTCATCTGTTGTTCAATATTTGACAACTGGACTCACCTCTTTTTTTTCTTTAATTACCTATAAAGGGCATCAATTGGAAAGCAATGTAGCCTCTTGCTCAAGTGGTGCCACAGAGCACAGAGATTCCTGGTTGGGAAAAAAATATAAAGTTAAGAGTGTGGTGTGTCCACCCCCTGAGGCTCCCAGCCTCATTCCTGATGAAGAGCCTTTGTCCAAAACATCAATTTTCCTGCTCCTTAGATGCTTCCTGACCTGCTGTGCTTTTCCAACACCACACTCTTGACTCTAATCTCCAGCGTCTGCAGTACTCACTTTTGCCCAAAAATATAAAAGGCCCATCTCATTGAGATTCTTCCAATTTCAGAGTTAGATAGCGTAAGGAGAATGGGGCTGTTGATGATTCACAGGTATGAAACTCAATTAGATTATCACAGACCGAGAGAAGACATGACAACGGAAAACCCTGAAAGCTTTTGAGAATATGAGGCCCATAGTCAATTCTCCTAACCAAGTACTTGCCACAGGTTATGTCTCAAATCAGGCCATATATTGTATTCTAAAGGGTGGCACTGTGGCTCAGTGGTTAGCACTGTTGCCTCACAGCGCCAGGAACACAGGTTCTAATCCAACCTTGGGCAACTGTCTGTATGGAGTTTGCACATTCTCCCCGTGTCTGTGTGGGTTTCCTCCAGGTGCTCCTGTTTCCTCCCACAGTCCAAAGATGTGCAGGTTAGGCGAATTGGCCATTCTAATTGGTCCATAGTGTTAGGTGCATTAGTCAGAGGGAAATGGGTCTGGGTGGGTTACTTTTCGGATGGTCGGTGCGGACTTGTTGGGCCGAAGGGCCTGTTTCCACACTGTAGGGAATCTAATGTAAATCATTACTTTCTGACAAAAGTCCATGTTCATTTGAATTAATCAATATTAGCTACTTCCACTGCCTCCAAACCATGAATCTGTCGCTTGTTCACTGAACTGCTGTCAAAGCAGTTTTAAATTAATCTTGACCTGTACATTAATAAAATTCAGAAATTCGCTTGCCAATGCTTTGTTAATAATTTACAGTATTTGTACACTCTTCAAAGCATTTGATATTAAAATGTTCCTTTCTGAGCATTCAGTGACCGTTGTCAAAGTTTTCCTTACAGCAAGACTGAGAAACAGCAGTATAAACATTAAACATTAATATTTTTTATTAAGATAAGTCTTGAGAAATTATTTGGTCTTGGATAACTACAGTTATAGAATCCCTACAGTGCAGATAAAGACTATTCATCCCATCAAGTCTGCACTGGCCCTCCGATCCCATGGCCAATTTACCCAGCCTGCATCTCCCTAGATACTTCAGGCTAATTTAACAGGGCCAACCCACCTAACCCTTTGGACTGTGGAAGGAAACCAAAATACCTGACTGAAATCCACACAGACACAGGAGATTGTGCAAACTCCACACAGATAGTTGCCTGAGGTTGGAATGAAACTAGGGTTCCTGATACAGTGAGGCAGCAATGTGAACCACTGCACCTTCATGCCATCCATATGAGCATTGTCTATGGTAATAGTTACAGCTGGCACTTCTTTCGACAATATAGTTGCTTCCATCCTGGTCAGATCAGAGGTATTATTTATCCAGACTGTAACTTCAAGTATTAATAGTCTAAGTAAATGACAGGAACAATAACAATGTGGATTTATGTAGACTCGTTAAAGATATAAAATTACTCAAAGTGCTTCAAAGGTAAATTCCTTAAACAAAATGCAATATTGAGACACAGGCTTGTTTTTTACAATTTTTGCAATATCCCAACATGGCATCAGATTGCACATGTAAAAGTAAAACTCCCTTCAATCAGATCCAATTTTCATTTGTGGCATCTCCAAAATTTTGTGGGTTTTACATTTTTCAAGAGATTATTTAAAGTAGCGGATTGCTTTGCAGAGTAAGGGATCCTTTTGAATTGGTCCAACCAAACCTTTGGGACAGGTCAAGTGCATTTTGGAATTATTAAGAGTAGATATAAATGAATTATTAAGCTTTCACGGCATTTAAATCACTTGGGCCTTTAAAATAAAGACAAGATGCCTGAAGGTTTTTTTGGGAGGTCAGTGTAGAGGTGGCCTGTACCTGTGCAGAATAGAGCAGCCCATGTTGGCTCATACAAAATGGCCAATAAACAACAAGAGGCAGCCTGCCTTAGAATTAAAACACAAGATGGCTGAGGGGAGATAAACAAAACTAACAATCTATTCCAGCCTTTAATAAAAGAAAACGACAACATCTTTGAATGGACCTACTCAAAGGCCATAAGTACACCATTCCAGACAGTTTTTGATAAGAGCACACTGACATAGAGACAAGCAACCAATCTTGACTTTCATTAATGAAAGAATAATTTTCCCAGTAAATGAATAAGTATCATGTGCAGGATACAGCCCAGTCAACTCCCTAAGCAGCTATCAGGGCAATAGCTAAGGTTAGTTTGTAGGAAATAGTTGCTTTTTTAAAGTTACTCAGAATATTAAAAAAAGGTTCTAGTTAAAGATTCTTTAGAATCATAGGGGCAATTTACAACATAAAATAGATACATATAACCAACATTTAATAAAACTATTAAAGAAAAGCATTTAGACCTTGATGTGAAGTTAACTAGCTTTAGGAAATAACTTCAAGATAGATTGTTCATGGCCCATTATTTACAAAGTCCTGTCAATAAGAGTAGCTGTGTAATTTTACACTGTATAACTAACTTGATAACAAAAGTCTATATTACTAATCTTATAGCAAGTAAGTTAAAACTAACTATCTTTTGTATTTCTTTGTACATATAAAATTAGGACAGTGAAAGGTATAAGAAGATTGATTGGCTTTGATAAAATAAAATACAATGAATAACAGAATTCAAACTGTCTCTACCTATAAGCCAGCCCAAGAGGCCTGAAGACGTGTATCAATTTGGAATGGGAATGAATAGGATGTATAGAAAGATCCCAAGGCCTCATGATTATAGTGCCTGTTAAACACCATAAGATCGTAGGAACCTGGGACTGTCCATAGGGATGTCCATCTTTGATTAGGTGTTTTACAGGATTGGGAGCATGGATTAGGAGGGAAGGGCTTTATCCACATTGTACATGATCATTGTAATACATTAATGTACAAAAATACTGCTCTTTATTGTACAAGTTAGAGTGTGTCATAGATCTCCTTTCCAAGGCCAGTCTTGGGGGAAGATCCCTTGGCCCTCTTCCTGCATTAACCAGTTTCTGCTTGAATAAACATTTTTCACTTGCCTGATTCTGCCTGACCCCTGAGTCTTCATTCCATGTCAGGAGGAAGTGCTTCTATAGTCAGTACTTGCTATTTCACTCAGCCTTCAGTCTTAAGTCAAAGGTCAAACATAATAGGACTTTTGCTACATGACTAAATTCACAGCCTAACATTCCAGTGAGGTGCTGTCAGTTCACAAATTGATCCACAGCTTCAAGTAATTACAAGTACTTGGTGTTAGACTATCACAGGTTCATAAAAGTGTTACAGCCCAGAAGGATGTCATTCAGCCCATTGTGTCTGCACCAGCTCTTTGAATGAGCACAATGCCAATCATGACTGTAGAGATTGGAATGAGGTTGGCCAGGTGGATCGTGTTGAATATGAGATCCTTGATCGAAATTGTTAACTTAGGCCAATCAGGGAGCCTTGGCTGACAGATATAAGCAGGAGGGTCAGAAAACCTCCTCATTGTAGGGACTGGCTCTGAACCAGCTGCTCAGAGTCCATGCACTGTGCATATGTAACTAAAGAGTGCCTTGGTGATGGAGTACTGGCCTAGTGCAATTATTTCAGTGGCGATGAGAGAGGATTCTGGAAGAGCACACTCCTGAAGAACATTTGCTTGCACCAGTCATCTTGGAGTTGAAGTAAGCATTTCTGGCATCGTGCCTTTATTGGGGAAGCTTGACTCTTTAATCCTGCTATCAAAGATTGGCCCCAGTATGTGGAAAGGATGCATTTTCTTTCTGGGGAAATGACATTGGGCTAGATGAAAAGCAACGCTTCATCCTCCTGACAGTTGGGGACTTGCAGCAATTTTGATATCAGGAGCCTATCTTTCCCCATGGCACTGGATGCTAAAACCTTTCAAGAGTTGATGGAGTTAATTAAGGAATATTACAACCCCAAACCTCCTCTAATTCTGAGACACTATCAGTTTTACTCAGCAGTTGGAAAGCAGAGGAATCCGTATTGGGATTTTTGATGAAGTTAAGTCGACTGGCAGAGGCATGTGATTTTGGGTTAACCCGAAAGTGAGCTGTTGAGAGACCATTTGGTATGTGGGATTAAATGTGCAAATGTGCCCATCAGCTAAAGCACAGCTGGACTTCGAACAGACACCACAACTGGCTTTATCATTAGAAAAGGCGGCAAGTCGAGCATTGTGAGCTACTGGAATCCCAATGTAAGTGAGCTTGGGAAACACCACTTAAGTGTTGGAAATTGCAGGGCCTCATGCAGGACATATCCTGAGCAGAGGGACCCTAGGTCAGCCCACAGCAGAACCACACAATGAAACCGAGCCTTGGGGAAACGGCTAAACTGTTCTTCAGGATTAGGGCTGGCAAGCCATTGTGGTTCCTGCTGGCATGCACTCAAAACAGAAAAGGAGTCATATATGGGCCTGACTTGAGTAAGAAGGGTGATCAATTAGTATCTAGGAGAGTGCACACCCTGAAATGCCCATCTCCATGTAGTTTGGAATAGTTAAATTGCTTCAATTTATTCAAATCCAAACAAAATAAGTGTCTGGTTAAATAGTCACCCAGTTCTCATGGAGGTTAAAATCGGCACAGCTGTATTTGTGGTCGCAGAATCTGTCTTTAACAAGATTCACTCTGGACTCCAACCCTTACATTGGCGCAAGACCATGGCAAGAAAGAATGTATGTCGGAGAACAGCTGCAGATTAAAGGTCGGGTCTCCTATGGGGAACAGTTGGTGCAGTTATTATAGTAAAAAGCTCAGGCCCAAGCTTAATGGTTTGGAATTGGTTGAGAAAGATTCAGCTTGATTGGCTCAGCTTTTTTTCAATTGGAAAATGAGTGCCTGAATGAAGTCCTAATGAAATAGCCAGATGCTTTTCAACAAGGTCTGGGGCTATTAAAGGAGGCAAGGTTACCTTACATGTTAGCCAGGAAGCAATTCTGTGATTCTGCAAGGCCAGCCCTGACAGGCAAAAGTAGAGACAGAAATCAGGAGGCTGGAAAGGGAAGGAATCATCAATCCAACACAGTTTGCGGAATGGGTAGTACCAGTCATACCAATTCTGAAGCCTGGTGGCTCAGTTCACACTTGTGGGCATTTTAAGCAAACAGTATATTTTATCTTGTGGCTGGATAAATACCCAATCCCTCCCATAGAGGACTTGGATGTAAAAGTGGTGGGAGGAACTGTGCTTCATAAAGCTGGACATGAGCTATGCGTATCAGGCCACTAGGTGAGGAGTCACAGAAGTATCCCACAATGAATACCATCAGGTTTATACCAATGTTCAAGACTGTCATGTGGGGTATCATCAGTCTGCACCCTTTTCTAGCAGACATTGGAGAACATTTTACAAGTTCCACCCCAGGTTGTCATTTATCTGCTTGGCATGCTAATAACTGGGAAAACAAATAAAGAGCATGTGGAGAAGTTGGACATAATGCGTTATTGCTTCTCCCAGGCAGTTGTACACCTTAGAAGGGAAAAATGTGTGCTCCAGGCACCCCAAGTGGCCAACTTGGGCTACAAAGATGACAAGACTGGGTTACATCTGTTGGAAGATAAAGATTAAAGGTACCCTGGCTCACACATCACTTGGGGAGAAGTAAGGTAGATGAACTTAGAGCTTTAGTTCGTCCTTGGAACTGTGCCATTATTGTGATTACAGACACTTGGCTGAAAGAGGGGCAGGATTGTTGGCTAAATGCCCCAGGATTTAGATGTTTCAGGTGTGATAAAAAGGGATGTTAAAAGGGTTTGGGAAGTTGCATTAATGGTAAAGGACTATCTCACAGCTATACTGATGGAGGATAAAACCGAAGAATTGTGCAGCGAGGCAATATGGGTAGAACTCAGGAATAGGAAAGGCGAAATCACAATGGTTTTTGGGAGGCCTGTAGAAACATTCGGACATAGAGGAGAAAATATGTAGACAGATTTTGGAAAATGTGAAAACAGCAGGATTGTTGTGGTGGGTGATTTTAACTTTCCCAATGTTGACTGGGAATCACGACTTGCTAGGGGCTTGGATGAGGCAGTAATTGTAAAGACCATCCAGGAGGGTTTCTTGACAGTCTATAAACAGTCCAACCAAGGCAGAGGTTATACTGGACCTGGTTGTGGGAAATGAGTGAAGTTTCAATGGGGGAGCATTTCGGGAATAGTGGCATAATCCTGTGAATTTTCAAATACTCATGGATTGGGGAAACAACAGTCTTTGAGTGAAAATGTTAATTTAGGGAATGATGAGCCTACCTTAACCTCCTTCCACCTATCGCATTTCGAGCGCCTCATCTTTCACCTAGAAACCTTCCAACCACAAGGGATGAACTCAGATTTCTCCAGTTTCCTCATTTCCCCTCCCCC
Organism: Hemiscyllium ocellatum; assembly: GCF_020745735.1. Taxonomy (NCBI): domain Eukaryota; kingdom Metazoa; phylum Chordata; class Chondrichthyes; order Orectolobiformes; family Hemiscylliidae; genus Hemiscyllium; species Hemiscyllium ocellatum. The sequence goes on along the minus strand of NC_083433.1, from coordinate 29,282,892 downwards.
CACCTTGTCTCAGTCCCAACCCTCGAACTCAGACTACCTTCCTAACCTGCAATCTTCTTCCTGACCTCTCCGCCCTCACCCCCACTCCGGCCTATCGCCCTCACCTTAACCTCCTTCCACCTATCGCATTTCCAACGCCCCTCCCCCAAGTCCCTCCTCCCTACCTTTTATCTTAGCCTGCTGGACACACTTTCCTCATTCCTGAAGAAGGGCTCATGCCTGAAATGTTGATTCTCCTGCTCCTTGGATGCTGCCTGACCTGCTGTGATTTGTCTGCAATAGTAATAGACTTTAAGGACATTTAAATAGTCATTGGATAGGCATATGGACATGAACAGAATAGTGTAGGTTAGATGGGCTTCATTTTGGTTTCACGGGTCAGTGAAAAATTGAGGGTGAAGGACTTGTATTGCACTGTAATGTTCTATGTTCTAAGGTAGGTCTTTTGCAAAAGCGAATTGGCGTAAAATGAACATTCAAAAAGCAGGGGATACCTGTATTAGACAGGAACTGCAGAATGTTGTTTGCAGGTGGCTATTTGAGGGTAAATCTACATCAGAAATGTGGAAGCATTTCAAACGGCATTCGGTAAGAATTCAGGAATGGTACGTTCCTGTGAGAATGAAGGCTAGGTATGGCAAGTTATGTGAACCTTGGATGACCAGGGATGTTATGACCTTGGTCAGAAAGTGAAAGGAAGCATACATAGGTCTAGGAGGATGGGAACTGATGAAGCCCTTGAAGTATATAAGGAAAGTAGGAAAGAACTTAAACAAGTAAGTAGAAGGGCTAAAAGCGGACTTTAAAATACCAAAGAGAAGGATTGGTGGATGATGCTCTCAAGGAAGGGAGTGTCAAGTTTCTTAGGCATGTTGCTATTAAAAAGAAGAGAAACTGCAAAACGTTGCATCATAAAGAGACTTTGGGATACTTGTACATGAAATACAGAAAGCTAGCATGTAGGTGCAGCCAGTAATCAAGAAGGCTAATGGAATATTGACCCTTACTTCAAGATGCTTGGAGCATAAGAGTTGGAAAGTTTTATTATAATGGTATAAGACGATGAGCCAACATCCAGAGTACTCTGAGCAGTTAATATGCCTTTAATTCAGGAAAGAATCCGTTTCATTGGAGGCAGTTCAGAGACTGTTCACTACAATGATCTCTGGTCAGGGGGTGTTGTCTTATGAACAAAGGCTAAACAGGTTGGAACTTTACTCCTTTTAAATGCTGAGATCATGTTTCCTTTCATTTCGCAGAATAAAGGAATGTCAATGTAAGACTGAAATGAGGAGGAATTTCTTCTGTCAGAGGGCTGAGAGTCTTTGGAACTCCTTGCAACAAAGAGCTTTTGCAACTTAGATTTAAGTCTTAGATAGATAGCTTTTGGATCAGTCAAGGGTTATGGGGGAAAAGGGTAAGAAAGAGGACATGAGAAATGTTAGAGCAGCCTTTATTTTATTAAATAACAGAGCAGGCTTGAGTGTGGAATGGCCTACAGCTGTTCCTGTTCCTTATAGTCTTAAAATTGCTATTTAAAAATTGTTTTGGAACAGAGGAACAGGAGCAGGTCATTCAACCTGTCGAGTCTGCTCCAGCTTTCAACAAATCATTGTTGAGCATCCAATTCAATGCCAATCCCACACTATCCCCACATCCAATGACAGAACATAGAACAGGACAGCACAGTACAGGGCCTACGGCCCACGATGTTGTGCCAAGCATTTATCCTAATCTAAGATCAATCGAACATACACACCCCTCTATTTACTGCCGTCTTTATGCTTGTTCAGCAATCGCTTAAATATCCCTCATGTCTCTGACTCTATGACCATAGAACAAATGGTATTGGTATTTTGATATCCCCCAATCTCTACCTTAAGCATAATTGGCTCAGCCTCCACCACTCTCTGGGGTAGAGAGCTTTGAAGATTCACAACTCCCTGTGTTAAAGAAATCTTCCTCTCATCTCAATAGCTTCCTCTTTATTTTGAAACTCTGTTCCCTATTCTAGATTCCCCAATCAGTGGAAACATCTTGCCTGGATTTACCCAGTCTATACATATAAGTATTTTGTAGATTTCAATAAGATCATCTCTCATTCTTTGAAACTCGACAGCATACAAACCTAGTTTGCTCAATCTCTTTTCATGTGACAGTTCTGGCATGCTGGTAATAAACCTGGTAAACCTTCGTGCACGCTCTCTGTGGCAATAACATCCTCCTTGAAATAAAGGAACTAAAACTAAACACAGCATTCCAGATGTGGTCTAATTTTATACAATTGAATTGAAACATTGCTACTTTCATACTCAAATCATTTGTGTTATAGACTAATGTAATATTAGCCTTCCTAATTGCCTGCATGTTAGCCTTCAGTGACATATTGACCAGGACACCTAAATCCTTTGTACTCTTTCTAACCTCTCACCAGTTTAGAAGTCCTCAGCACATCTATTCTTCCTACCAAAGTGGATAGCCTCACATTTTTCTATGTTGTATTCCACATGCTACATTCTTGCCCATTCCAGATCCTTTGTTCTGTCCTGCTGCTGGGTCTTTCACTTGCTGCAATATGTGGCATTGAGCTGCAAAACTTGAAAGAGATTGGGTGCTCAAGTTCCCTTTAGAACATAGAACAGTACAGCACAGTACAGGGCCTTCGGACCTCAGTGTCGTGACAACCTTTTGTCCTACTCTGAGATCGAACTAACCTACAAACCCGACATAAGATATGTTACTGGAGTCTGGGGTCTTTTAAGAACTGTTATTCAACAATTTGTGAACTATTTGCACTCTTAGACTTGATAAGAAGTCTGCACAGCATTAATTTCAGTGCCTGTCTACCATGTGCCCTTACCATTTACATATTTCAATATTAACCCTTTACTTTACATTTGAGCGATGTAATTTCACGCTTTGTTCCTTATCTCTCACCAAATGGATTCTGGAACCTTCTCCTGCACCTTTTATATGATATTCATACAGTTATTTTCTCTGTTCCTTTCTATGTAGATGTGATCTGATTAAATGAGTATTTTCAGCATTTTCTGTTTTTATTTCAGATTCCTAGAATCTGCAGACTTTTGCTATTGTGTTGTTCCAGATGAATCTTATTACTTAGATTGTATAGCCATTGGGTCAGGTGCTATGAGATGAATTGCACACTACAACTTAGATCTTCCATTTAAAGGAATCTACCAGTCCAGTCTACATTTGGAAATACATTCAAATAATAGCTGTAGCGTTTTATGGAATCCTGTAAAATCTTTGAGATCTACAGAACATAGATCATTACAGTGCAGTACAGGCCCTTTGGCCCTCAATGTTACACCGACCTGGAAAACTAATCTGAAGCCCATCTAACCTACCCTATTCCATTATCATTCATACATTTATCCAATGACCATTTAAATGCCCTTCAAGTTGGTGAGTCTATTACTGTGACAGGTAGGGAATTACACTCCCTTAGTACACTCTGAGTGAAGAACCTTCCTCTGACATCTGTCCTAAATCTATCACCCCTCAATTTAAAGCTATGTCCCATCGTGCTAGCCATCACCATCCGAGGGAAAAGACTCTCACTGTCCACCCTATCTAATCCTCTGATCACCTTGTATGTCTCTATTAAGTCACCTCTTAACCTTCCTCTCTCGAATGAAAACAGCCTCAAGTACCTCAGTTTTTCCTCATAAGACCTTCCCTCCATACCAGGCAATATCCTGGTAAATCCGCACCCTTTCCAATGCTTCCACATATAATGCAGCGACCAGAACTGTACGCAATACTCCAAGTGCAGCCGCACCAGAGTTTTATACAGCTACAACATAACCTCATGGCTCCAAAACTCAATCCCTTTACCAATCAAAGCTAACACACTGTACAGCTTCTTAATAACCCTATCAACCTGGATGGCAACTTTCAGCGATCTATACACATGGACACTGAGATCTCTCTGATCATCAACACTACCAAGAATCTTACCATTAGCCCAGTACTCAGTATTCCTGTTACTGCTTCCAAAGTGAATCACCTCACACTTTTCCTCATTAAATTCCATTTACCAACTCTCAGCCCAGCTCTACAGCTTATCTATCTTTGTAACCTGCAACATCCTTCCACACTGTCCACTACTCCATCTACTTCAGTATCAGCCACAAATTTACTAACCCATCCTTCTACACCCTCATCTAGGTCATTCATAAAAATGACAAACAGCAGTGGCCAAGAAAACAGATCCTTGTAGTACACCACTAATAACTGAATTCCAGGATGAATATTTCCCATCAACCAACACCCTCTCCCTTCTTTCAGCCAGCCAATTTCTGATCCAAACCACTAAATCACTCTCAATCCCATGCCTCCATATTTTCTGTAATAGCCTATCGTGGGGAACAGTATCAAACATTTTACAAAATCCATCTACACCACATCAACTACTTTACCCTCATCCACCTGTTTGGTCATCTTCTGAAAGAACTCAATAAGGTTTGTGAGGCACAACTTATCCTTCACAAGACCATGTTGGGTATCCCTAATCAAATGATTCCTTTCTAGTTGATTATAAATCCTATCTCTTATAATCCTTTCCAACACTTTACCCACAACCAAAGTAAGGCTCACTGGTCTATAATTATCAGGGTTGTCTGTTGAACAAGGGGACAACATTTCCTATCCTGCAGTCTTCTGGCATTGTTCCTGTAGACAATGACGACATAAGGATCAAAGCCAAAGGCTCAGCAATCTCCTCCCTAGCCTCCCAGAGAATCCTAGGATATATCCCATCCAGCCCAGGGACTTTAACTATTTTCACACTTTCCAGAATTGCTAACACCTCCTCTTTATGACCTTCCATCCTGTCTAGTCTAATAGCCTGCATATCGGTATTCTCCTTGACAACATTGTCTTTTTCCTGTGTGAATATTTATGAAAAATATTCATTTAGTGCCTCTCCTATCTCCTCAGATTCCACGCACAACTTCCCACTACTGTCCTTGACTTGTCTTCATCTTACTCGAGTCATTCTTTTATTCCTGACATACCTATAGAGAGCTTTCAGGTTTTCCTTGATCCTATCTGCCATAGACTTCTCATGTCCCCTCCTGGCTCTTCTTAGCTCTCTCTTTAGATCCTTCCTAGCTAACTTGCAACTCTCAAGCACACTAACTGAGCCTTCACATCTCATCTTTAAATAAGTCACCTACGTCCTCTTAACAAGGGATTCAAACTTCCTTAGTTCCAAATCACAGTTCCCTTGCTTGACCACTTCCTCCCTGCCTGACAGGTACATACTTAGCAAGGACACACAGTAGCTGTTCCTTGAACAAGCTCCACACTTCATTTGTGCACATTCTCTGCAGTTTCCTCCCTCATTCCCCCCAGCTATAAGTCTTGCCCTGCGGTATATTCCTATCCCTGAAGTAAATGTAACCAAATTGTGGTCGCTATCATCAAAATGCTCATCTGCCTCCAAATCTAACACCTGGCCTGGTTCATTACCCTGTACCAAATCCAATGTGGCTTGGCCTCTTGTTGGCCTGTCTACATACTGTGTCAGGAAACCCTCCTGCACACATTGGACAAAAACTGACCCATCTAAGGTACTCAAACTAGTGTTTCCAGTCAATATTTGGAGAGTTAAAATCCCCCATAACAATTACCCTGTTAAGTTTGCTAGGATCCCATTCTACACATTGTCTCATTCCTTTTTAAGAGATGTGACTAAATCTGCTTTCATCAGCCCTTGAGCCAATGCATTCTAGTTTATAACTTAAAAAGAAGTTCCTCAACTCACCAATGGTCCTTTTGCAGTTTAGGTTCTTTTATCTGAAGCCTGCACACTTTTTCAATTCCTTAGTATTTGCTTTGGTTCAATTGACAACACTCTTGTCAGTAAAATATAGATGTTCATCCAACAGTAAGATTCATATCACAGAAATCTATGCTAATAGCCTAGTGCAGCACTTTTGGAGGTGTTTTCATTCATATGTGATGTTAACTAACATCCCATCTGCTCTCATTTGATTTGATTTATTGTAGTTATGTGTACCTAAGTACAGTGAAAAGCTTTATTTGTGAGCAGTACAGTCAGATCATAGTAAGCAAGGACATACAGATCATCAGGTGCTTCGACAGAATGAGGCAGAAGGTTGCACTGCATAGGAGGTGCGTGAAGCAAGATCAACATTGTTTGAAGTTAGAAAGTCCAACCATCAATTTAATAAAGGCAGGGAAGAAGCTGCTCTTGAACTTGTTGCTGCATGTATTCAAACTTCTGTATCTTCTGCCTGATGGAAGAGATTGTAGGACAGCATTACTGGGGTGCAAGGGGTCTTTGATGTTAACAGTATTTTTGTGACAACGAAAAGTGTAAATGGAGTTCACGGATGGGAGGTTGGATTCCGAGACGGTCTTGGCTCTGCACACAACTTTCTGTGTTTCTTACAGTCCTGAGCAGAGCCGCAATGCAGCCAAATGATATGCTTTTTATGGTGCATCTATAAATGTTGGTGAGGGTCCTTATGGATATGCCAAATTTCCTAAGCTGCCTGAAGAAGAAGATGCTCTTGACTGCCGCATCTAATCTAATTGTGAAGTCCAGGACACGTTGTCAGTTATTGTCGCTCCTGGGAACTTGACATTCTCAACTTCTGCTACATTGATACAGATGGGGGGGTGTTCTGTTCCTTTCTTTCTGAAGTGAATGATCAGTTCTTTTTTGCTTTGCTGATGTTGAGAGAAAGTTGTTATCATTGCCCCAAGACACCAAGCCCTCTCTCTCCTTTCTGTATTCTGGCTCATCATTGTTCGATACATGTCCTACCATGGTGATGTCATCAGCAAACATGGAGATGATGTTCATTCAGAATTTGGCAACAGTTGTAAATGTACGGAGAGTACAATAGTACACCCTCACAGGTGAACATAAAAGATTCCCATGCTACCCCTTTGAAGAACAGGAGGGGAGTTAGCCTCTGTTATGTAGCCCTCAATGCATATCCCAAAAGCAGATTGTCAGATCTTGACTACATTGCTGCTTGTGGGAGCTTGCTCTGAACTAATTGACTGTTATGTTTCCAAAATTGCAACAGAGATTGTGCTTAATTTTATTGGCTGTAAAATATCTTCAAAGGAGCAGGAGAATCGACGTTTCGAGCATAAGCCCTTTTTCAGAGGACGGCTTATGCCCGAAACGTCGATTCTCCTGCTCCTTTAATGCTGCCTGACTTGCTGCGCTTTTCCAGCAACATATTTTTCAGCTCTGATTTCCAGCATCTGCAGTCCTCACTTTCTCCTGTAAAATGTCTTCCTCAACATGAGGTCATACCTGAGAAATTCTTTTTTGTCCCCCTTCTTTTCATTTTGAAATCAAGCTGAATCTTGAATCACAGACCAACCATGATGTTGCATGAGATATTGGTGTTGTTGGCAAAGCCAGCATTTGGTTGACCACCTCTAGTTGCCCTTGATCTGACTCCTTCTCAAGGTCATTTTAAGAGAAGAGTTACGTGAAAAACAGATTTGGAGTTTGGAGTCATATGTAAACCAGGCCAGGAAAGGACAACAGATTTCCTTCTCCAAAGGGCCAGATGGGATTTTACAACAATGATTCATATCCAGTACAAGGGGAAAACCAGGGGTTAAAATCCTAAAAGCAAGTGTCACTGTTTCTGGGTTGCAACTAATTTCCAGGTTTCAGGTATAAATGCAGTTAGAAGGACAATCTATGGATGCATTGCAAACTATTCTACCCTGCTGCTATCTTATCTGGATGACATGTCACTCAGTTTAAAATCAGAGTGAAGGGGAGAGAGGAAAATAAACAAGAAAACAAGGACTCTCTGCATCAATGTTGGCCAAAAGGTAAATATTTAAAATATGGACATAAAGCCTCAAATATCCATCTACTGCTTATTTCAAGTCATTTTTGTAAGTAAAAAAATACTTGCCAAGTCTATGATGACATTCAGTGAAAATGGCATGAAGGAGAATACTCTAACAAGGACTACTGTGGTCCTGTTAAATAATGGTCCAGGTTAACCTGAAGTAATGTTAAATCTAAACATTTACATACTTACAAGCACCTTTCAGTTGCTTCCAAGTCTGTCCAAAGATTTAAACACCATAGAAAGAACAATTGATAACCATCCCATGTTTCCTTTTAAACTTGAAATATTAACTCCTTCTCAGACCAAAGATCTGCCATGCAGTTCCATCACTTTCTGCTTCCATCCCATGTTCACTTTATCGCGTACTTGTATATCAGCAGAAAGCCATTCAGGAATCAATGTTGAAATATCTTCTGGGTTCTGCACATGAACTAACAAAACTTTTCAATTTCCTTTTCAAACTTAGCAGGAGTGAACTAAGCTGTCCTTCTGAATTCCCAGTCTTCAGTGTTTCTACTTCCTCTCTGCATTTCCGATGAATCACACGGTTTTGGTAACATTGCAAGATCCAAATAGCAGAAGTCAAATGATGCAACTTTTCCTGATCATCATTGGGGCTGAAAATTGATTCTAACCCTGCACCACATTTAATCATTGCACTAATTTTGGTGGGAAGAAATAAAGAAAAACATAATTTCTAAATGGTGAGTGATTACTATATCTGAGATACGGAGGGATGTGTGTGTCCTAGTGTATGAATTACAAAAATCTAGGTTAACGTACAGGTGCGGCAAGGAATCAGGAAAGCTTATAAAATGTTATCATTTATTGTGAGGGGAACTGAATATAAAAGTATAGATAAAGCCTATGCTTCAGTGATACAAGGCATTGGTAAGACCACATCTGGATTCGAACATAGAACATAGAACTGTACAGCACAGCGCAGGCCCTTTGGCCCATGATGTTGTGATGAGCATTTATCTTAATCTAAGATCAACCTAACCTACACACCCCTCAGTTTACTGCTGTCCATGTATTGTCACCAGTCACTTAAATGCCCCTAATGACTCTACTACTACTGCTAGCACCTGCACGCACCCACCACTCTGCGTAAAGAACCTACTTCTGTCATCTCCGATCACCATAAAATTATGACCCCTCATGACAGCCATTTCTGCCCTGGGGAAAACTCTTTGGATGCCTACTCTATCTATGCCTCTCATTACTTTGTACACCTCTATCAATTCACCTCTCTTCCTTCTTCTTTCCAGTGTGAAAACCTTAGCTCACTCAACCTTTCTTCATAAGACAAGCCCACCAATCCAGACAGCATCCTGATAAATCTCCTCTGCACCCTCTCTAAAGCATTTATATTCATCTTTATAAATGAGGAGACCAGAACTGGACACAATATTCCAAGTGTGGTCTAACCAGCGCTTTATAGTGCTGCAGCAAAACCTTGCTGTTCTTCAATTCAATCCCCCTGTTAATGAAAGCTAAAACACCATACGCCTTCTTAACAAATCTAACAACTTGGGTGGCAACTTTGAGGGTTCGGTGTATGTGGACCCCAAGATCCCTGTGTTCTTCCACATTGTTAAGAATCCTGACTTTAACCCTGCATTCAGCATTCAAATTCCACCTTCCAAAATGAATCACTTCGCATTTATCCAGGTTGAACTCCATCTGTCGAGTAAAAAGTGAGGTCTGCAGATGCTGGAGATCAGAGTTGAAAATGTGTTGCTGGTTAAAGCGCAGCAGGTCAGGCAGCATCCAAGGAACAGGAAATTCGACGTTTCGGGCATAAGCCCTTCTTCAGGGTGAAGGGCTTATGCCCGAAACATCGAATTTCCTGTTCCTTGGATGCTGCCTGACCTGCTGCGCTTTAACCAGCAACACATTTTCAACTCTGAACTCCATCTGTCACTTCTCAGCCCAACTCTGTATCCTATCAATGTCTTGTTGTAGCTTGCAATAGCCCTTGGCACTATCTACACCACCGACCTTTGTGTCATCGGCAAACTTACTAACCCATCCTTCCACTTATAAAAACTACAAAGAGCAGAGGCCCAAAATCAGATCCCTGCAGGACACTACTGGTCACCGGCCTCCAGGCAGAATACTTTCCATCCAATACCACTCACTGTCTTCTTTTCACCAGTCAATTCTGTATCCAGACAGCCAAGTTTCACTGTATCCCATACTTCCTAATTTCTGAATGAGTTTAGAGTGGGGAACCTTATCAAATGCCTTACTGAACGTACAACACATCCACTGCTCGACCTTCATCAACTTGTCTCGTCACATCCTCAAAAAACACAATGAGGCTTGTGAGGCACGATCTGCCTCTCACAAAGCCATGCTGACTATCCTTAACCAAACTATGTTTCGCCAAATAGTCATAAATCCTATCTCTCAGATTCCCTTCCAGTATCTTGCTTACCAAGTATATAAGACTGCCAGGTCTGTAATTCCCAGGGACTTCCCTAGTCCCTTTCTTGAACAAAGGAACAACATTCATCTTCCTCCAATCATCCAGTACTACTCCCGTGGAGAGTGAGGATGCAAAGATCAGTGCCAGAGCGCAGCAATGTCATTCCTTACTTTCTGTAATAACCTTGGATATATCTGGTCCGGCCCTGGGACTTACTTATCTTGATGCTTCTCAGAATTTCCAGCACATCCACTTCCTTAACATCAATCTGCTCAAGCCCATTAACCTGGTCATGATGTTCTCATGATCAACAAGGTCCCTCTCTCTTGTGCACACTGAAGCAAAAGACTCATTTAGGGCCTCCCCTACCTCCAGGGACAAGTTCCCTCAATTATCCCTGATCAGCCCTACCTTCACTCTGATCATTCTGTGAACAGTATGAATCTCCTTATTTAAGAGTGGATAGAGTCATAGAGATGTACAGCACGGAAACAGACCCTTCGGTCCAACCCGTCCCTGCCTATCCCAACCCAATCTAGTTCCACCTGTCAGCATCTGGCCCATATCCCTCCAAACCCTTCTTATTCATACATCCATCCAAAAGCCTTTTAAATATTACAACTGTACCAGCCTCCACCACTTCCTCTGGCAGCTCATTCCGTACACGTACCACCTTCTGTTTGAAAAAGTTGCCCCTTAGGTCTCTTTTATATCTTGCCCCTCGCACCCTAAACCTATGCCCTCTAGCTCTGGATTCCCTGACCCCAGGGAAAAGACTTTGCCTATTTACCCTATCCATGCCCCTCATAATTTTATAAACCTCAAATATGTAGATGAGTTAGAAGCTGTTCAGAGAAGATTTACCAGTATTATGGTCCCTACTGATGATACTATTGGACAAGTCAGATCCCCAAATGAAATGTGGCTTGATAGATCATACTTCTAAGTAAGGAAGTAGGTCATAGTCATAGGTCTAACTTTTGTAATAAGTTAATGTGTGGTTAGTCCCTGAAGCAGGCTGGACTGAAGTGCAGGCGAGAGACGGTGATGAAGACTTCATAGTCAGGGGCTTCAGATGCTTCTGTGGCCACGGGCAAGACACCAGGATGCTGGATAGCTCCCTGGTGCCAGGTCAAGGATATCTCTGAGCATGCACAGGATATTCTGAAGGGGGAGGGTGAGCAACCAGAGGTCATGTCCATATTGGTACTAATGACACAAACAGAAAGAGAGATGAGGTCCTGCAAAGGGAATTTAGGGTGTGATGTAAGTAGTTGAAAAGTAAGACTTCCAGGGTTGTATTTTTAGGATGACTCCCTGTGCCAACTGCTAGTGAGGTCAGAAACAGGGAGAAAATACTGTTGAGTGCTTGCTGAAGAGCTAGTATAGGAGGGATGGATTAAGATATCTGGATCACTGGGGTCTCTTCCAAGGAAAGTGGGACATATACACGAAGGAAGGGTTGTACCTAAACTTGAGGGGAATCAATATCCTTGCAGCAACATTTGTCAATGCAACTCAGGAGGGGTTAAATCCATGTGACAGGGATGGGAACCAGAGCAGTAGTTCAGCATGTGGAGTATTTGAAGAGAAGAGAGGGACTAAACCAAGTAGAAAGAAAGGCAGAGCCTTAACATACATGGCAGGACTATCAGCCTGAAGAATAGTTATTTTAATGCAGCGAGTATAACAGATAAGGTGGATGAGCTTAGAGCCTAGATTACGTGCATGGGACCACAACGTGGTAGCATTACAGAGGGTTTGAGAAAAGGTTCACATGTTTCAGGCATGGGGAAGTCATGTTGCACTAACTTGATTGAGTTTTTTGAAGAAGTAACGAAGAAGATTGAATGGGGCAGAGCGATGGACATGATCTATATGGACTTCAATAAGGCCTTTGACAAGTATCCTCATTGTAGACTGGCAAGCAAGGATAGATCATATAGAATACAGGGACAAGTAATCATTTTGATACAGAATTGCCTCAAAGATGGAAGACAGAGGGTGGTGGTGGTGGAAGGTGCGTTTCAGGCTGGAGACCGATGACCAGAGGAGTGCTACAAGGATCTGCTTTTTGGCATTTATGCAAATGATTTGGATGTGAATATAGGAGGTATAATTAATAAGTTTGCAGGTGACAGCAAAATTGGTGGTGTAGTGGACAGTGAAGAAGGGTACCTCAAAGTAGAATGGGATCTTGATCAGATATGCCAATGGGCCAAGGAGTGGCAGATGGAGTTTAATTTAGATAAATGTGAGGTGCTGCATTTTGGAAAAGCAAATCAGGACAGGACTTATACACTTAATGGTAATGTCCTGAGGAGGGTTGCTGAACAAATAGACCTTGGAGTGCAGGTTCATAGTTCCTTGAAAGTAGAGTCACAGTGAAAAAGGTATTTGTTATGCTTTCCTTTATTTGTCAGAGCATTGAGTATAGGGGTTGGGGGGGTCATGTTCCAGCTGTACAGGGCATTGGCTAGGCCGCTTTTGGAATACTGTGTGCAATTCTGGTCTCCCTGCTATTTGAAGGATGTTATTAAGAGTTCAGCAACGATTTACGAGGATGTTGCCAGGGTTTGAGGGTTTGAGTTATAAGGAGGTGCTGAATAGGCCGAGTCTACTTCCCCTGGAGTGTCAAAGGCTGAGGAGTGACCTTATAAAGGTTTATAAAATCATGAGGGGCATGGATAGGGTAAATAGACAAGGTCTTTTCCCCAGGGTGGGAGAGTCCAAAACTAGAGGGCATAGGTTTAGTATGACAAGGGAAAGATTTAAAAGAGACCTCAGGGGAAACTTTGTCATGCAAAGGGTGGTATATGTATGGGATGAGCTGCAAGAGGAAGTGGTGAGGGCTGGTATAACTATAAAAAGAAAGGGAGGACTGCAGATGCTGGAGCTCAGAGTCATGAGTGTAGTGCTGGAAAAGCACAGCATCCGAGGAGCAGGGGAATCAATATTTTGGGCATAAGCTGATTCCTGATGGAGATGCTCCTACTCCTCAGATGCTCCCTGACCTACTGTGCGTTTCCAGCACTACACTCTCAGCTCTGGTACAATTATAACATTTGAAAAGTGTCTGGATGGATATATGAATAGGAAGAGTTTAGAGGGATTTGAGCCAAGTGCTGGCAAGTGGGACTAGATTTATCTAGGATACCTGGTCAGCATGGATGATTCGGACCACAGGGTCTGTTTCCATGCTGTACATCTCTATGACTCTATGATAGAGAAGTGTGTAAAAGGAGGGAAGGAGTTTGTGACGATACTGTGGCTTTAAGGGATATATTTTGTTCTGGTTTTCCTTTTAATGAAGAAAGGTTGTGACAGAGGTGCATGAAAATCTGCTCTAAAGCCAAAAATCACACAACACCAGGTTACAGTCCAACAGGTTTATTTGGAAGAACCAGCTTTCGGAGCACCACTCCATCAGGTGACAACTTGAACTATAATCTGGTGTTGTGTGGTTTTTAACTTTGTCCCACACCAGTCCAACACCAGCATCTCCAAGTCATGTTCTAAAGCCAATAAAGTAAACAGCTTGAGAGGCATTTTTTCTTAACGTTGGAACAATAGAAGCAACCTAAATGGGTGGGTTGAAGCCTCTACAGAACTGGGATTTTTAGTTTTGGTTTTCAGTAGCAGTTGCTGGGCCTAGAAGCTGAGTTTGGAAACTGTAGTACATCCCTCCCTGCTACTCTTTGTCTCAGCTGACTCTTGATTTTTTTTTCCCTTCTTTACTGGAGAATTGCCTGTGACACAATCTATTTCATTGATGCAAGATTTGTGAAGATTTGTAGCTCAGGTTGAGGTTTAGGGTGTAGGTTTGCTCGCTGAGCTGTAGGTTTGATATCCAAACGTTTCATTACCTATTTAATTGAATTTTGCTTTTTGTCAAGTGTGTGTTTATGGGACGTTACTATATTGAAAAAGTTAATTAGTAGTAGTTAATACATCTGTTATTTTGTTAAGCATTTCAATACAGTTACAGTTAAGCCAATTCTTTAACTTTATTTCTAAATTGTCTATCTATATTTTAAGGTAGTGTAAAAATAAAACGTGTTTTGCTTAATGTCATGTAGTTTGATCAATCTAATTGCAGCTGAATGCCTTACACTTATCTTTAAAATAAGAAAAAGTCAGGCTCAAGACAATCTTCTCAATATATTTTGAGGAGGTTTGGTCTGGTTCATAAAATGTTGCATTCCTGATCAAGGAGAATGTCTGAGGTGTACTATCAAATGAGCCAATATGGGTACAACTTAAGAATGAGAAAAGTGCAATTACCATGATATGGTTATACCATAAGATTCCCAATAGCCAGCAGGAATTTTAATTTAATTTATTTATTGCCACATGTACCTAAGTACAGTGAAAAGCTGTGTATTAAAATATGATTGTAACCACTGAAAGGCAATCTCTCTGGGCAAAGGGCAACTGTTGTCCCTTTAAGGTTGACTCCTTTGTATTGCAAGGAATAAAGGTGCTGTGTGTGTGTGAAATAAAAATACTACCATCTGACTAAATGTTCCTTCAACAATTTTTGGAGGTTCCAATGAGTTGGCTAACCCTTTGGCTTGAGACACTGGTCTGGGGACTGCATCTTGCCAGTAAACGAACCAACCGCAGCAAATAAAAGATAAAACTTTTCTCTCTTTGGTTTGCTTAGTGGCGGGGAACGGGGTTGTGGCCTGTGTTCCAGGACTGAGGTAAACCAATCAGAAGTGATGATAGTACAGACTTGGATGTGTGGTGTCAGCGAATGTTATTCTAGAGTCCTAGAAAAGTTGGATAGGCAGTCAGGAACTGCAGTTGATGAAAATCTGGGATGAAGAAGTGAAGAAGCCCAGCTGACAGTCATCTGGGGGGAGATTGGACAATTTGATTAATTGCAATATACGAGTTAAAGGATGTCCAGTTTTCATGATTGCATGATTGTGATAGTGAGTGTGTGACAGCTGTCAAAAGGGTGAGGAATGATGTCTCTCATGAGGTGCATCCTCAGAAGGGAATACCTTTGACATACATGTATGTCCATTATGGGCGTGATTCCGAAATAAAAAGTAATTTGTTGACAAATGGGTCAAATGGACACAAAGAACTGAGAAGTCATTTCCACCTAATGGCACCTTTAGTTGTCATTGCATAAAACAATTGGCTGAAATTTTGAGAAAAACAAAAATGAAAAGGAAATAGAGAGAGAGAGACAACTTTTGCTGCACTCACTGAACAAAATGTTAACTCATTGTGGTCTGTTTTGAATGTACTTTTGCTCATTGGTGGTTAATTGGTGCCTTGTGCAATATTTGCATTTTCATTCCCTGGAACTCAAGATCTGAAAATGTTTTGAATTAAGTTTGCATTTTGTAAATCCATGGTGATTTGACAATGTAGTCTGTGTCAGTGTTGAACATGTATAGTTAACGTCATATCCTTGTAAAGAACCAACAGTGGTAGTTTAAAGCAAATGAAATGTTGATTTTAACAATTGGTTCATAAAGCGGAGCAAAACTTTACTTCTTGGAATTGGAATTTATCACATTTGAAAACTTCATTTTCTGGCCAGAGTGAACTTCCAAAAACTGTTTTAATATGTAAACTAATCTTTAATTCTGGATGTTATGATTTTCTCATTGCAAATGTACTTTGTGAAAATTGGAATTTTGGATTTTGTTTGACTAAAATTCCAGTGAAATGTTCTAAAGTCTGAGAAAACTGATGAGGATGTGAGGGTTATGTTGAACAATATTCGGGTATTGAAGGAGATGCGGGGACACCCATCCTTGTAACTGCTATTCTAAACGAGTTGCAGCCATGTATGAAACAGATATTCTGTACCGTCTGTATAAGATGGGTAATGAAGGAGCTGAATGAAATCTCGAGTATCCTGCAACATTGATAGTGCTAATTACAGTTCCAGTCGCAAAAAAGGAAAGACCTGATTGGATCTTTGTGGCTGATGGAGCTAGACCACCAAATAGACTCCACTGGACCAATGTGGGCAAAGGCAAAATGAATAGTTTTGTACATCAATCCTGGCACGTACCAGACTTTGTGACTATAGCTGGAAAAAAAGTGCTGGATGTATGAAATGTCAAACATTTAAAGCAGGCAAAACTGCCAGTGTTAAGCCTGCTTCGCAGCCCCAACCATGGGGCTCCTTTGTGTAGTTTCAAATGGACTTTGTTCAAATGCCTAAATGTATGGGTTTTAGTTATGTATTGGTTATTTTAAATGTATTCTCCAGGTGGATGGAAGCTTACCCTACTTGAAAAAATGATGTCACAATGGTGGCCAAGATCTTCTTGCAGATTCTGCACCCCATTTCAGAGTGCCAGAATAAATACCAAGCAGCAATGGACTGCATTTTAAAGGACTACAGAGCAATGATCACCTGTCATGGCCATATCACCCACCAGTCAACTGGAGCAATAGAAAAGCACAACAGAACATTGCAAAAAAAAAACAAAGTAACAAACTTATATGAGGAAAAGCAGCTTGAAATGGCCAGCGATATTACCTATCACCTTTTGTTAATAAGATTAAATCCTCATAGGGCAAAGGGACTGTCCCTTCATGAGATAATAGTGGGTAGACCAATGAGACTGCCAATAAATACTGCTCTTACCACCAAACAAGTGAACATTCAAGGCATGGATGAAATCCTGTTGAACTATTTTATGTCCTTAACTAAGTCTCTTAAAGCCTTCCACTCAAAGACAGTTGAAGCTCAAAATGAAGTTACTAAGGAAAGCTACCACATATACCAGCAAGGAGAGTACGTATTTATCACATCATTCTGCCAAAAGAACAGTTTGGAGGCCAGGTGGGAAGGGCCGTACCAAGTATTATTGGTGACCCACACAGAAGGAAGGCCCATGTAGACCTACACATCATACATCAAACCGACGTCGATCCAAGAAGTACCGGACAATACAAAGAATATCTAAAGACAGTTACATTGCAAATGCTAGTGTAATGAGCAGACTTGGAGTTGTAGTTGAAGTAAAGGAAATTGGTTTGAAGCAGACAAGCATATATAACAAACAGGCTGTTGGCTAGATTTTGTGGTTAGGATTCAGAGGGTGTTACAGGAAGATTTGTGGGCGGCACGGTGGCACAGTGGTTAGCACTGCTGCCTCACAGCGCCTGAGACCCGGGTTCAATTCCCAACTCAGGCGACTGACTGTGTGGAGTTTGCACATTCTCCCCGTGTCTGCGTGGGTTTCCTCTGGGTGCTCTGGTTTCCTCCCACAGTCCAAAGATGTGCGGGTCAGGTGAATTGGCCATGCTAAATTGCCCGTAGTGTTAGGTAAGGGGTAAATGTAGGGGTATGGGTGGGTTGTGCTTCGGTGGGTCAGTGTGGACTTGTTGGGCCGAAGGGCCTGTTTCCACACTGTAAGTAATCTAATCTAATATGGGATCAGAGGGTACTGATTGTTATTTGCAGTTTCTGGAAAGATCAAGTATATAAAATTATAATTATTGTAAGAGATCTCAAAACAGAATTTTGAATTTGGACAAATTTGCACAGAAATATATCAAATACCTGGAATGAGCTATAAAGTACATTTACTATATATGGGTAATCTTAGAGAAAGAACAAACAATTAGAGATGGAGAGTAGTGGAAAAAGAAAACGAATTAGAATAATAGATTGAAATGGCAATTGAAGTTTTTGTGCATTTTAGTGAAAAGAAAGTTTAGGTGAGAATACTAAACTGATAGCTTTCTCTTGGTGAGGTTTGTATCCTTGTCCTTCCTTGGTGAACTTGGGGCTCGAACCGTTCCTGATCATGATGGTCTTAGTCCTGGTAGGGTGCTTTAGAAACCTTTGCATCTGTTGTGTAAAATGGCTACTGCTAGTGCCATGGTCCAGCAGGCGATCATGCCAGAAGATAAGGGTATAGAATTCCAAAGACTGAGACAGATTGATGTCTAAGGTTGTCCTTTCAGGACAAAATGGAGGAGTGTGGAAGGATTCAAAAACAAAGCCAGAACATCAGAATAGGTTACTTAAGCTTTTCAAGAGCGGGGACAGAAAATGTGCAGCTAAACAGAGACAAATGTGGGGTTGATCAGACCTGCTTCCACTTAGTAAAGAAACACGTAGCCAAGCATTAACGTGAGCTAAGCTAGCTTACTGTAACTTGTCCCAAATCAGAAAGAAAACAGGAAACTAAACCACAATTAACCTGTGCTGCAGAAGTTTGAGGTAAATGATCTAATGCTAAGTGCCATGTATCCAAAGCTCAATGTGATAAGTCTATTATGAAAGTTAATACGTAATTGGTCAATAAGAAGGATCCGATTCCTGATTGATGTGGATTTTTGTATAAAAATATGGTTGTAATCACCAAAAGGCAGACTTTCTGGCAACTTTTGTCCCTTTAAGGTTGAGTCCCTTGCCTTGCAAGTAGCAAAGTTGCTATCTCTGTGTGAAACAAGAATACGTCGTCTGACTAAATGTTCCTTCTGCAACATCAGGTCGAGAGAAATCATACTGAACTCAAATCTTTAATTTTCTACTTAATTGATTCATTGTTCCTTGCATTTTGTTTATCTATGCATTATGGTGACAGTTATAGAGTCACAGAGATATACACACAGAAACAGACCGTTTGGTCCAACCCATCCATGCTGACCAGATATCCCAGTCCAATCTAGTCCCACCGACCAGCACCCAGCCCTTATCCCTCCAAACCCTTCCTATTCATATACCCATCCAGATGCTTTTTAAATGTTGCAATTGTCCCAGCCTCCACCACTTCCTCTGGCAACTCATTCCACCCTCTGCATGAAAACATTGCCCCTTAGATCTCTTTTATATTTTTCCCCTCTCACCCTAAATCTATGCCCTCTAGTTCTGCACTCCTCCACCCGATATTTATCATATTCATGACCCTCATGATTTTATAAACCTCCATAAGGTCACCTCTCAGCTCCGATCTATTCAACAAACAGCCCCAGCCTATTCAACCATTCCTCCAATCCTCCAACCCTGGCAACAGCCTTGTAAATCTTTTCTGAACTCTTTCAAGTTTCACAACATGCTTGCAATAAGAAGGAGACCAGAATTGCACACAATATTCCAAAAGTGGCCTAACCAATGACCTCTACAGCCGCAACATGACCTCCCAACTCCTGTACTCAATACTCTGACCAATAGAGGAAAGCATACCAAACACAGTTCTTTGATATATTTCCAAGTCTTCTGGCATGAACCTTTCACAATTCTGAGGACCTAAATTTGCTCAGTTCTAAACACTTGAAGATATCTTTATAAGGTGTCCAGCTTAGAAACAACACAGACTAGAAAACATTCCTGCGGAGGTGACTGGTTCCCTGAACAAAAGTATATCGTTGTATTTTCTAAACTGAACTAAAAGCTTGATTCCTTTTTTTCTGAAGAAAAACAAAACTAATGGCTTTGTTTTCTTTACTTTTTCTGTCATAGGCATTTGATGGCAGGTATAAGCATTATGAAAGAACTGCATAGAATCTGGGTCCCATCACCAAGTCACACATTTGTTCATTGGTGCATGGTACACTGGCTGTGACCACCCAGCTCAGTGTCAGTGTTCAACTGAGGAGATTCTAATCTCCTGGTTATATTGGTCAGCCAGGTCCCAGGTTAACAAACCCTGTCAAAAACTTCATAGTTAATGAGGTCAACCTGGTCCCAATCACTATACTTTCTTAACCATGATGTATTTAGGACACTAACCAAATGACGTTTTGATTTTTTTCAGCCTCTATATTGAAATCTAACTTCTAAAATTTTAATAATACATCCATTATTCACCTTTTGTTACACTAGACTAACACCGGAAATAGGCAGCTGGCTAGGCTTGTATGTGCTGAAGTGTAGAAGAGTGAGAACTGAATTGATTGAAACATGTAAGATCCTGAGAGATCTTGACAGGATGCATATGGAAAGGATGTTTCCTGTTATAGGAAAATCTAAAACTAAGGGTGTTTGCTTAAAATTAAAGGACTATCCATTTACAACAGAGAGAAGGAGAACATGTTTCCTCAAAAGAAAGTGGAAGCCGCGGCTTTGAATAGAATTAGGATCGAGGTAAACAGATTCTTGACAAGCAGATGGGGATGAAAGATAATCAGAATAGGCAGGAAAGAGGAGTAATCAGATCAGCCATGATCATATTAAAAAGTGAAACAGCCTAGAGATACCAAGTGGCCTATTCCAACTCCTGGTTCACTTGTTTGCATGTTCATATAAGTCTGACTCACTGGCCTGGAGCTTTTAATCACCAAACAACGGTCTTCACTGCTGACCCAAAAGATCTAGGATGAGAAAATTGCCTCCCTTGGGTGTGCACTGGATTTCTGACTGAATGAGGATTTCTACTGTACAAGTGCAGTTATTAAAGCAGTCAAGAGTGTGGCGCTGGAAAACACAGCAGGTCAGGCAGCATCCAAGGAGCAGGGGAATCAAAATTTCTGGCATAAGCCCTTCATCAGGAATAGGGCTCATTCTTGATGAAGGGCTTATGCACAAAACATCAATTCTCCTGCTCCTTGGATGCTGCCTGACCGGCTGTGCTTTTCTAGTACCACACTCTCAACTCGGACCTCCAGCATCTGCAGTCCTCGCTTCTTCCCAGTTATTAAAGCAGCCAATCACATTAAAGAATTATCACAGATAGTCAGACAGGAAAAGAAAAGAACTAAGATCAAATTACTTTTTAAACGTATATATAGAGAAAAATAAAGATTAGCACAGGCTGAAGTTAGTATTTTTTAAAAATCTTGCTGTTTAACGTGTGCTTTTCAACAACAGTTTACTGATCAGGTTCTTAATCATAATTCAGACATTCAACAATATTCCATAGATGTAAAATTGTTTTCAGAAGCAGGTCTGTGAGATAGGGAAAGATTTGAAAGGGAATCTGATGAGTAACCTTTTCACACAGAGGGTGGTGAGTGTAAGGAACAAGCTGCCAGAGGAATTGGTAGAGGCAAACACACTCACAATGTTTAAAAGATATGGATTGGAAACATTGAGAGGGATATAGGACAAATCCAGGTAATGGGCCTAGTTCAGTTTCGGAAATTTGCAAGCAAAATGAGTTGGGCCGAAGGGTCTGTTTCTGTGCAGAGTGACCATATCTGAGCTATTCAGGATTGCTCAGATCTTCATTTTATGCACATAAATGATTGATGTTAGATTGAATAAACAGATACAATAGCATCTGGGGCTCCCAGCCAATTTGAACGACTCCAGGCAGCAAACAGTTAATGGGTCTTTCAGCCTGACTCCCTTCCTCTCATTTGCAACTACATGTAAGCTCGGGTATTGTTGGAGAGGAAGCATGCTATGTCCGATGGTTTCCTGTGTTTGCTGGGCACTGCAGGGCTTGGAGTGTATTTTTAGTCCAGAAAGCAATATTTTAAATTGAATTTTGTTCTTTTAAATTTGAACATTTTATTTTTGTTGCAGAGCCTGTTTAAAAGGTTTAATTTGATTGCAAGTTGCTTTTAAAAGAGTGGAATCTGGAGCTTGGGCTTTATAAATGGACATGCTGGTTTGATTTTGACTTCCTCTGAGTAATTTACTGCTGAAAGAAGTGATGATTCCCTTAAAGGCAAAACTGCCCTATCTTAGGAAGGAGGAGAAAGTGAGGACTGCAGATGCTGGAGATCAGAGCTGAAAATGTGTTGCTGGAAAAGCGCAGCAGGTCAGGCAGCATCCAAAGAGCAGGGGAATCGACGTTTCGGGCATAAGCCCTTCTTCAGGAATCAGGAATCTTAGGAAGGAGTCATGCTTTCAGGAATTATTTGGCAATCAAATGGCCAGGAAGGTGTATCAAACAGCAAGGCACAGATACAGAAGACAAAACTGCTTGCTAGTACAGATACAGAAGACAGTCTGGATTCACAGGACTCATTCAAGGTCATGCAGCTTGTCAAGTATCATCAACAATTTCAGTCCTTCAGCCCCTCCTACACTATCTATTGTCTCATGCAGCCATCTAATATCATTATTAACTTTTAGCCCTTCGGCCCATCCCAGATACAGACCAAAGAGAATCTTTCACTGAGCTAATGGTCTCCAGGTACAATTGATGTTTGCCTAGGTGTGTGTTCGAGGGATCAGCCCACAGAGCCCAGAGCCCGTGTCATGTACCTGCTCAGAACGAACCTCGACACAAATCACTGCATTTCTCTCCAGACTTCCTTTGCAAAGGCATATTCCAGCAGGATATGTGTGACAGTCTCTACCACCCCGCAGCCCCTTCAAGGGCAGTGTGCAGAGGTGCAAGAGTCTGGGCAGACATTAAGGATCTGACACCTTCTCACCACCAGCCAAGCAATATCTTGGTGCTTGCTATAAAGTTCTGGTGATGAGGTATTCTGCCAAATCACTTTTGACAGTCTGGTCAAGGAACAACCTGACAGCATCCACCCCCTCCTTTTCTCATAGGGTCTCCAGAACAATACATGCTGACCACTTCCTGGATGGACTTGTGGTCAAAGATGATTTTCTTTACAAATTTCTCCATGAAGGACAGTTGATATGGAATGGTCCAACTACTTGAAGCATTCTGCAAAGCCGAAGCCAGGCCCATCCTTCGCAACACCAGGAACAGGTAGAACCTCAGAACATAGTGACACTCGGTACTTGCGTACTGAGGGTCAATGCCCAGCTTGATGTAGCCACACACAAAGGTGGCTTTTAGGACGGGGGTAGTGTTGAGTATGTTCCTCCCCACTTTATCTGGAGTTTTGTACAAGGTGTCCCTATGGACACTGTCTATCTTAGACATCCAAATGTAGTGGAAGATGGCTGGGGTGACTGCAGCAGCACACATTCTGGGAATTGACCAGACCTGTGCCATGCACAACAACACTGAGAGTACCTCAAACTTGATGGAGAGGTGCTCCCAACAGCCCAGATTCTGCCTCACCTTGGTGATATGCTCCTCCCAAGTTTTTTTCACATGCCGTGGCCCCTCTGAATCATGCTGTCTGCACCTGCAGATAATCTGTCCTGACAGTGAAGGGGATAAAGGATCGGTCGGCATAGATCCAAAGTTCATAACCTCATTCATGCTTTGATTCACCTTGGCTCCCAAGGCCAATTTAAAATGGTCATAGATGCTCATGAGTCTGTGCACTGAAGATCTGAAGAGAAAATGGTGATAATCATCCATGTACAGGGAGGTTTTGACCTACAGGCTGGAATAGTTACCCCTCTCAGATTCACATCCTTCCTGATGGACTCAGCAAAAAGGCTCAGGAGATCATGTTGTGCCTGTACAGGACATTGGTTAGGCCACTGCTGGAATATTGCGTGCAATTCTGGTCTCCTTCCTATCGGAAAGATGTTGTGAAGCTTGAAAGGGTTCAGAAAAGATTTACCAGGGTTGTCAGGGTTGAAGAATTTGTGCCAAAGGGAGAGGTTGAATAGGCTGGGGCTGTTTTTCTTGGAGCTTCAGAGGCTGAGGGGTGACCTTATAGAGATTTATAAAATCATGAGGGGCATGGATACAATAGAACATAGAACATAGAACAATACAGCACAGAACAGGCCCTTCGGCCCACGATGTTGTGCCGAACATCTATCCTAGATTAAGCACCCATCCATGTACCTATCCAATTGCCGCTTGAAGGTCGCCAATGATTCTGACTCTACCATTCCCACGGGCAGCGCATTCCATGCCCCCACCACTCTCTGGGTAAAGAACCCACCCCTGACATCTCCCCTATACCTTCTACCCTTCACCTTAAATTTATGTCCTTTTCATGCCCTCTCTTAGCTCTCCTAATCCCTTTCTTCAGGTCCCTTCTGGCTATCCTGTATCCCTCCACTGCTCTGTCTGAACCCTGTTTCCTCAACCTTATGTAAGCCTCCTTCTTCCTCTTTACTAGACATTCAACCTCCCTCGTCAACCAAGGCTCCCTCACACGACCATTTCTTTCCTGCCTGATAGGTACATACATATCAAGGACACATCGTATCTGTTCCTTGAAAAAGTTCCACATTTCCACCACATCCTTCCCTGACAGCCTATGCTCCCAACTTATGCTCCTCAAATCCTGTCTTACAGCATCGTAATTTCCCTTCCCCCAATTGTAAAATCAACCCTGTTGTGCACACCTATCTCTCTCCATAACCAAGGTGAAAGTCACAGAATTGTGGTCACCATCACCAAAATGTTCACCCACTAACAAGCCCATCACTTGTCCCGGTTCATTACCGAGTACCAAATCCAATATGGCCTCCCCTCTGGTTGGACAATCTACATACTGAGTTAGAAAAGCTTCCTGGACACACTGCACAAACACCGCCCCATCCAATCTACTTGATCTAAAGAGCTTCCAATCAATATTTGGGAAGTTGAAGTCGCCCATGACTATGACCCTGTGGCTTCTGCACCTTTCCAAAATCTGTTTCCCAATCTGTTTCTCCACATCTCTGCTGCTATTGGGGGGCCTATAGTAAACACCCAACAAGATGACTGCACCTTTCCTATTTCTGACTTCAGCCCATACTACCTCCAAAGGCAGATCCCCCTCAAACTTCCTTTCTGCAGCCGTTATACCATTTCTAACTAGCAATGCCACCCACCCCTCCTTTTTTACCACCCTCCCTAATCTTACTGAAACATCTGTAACCAGGAACCTCCAACAACCATTCCTGTCCCTCATCTATCCACGTTTCCGTGATGGCCACAACATCGTAGTCCCAGGTACCAATCCACGCCTTAAGTTCACCCACCTTATTTCTGATACTCCTTGCATTGAAGTATACGCACTTGAGCCCATCTCTGTATCCGCAAGTATTCCCTGTCAGTGCTACCTTGTCCACAGCCTCCCTACATTCTTGGACATCTTGACAAACAGCTAGCTTACTTGCTGGTCTACAAGTCCAGATCCCATCCCTCTGCCAAATTAGTTTAAACCCCCCCGAAGAGTGCTAGCAAACCTACCCCCCAGGATATTGGTGCCCTTCTGGTTCAGGTGCAATCCGTCCTGTTTGTACAGATCCCACCTTCCCCAGAATGCAGTCCAATTGTCCAAATACCTGAAGCCCTCCCTCCTACACCATCCTTGCAGCCACGTGTTCAACTGCACTCTCTCCCTATTCCTTGCCTCACTGTCACGTGGCACCGGCAACAACCCAGAGATGACGACTCTGTCTGTCCTAGCTTTTAGCTTCCAGCCTAACTCCCTGAGCTCTTGAATGACCTCCCCACCCCTCTTCCTACCTATGTCGTTGGTGCCAATGTGTACCACGACTTCTGGCTGCACACCCTCCCCCTTAAGGATTCTGAAGACACGGTCCGAGACGTCTCGGACCCTGGTACCCGGGAGGCAACAAACCATCTGAGAGTCTCGCCCATGTCCACAGAACCGCCTGTCCGTCCCTCTAACTAGAGAGTCTCCTATAACTAGCGCTCTCCTCCTCTCCCCCTTTCCCTTCTGAGTCTCAGAGCCAGACCTCACGCCACAGACCCGGTCACTGCAGCTTACCCCTGCAAGGCTGTCCCCCGCAACAGTTTCCAAAGCTGTATACTTATTGTTTAGGGGAACGACCACAGGGGATCCCTGCACTGCCTGCTTCTTCCCCTTCCCACCTCTAACTGTTACCCAGCTACCTCTGTTCTCCAGCGTAACTATATCCCTGTAGCTTCTATCAATCACCCTCTCAGCCTCTCGAATAATCCTCAGTTCATCCAACTCCAGTTCCAGTTCCCTAACTCGTTCGGTGAGGAGCAGGATCTGACTGCATTTCCTGCAGACGAAGTCGGCAGGAGTATCAGTGGTCACCCCTACCTCAAACATCCTGCAGGAGGAACATTCCACTGCCTGCGCTGCCATGACTGTACACTTTGTCTCCAAAACAAGAACACTGAGTCAATAACACTGAGTCGCTTACCTGTGGACTTTAAAGTTAGGTTAGAGGAGGAGGATGGGAGGGAGGCCCTACGAAGTAGGGCCTGGGGTCTAGAACACACCCACTCAAATACCAATCACTTACCTTCCCGACCAGCTCTGCGCTCCAACCTCACTTCCGCCCAGCTCGCGCTGCTCTCTGCGGAGAAAAGACAAACAATATGTAGACAAAGTCTTTTCCCTGGGGTGGGGCAGTCCAGAACTAGAGGGCATAGGTTTAGGTGAGAGGGGAAAGATATAAAAGAGACCTAAGAGGAAACTTTTTCAGTCAGAGGGTGATACGCGTATGGAATGAGCTGCTAGAGGAAGTTGTGGAAGCTGGTACAATTGCAAAATTTAAAAGGCATCTGGATGGATATATGAATAGGAAGGGTCTGGAGGGATATGGACCAGGTGCTGGCAGATGGGACTAGATTGAGTTGGGATATTTGGTCTGCATGGATGAGTTGGACCAAAGGGTCTGTTTCTGTGCTGTACATCTCTATGACTCTATGACTGCACATAAACAAGACAGGAGAGAGTGGGCAGCCCTGCCTGACTCCAGAACTGATCGGGAAGCCTTCCGATTTCCACCTGTTGATTGAGACTTTGCGATTGATGTTGGTGTAGAGTGAATTTCCTCCCCAAAGCTCTTTTGGAGAATACATCCCATGTGAGGGAAGGTGAGCGATCTCCTGTCAACGGTCTTTTCCTGATCCAGGCTGATGAGGCAGGTGTCCACCTCCCTATCCTGCACATAGGCAATTGTATCCCTGAGGAGCACGAGGCTCTCAGAGATCTTCCTGCCTATTAGAGTACAGGTAGCATAGTAGCCTTGACCCTTTTGGCTGTGGTTTTGTTCTTTTCTAGGTACATGAGGGCCTCGGTCAGCTCATCCAGAGGTAACAGCTAGTCCAAGCTCTACCATGTGCTGTCGTCTAGGATCTCCATGGTCAAGGACTGGAGCGAGTGGGAGGCCAAACTGTCTGTGGGTAACATGTTATACAGGTGGCATAAAAGGATTTGCTGTTCCCAGATGATGTTACTGAACTATCTTCTTCCCTCAGGCCACTGAGCACAGGGCTCTCTTGTGCACCTTCTGGAAGAAGAAACAGAAGCACGTCCCATCCTGCTCCACAATGCAGACCCTGGACCAGAAGATTATCTTTGAGGCCTCTGAGGAAAAGTGCAAGGATTGCTGATTCTTCACATCCTGGAGATCCACCTTGACATCGACTCTCATCGTCTGCAGCAGGATTAAGTGCTGCATGTTTTTCTGGAATTTGGAGAGTTATCCCTGTCTCTCTCTCTCTCTCTCTCTCACCTTCTAAACACATTGAGGATAAAGATCCTCTTGATTCCCACAGTGTGGGAAGTTGTATGTGGAATCTGAGGACATAGGGGAAGGGCTTAATGAATACTTTTTGTCAGTATTCACGTTGCGAAAGGGCAATGTTAGTGAGAACATGGAGCTACAGGCTCCTAGATTAGATGGGACTGTGGTTGACAAAGTGGAGGTTTTAGCAATTTTGGAAGATCTGAAAATAGATAAGACCCCTAGGCCCACTGGGATTTATCCTTGGATTCTATGGGAAACCAGGGAGGAGATTGCGGAGGGTTTGGCTTTGATTTTTATATATTATCATTGTCAACAGGAGGAGCGCCAGAGGACTGGAGGATAGCAAATGTTGTTCCCTTGTTTAAGAAGGGGAGTCGGGACAACCCTAATAATTGTAGGCCATGAGCCTTACTTCGGTTGGGGTTAAGGTGTTGGAAGAAGTTATAGGAGAGAGGATTTATAATCATCTGGAAAGGAATAATTTGATTAGGGTTAGTCAACACAGTTTTGTGAAGGATAGGTCATGCCTAACTAACCTTATTGAATTCTTCAAGAAAGGTGACAAACACGTGGAAGAAGATAAAGTGGTTGATGTGGTGTATGTGGACTTCAGTAAGGCATTTGGCAAGGTTTCACACGGTAAGCTATTGTTCAAAATACGGAATTTTGGGGTTGAAGGTGATTTAGCAGTTTGGATCAGAAATTGGCTAACTGAAAGAAGGCAGAGGGCAGTGGTTGATGGCAAAGGTTCATCCTGGAGCTCAGTTACCAGTGGTGTGCAGCAAGGATCTGTTTCGGGGCCACTGCTCTGTCATTTTTATAAATGATCTGGATGTGGGCGTAGAAGAATAAGTTAGTAAATTTGCGGATGACACTAAGGTAGGCAGATTTGTATATAGTGCCAAAGGATGTTGTGGGTTACAGAGGGAGATGCAGAGCTGGGCTAAGAAGTGGAAAATTGAGTTTAATGTGGAAAAGTGTGAGGTAGTTCACTTCAGAAGAAGTAACAGGAATGCAGAGTACTGCCCTAATGGTAAAATTATTGGCAGTGTAGATGAACAGAGAAATATCTGTGTCCAGGTACATGAATCGCTGAAAGTTGCCACCCAGGTTGATAGGGTTGCTAAGAAGGCTTTTGGTGTGTTGGAGTTTATTGGTAGGGGCATTGAGTTTCGGAGCCACATGGTCATGCTTCAGCTGTACAAGACACTGGTAAGGCCGCACCTGGAGTATTGTGTACAGTTCTGGTTACCGCATTATAGGAAGGATGTGGAAACTTTGGAAATGCTTCAAAGGAGATTTACTAGGATATTGCCTGGTATGGAAAGAAGGTCTTACAAGGAAAGGCTGATGGAACTGAGGCTGTTTTTGTTGGAGAGAAGAAGGTTGAGAGGTGAGAGCCTTTTTCCTTGGATGGTGAATGTTAACAGAAGGGGACATAGCTTTAAATTGAGGGGTGGTAGATTTAGGACAGATATTAGGGGTAGTTGTTTTACTCAGAGAGTAGTAGGGGCATGGAACAGCCTGCCTGCAACAGTAATAGACTCTCTGATGTTAAGGGCATTTAAATGGGCATTGGAAATACATATGGATAATAATGGAACAGTATAGGTTAGATGGGCATCAGATTAATTTCACAGGTCGGTGCAACATCGAGGGCTGAATGGCCTGTACTGTGCTGTAACATTTGCTGTTCTATGTTCTATAATGTTCCTCTTGACTGTTATCCACCTGTCCATTGGAGACTCAAAGAGGGGCTCCTGGTTCTCCAATACGTGTAATCCCTTTTGAGCTCCTCAATGTTTTCTGAGCTCAACAGTTTCATAGTCAGCTTCCACATTCCCTTGCTGGCTCACTGGCCAACCAGTAGGTGACAGTAGGCCAGCAGGAGGCAGTAGACAGAGAAGACCAGTGGCCTGATGTTGGGGGATCTGACAAAGAATGAGCAGGACACAAACAAGAAATCTATTCTTGAATGGACAGACTTGTCTGACCACGACCAGGTATATCTACGCTGTGCTCTATCTGCAGGGGTGCTGGAAATGTCATGCCACTTGGCAAGGTTAATTTTCCATCAGAAATCTGGACATGGCATCCAGTTTGTTGTATACCCTCTGGATCTACCAACGGTATCATCGATGCAGTTGACGTTTCTGCCCAGATGACTAGCCTGGTCATTGCAGTGGGAGCTGCTGAAGGACAGCCAACCATTCACTCTTTACCTCTGAGGCATATACCTTAATCAGTTTCAGGGGTGCCTTTTTGTACATAATATCTGCAACCAGGAGGTGCTTGCCCATCGCCACCTTAACCTTGGAGATGGTGAAGTTGCCTCCGTTCAGCAGAAAACCCAGTCTGGAGGAATGGTAATCATTTCTCACACCTCAACCAAATCGAAGGCCTGTGGGCCCACAAGCTCGGCCATTTCCTGTAGCCGCTGAGGTGTGGTGTTAATGACTTCTGGGGAGGAAATCCATGATTCTTATCACAAAGGGTCACTCTGAAAAGTTCAGCATACTATTCAATTCCAAATAATATTACCACAGAGAAACACACATCGAGCACAAACCTGCTCATAATATATCAAGGAGATAGCCCACACCCTGACATCTACCTTATTTAAAAGCAACTGTAAGGTGCTGTGTTCCAAATGTGAATCAGTTGGCCTACTGCTAGGCTTTAAGCAAAACACACTTTATTTTGAGTTAAAATAAAAACAAACAAAAAAGAATTGGCCTAACTTTAACTGTAAAATATTTAACGAATAATATATATCATTTAACTGGCAATCATCAACTGCTCCAATACAGCACCGTCCCATTGGGCAAAGGCAAATTCAGCAAAAGCAGACATTCCTCACTTGCTGCCTCTTCCAGCCCAGGAGAAAGGAACACCAAAAGAAACAGTCCAGCAGTGAGACAGAATTCAAACTGTTTGCTGCATAGAGAGATAGCTGTATCCATCAGCTTCAAACCCCAATTAAATAAAAAAAAACTAAAACCCTAGCTCTCTGTGGGCCTAACTCCACCCATTCATGCTTCTTTTGTCTTGTTTAAAAAAATAGCCAGGGAGCTCAAAGCTGTTTACCCATTGCTTCTGTAGCAGAAATGTCAAATACCTTTTTGCAAGAGAAACAGCACAACACAAATATCTCTTAAAGGCACAGTATCATCATAGTACCAACACCACAACACTGGAGGCTCTTCAAGCAGATCTACACTACAATGTTCACAAGGGCAAATGGGCAAAAAATGCTGGTTCGGCCAGTGACACTCACATCCCAAGAGGAAACAAAAAAACAGAAGACACATAATGAGAGTAATCGACAAAGGGACTAGAGGGGAGAATTATTTTTATAAAGTGTGCCCTTATAATCTGAAATATTGTTCCAAATGAGAATAGTAGCAGATTCAATTGAACATGGAGAAACATATTGAAATAAAGGGTTACAACCCCGAAGGGTATGCAGCAGCAGGGAGATTTGAATGTTATTATCTATAAGATATTAATGGTGGCAGGACACATGGAGAGAGCAGTTAATAAAACACAGAGCATTCTAGGTTTTATCAATGGGGGTATCAAGTACTAGAGCAGGGAGGTTATGGTAACCTGTATAAGATACAGGCTACATCTCAGCTAATGTATTGTGTATAGTTCTGAATGCCTTTAGGAAGGATGAGAACACATTGGAGTGAATGTAGAAAAGAGTTTTATGAGAATAGCACCAGGAATGAGAAGAAATATTCATAGATTCATGCAGCACTGTAAAGGTCCTTCAGCTCATTGAGTGTGCTAATCCCAAACTCCTGCACGTCTCCCATATCATTGAAAGTTATATTTGAAGTGCTCATCCAAATATCTTTTATAGGTTGTAAGGTTTCTGACTTCCACTACCTTTCCAGGCAGTGCATTCCAGATTTTCATAACCCTGAGTAAAAAAGCCTTTTCCCAAATACACATTGAATCTCCCGCCCTTATTTTAAAACTATGCCTTTTCATCATTGACCCCTCAACTAAGGGGAATAGCTGCACTCTTTTCACCCTATCCATACCTGTCATAACCTGACACAACTCAATCGTTTCTTCCCTCAGCCTTCTCTGCTCTAAAGAAAACAATTTAAGCCTATCTATTCTCTGCTTATAGATCAATTTCTCTATCCCAGACAACATCCTGGTGAACCTCCTTTGTAATCCCTTTAATACTATCACACCCTCCCGTAGTGAGGTGACCAGTGAGTAGTCCAGCCATAGCCTGACCAATGCTACCAATACTACCTCCTTACTCTTATACTCTATGCCATGACTGATAAAAGCAAGTGTCCCATATACCTTCTTAACTATCTATTTCACGTGCTCTGCTGACTTCAGGAATCTGTGAATAATTATTCCAAGGTCCCTCTGTTCCTTTAAGCTATGCTTTGTCTTGCCATTTATTAAATATTTCCTCATCTTGTTTCTTCTTCCAAGCGCTTATCAGAGTTAAATACCACATGCCACTGGTCTGCCCATCTGACTAATGTCTAACCTACAACCATCTTCTTCACTATTAACCACTCTACCAAGCTTGGCATTGGCTGCAAGTTTGCCTAACGTTGCCTCCATATTTTTATCTACAGGGTGACTGACGTATCCTCCAGTCTGGTTACCATTGTTTCAGTTGCATGCTGTTTACCATGGCCCAAACATATTACAAGGAATATTCCAGAAGCCGAGGCTGCTGGGGATGTAAATTTCCCATTTAAATGAATGGGTTCACTACTAATCGTGGTTTTGGGCATCCTCAGTAGGTCTTGGAATGTATCCCCTGCAGGTTTGGGGGAGTACTGTATATCATTTATGGATATAACAAACAATAAGGGTCCTAATGCTGATCCTATGATACACTGTTGGACACCAGCTCCCGTCACATGAACAGGCTTCTACCACTATTCTTTGTGTCCTATTACTAAGGCAGCCTCTGATCTATCTTGCCAAGTTTCCCTCAATTACATGTGCTTTAACCTTCTCAATCAGTCTCACGTATGGGACCTTGTCAAAAGTATTGCTAAAGTCCATATAAACTACATCAACTGAATTTCCCTCATCCACATATTTGATCACATTCCAAAATCTTCGAACAAATTTGTTAGGCTTGAGCTCCCTCTGACAAAGCTATGCTGACTATTCCTAATTAATTCATGCCTTTCCAAGTACGTATTAATTTAGTCCTTCAGACTTTTCTTCAATAGTTTCCCTACCACTGACGTGAGACTCATCGGTGTGGAATTTCCTGGTTCATCTCTACCACTCCACTTAAAATGTGGAACCACATTTGCCATCCTTCTGTCCTTTGGCACTTCCCAAGTGGCCAGAGAGGAATTCAAAATTTGGGTCAGAGCCCTTGCAATTTCCTGTCTTACCTCACACAGTGGCTTAGGATGCAATTTATCTGGGCCACTGGATTTGTCTGTTTTTAAGCCCAACAGCCTACATACTTCCCCATTCCCTATGTCAAACTGTGCAAGTTCCTCACCTTCCCTTTTCCTGAATTCCATGTGTTCATTCTCCTTTTGCAGAGTGAAGACTGAGGAGAAGTATTCATTCAACATCCTTCCAATATCCTGCGCTCCACAACAGGTCATCCCCTTGGTCCCTAATGGGCTCTACTCTTTCCTTGTTTAACCTCTTCCCTTGTATGTTTTTATAAAATAGCTTAAGATTCTCGCTAATCCTGTCTGCAAGTCCTTTTTTTTTTAAAGATATTTTTATTAGAAATTTAATATTTTGACAGATTTACAAAAATAAACAGAACTTTCAAGCACAAACATTAATATAAAAATAGATCTTAAATATATAATCATCAAAATTCAAAGGAATGATACTAAAGAAGAAAGAAAAACAATGAAACTCAGTTAACTACTAATCTAAT
The DNA here is from genome assembly GCF_020745735.1 of Hemiscyllium ocellatum. Taxonomy (NCBI): domain Eukaryota; kingdom Metazoa; phylum Chordata; class Chondrichthyes; order Orectolobiformes; family Hemiscylliidae; genus Hemiscyllium; species Hemiscyllium ocellatum. The sequence continues at coordinate 29,249,422 of NC_083433.1, read as the reverse complement.
CCACAATTATCCAGAGTGTATAGTTGAGTCACTTACATCCTTCAAACAAGAGAAAATGTTCTCTAATACACTCATAACAGTATAATAAAAAGGAAACTATTTCCAAACAATAAGAACAAAAAAAAACATGTTTGAATGGAGATCCTCCCCCTTGTTCTCAGGGGGCCTTACTTCCTTTCTAAAGGTCCACCATATCCTCTCCCAAACAGTGTCCCACCCTTGACCCGGGCGCTCCTTAATAGGATTTAGATATAATACCGAGCTAGAATTGACAGTGAGCGCCCCACCCCCACCCCTCCCCACCCATACCTGAGTATATCTGATAGCATCAATGCCACGTACAAACACACATAACTATAAAATTACAACTCCAACAAATTACAATTAAGTATAATAACATAAAATAGCAAGAGAAGACAACCCTGCTCCCAGAAGCAAAAGTAAAGTAGAGTAAAGTATCCATTTCTCCCCACGGAGTGTGGAAGAGGCAAGCCAACATAAATTGTCTCTTACGATTTATTTAAACGAGTCTAAAAGTTCCTTAGCCTCTTCTGGTGATCTAAAATTATACTCGGATCCTTCGTGGGTAAAGCATAACGTCGCTGGGTAGCGTAAGGTGTATTGAATATTTAAGTTCCTTAGACATTTCTTCACCTCATCAAACGCCTTCCTCCTTCGTGCCAAAGCCGGGGAGAAGTCCTGAAATAACATAATCTTGGATCCTTCATGAATCATAGCTTTAGGATCCTTTCCAAGATTTCTGGAGGCATCCAGGAGTATCTGCCTCTCCCTATAACTCTGCAGCCGGAACAGGACCGGGCGTGGGCGCTGGTTTGGGCCAGATCCGCGTACAGCGACCCGGTAGGCCCACTCCACCCTTACCCGGTCAGTTTCAGACCCCAGGTTTAAAAGCTGGGGCAACCATCGCTCCAGAAATACTGCTAACTGTCCCTTCTCTTCTTGTTCAGGGAGGCCCAGAAGACGGATATTCTTTCTCCGATTTCTATTATCCAGGTCATCCATGTAGATTTCAAAGGCCCGGACTCTCTGCTCCAGAGCTGGCACCTGTTCTGCAGCTGTTTGTGCTGCAGCCTCGGAGGTCGTGGCCTTTAGCTCCGCCCCCTCCACTCGGCCCTGTAATTCCTCAATAGCCTGGCTGTACTTTTGTAACTTTTCTTCGAATGCATTCCATCTCTGTCTGGATTCTGCGATGAAATTGACGAGTGTCGTTTCCAGCCTGGCAATCATCTCTTCAAGGCCTGTTTTTACATCAGCTGCAGCCTGAGGAGGAGAGGAGGGTGGGGGAGGGGTCTTTGTTTTCTGAGAGCTGCGGGATCCCTTTGGTTTACTCATTATCCACTTAATATTAAACTGCTTAAATATAATAGTAAACAGCTAATTAAGGTTAGAAAATGTTTTTGGGTGGTTTGGTAAGTGTGGTGGGGGTGAGTAACTCACTTTACCCAGGTTTTGGGAAGAGCACTGTAAACTCAGACTTGCTGAGTCGCCGCCATCTTGGATCTCCGTCTGCAAGTCCTTTATCATGCTCCCTTTTTGCTCTTCTAATTGCTTTCTTCAGCTCTCTCCTGCACTTTCCGTCTTCCCCTAGGGCCACAGCTGAATTGCTCCCTTTGGACTTGATAAAACCCCCTCTCTTCTTCTTTATCCAATCTTGAATTGTCCTAAACATCCAGGGTTCCCTAAACTTATCGTTCTTACATTTCCTTCTGAGGGGTACATGTTGAACCTGTACTCTCCCTAGCTCCTTCTTCAATGCCCACAAGGTGCTATTCCCAGTCCACTGCGGCCAGATCCTGCTTTATTCTCACAAAATCCACCTTCCTCCCCAAAACCAAAGCCATCTTTTGCAGGACATCCTTTTCCTTGTCCAGAACAAACCTAAGCCATGTTGTGGTCATTATTGGCTAAATGTTCAACCACTGCCACATCAACTCTTTGTCTGTCTTCTTTCCAAAGAACCAGATCTAACACTGCACCGTTCCTTTGTTGGGCCTTCTATGTACTGTTACAAAAAACTTCCCTGGATACATTTCAAGAGATCTGCCCCCTTTAAACCTTTAACACTATGACTATCTCAATTTGCTTTGGGAAAGTTGAAGTCCCCTAGTATAATTATAACAGGACAGACTGATAAAAGTTTTCAAAATCATGAGGGAGCTGGATAGAATAAGTAGGGAGAAACTGTTTCAATCGTGAAATAATCAACAAGAGGGAACAGGTTTAGAGACATAGAGATGGACAGCACGAAACAGACCATGCGGTCCAACACGTCTATGCCGACCAGCTATCCCAACCCAATCTAGTCCCACCTGCCAGCACCTGGCCCATATCCCTCCAAACCCTTCCTATTCATATACTCATCAAGATGTCTTTTATATGTTACAATTGTACCAGCCTCCACCACTTCCTCTGGTAGCTCATTCTACACTTGTACCACCCTCCGTGTGAAAAAGTTGCCCTTTAGGTCTTTTATATCTTTCCCCTCTCACCCTAAACCTAAGCCCTCTATGTCTGGACTCCCCGGCCCCAGGGAAAAGACTTTGTTTATTGATCCTATCCATGCCCCTCATGATTTTATCAACATCTATTAGGTCACCACTCAGCCTCTAATACTCCAGGAAAAACAGCCCTAGCTTATTCAACCTCTCCCTATAGCTCAAATTCTCCAAACCTGGCAACAACCTTGTAAATCTTTTCTGAACTGTTTCAAGTTTCACAACATCTTTATGATAGGAAGAAGACCAGAATTGCATGCAATATACCAACAGTGTTGAAAAATGTGATGCTGGAAAAACAAAGCAGACCAGGCAGCATCCGAGGAGCAGGAGACTCGACGTTTCAGGCATAAGCTCTTCTTCCGAAATGAGGCTGGTGTGCCAGGCAGGCTGAGATAAATGGTATGGGGGAGGGGATTTGGGGGAGGGGCGCTGGGAATATGATAGATGGAAGAAGGTGAGGGTGAGGGTGATAGGCCGGAGAGGGGGTGGGGCGGAGAGGTCGGGAAGATGATTGCAGGTCAAGAGGGCGGTGCTGAATCCGGGGATTGGGACTGAGATAAGGTGGGGGGAGGGGAAATGAGAAAGCTGGAGAAATCTACATTCATCCCGTGTAGTTGGAGGTTCCTAGGCGGAAGGTGATGCACTCTTCCTCCAGGCGTCATGTGGTCAGGGTCTGGCGATGGAGGAGGCTAATTCCAACAGTGGTCTAACCAATGTCTGTAGTGTCGCAACATGACCTCCAAGCTCCTGAACTCAATACTCTGACCAAACGCCTTCTTCACTATCCTATCAGCCTGCGACTCTACTTTCAAGGAGCTATGAACCTGCACTCCAAGGTCTCTTTGTTCAGCAACACTCCCTAGGACCCTACCATTAGGTGTATAAGTCCTGCTAAGATTTCTTTTCCCAAAATGCAGCACCTCACATTTATCTAAATTAAACTCCAACTGCCACTCCTCAGCCCATTGGCCCATCTGATCAAGATCCTGCTGTAATCTGAGGTAACCTTTTTTGTAGTCCACAACACCTCCAATTTTGGTGTCATCTGCAAACTTACTAACCATACCTCTTATGCTCACATCCAAATCATTTATATAAATGATGAAAACTAGTGGATCCAGCAGCGATCCTTGTGGCACTCCACTAGTCACAGACCTCCAGCCTGAAAAACAACCATCCACCACCACCATCTGTCTTCTACCTTTGAGCCAGTTCTGTATCCAACTGGCTAGTTCTCCCTGTATGCCATGTGATCTTACCTTGCTCACCAGTGTCCCGTGGGGAACCTAGTCGAACGCCTTACTGAAGACCATATAGATCACATCTACTGTTCTGCCCTCATCAATCTTCTTTGTTACTTCTTCAAAAAACTCAATCAAGTTTGTGAGACATGATTTCCCAAGCACAAAGTCATGTTGAGTATCCCTAATCAGTCCTTGCCTTTCCAAATATATCTACAACCTATCCCTCAACAACTTGCCCACCACCGATGTCAGGCTTACTGGTGTAGAGTTCCCTGGCTTGTCTTACCACCCTTCTTAAACAACCTCCAGTCTTACGGCACCTCCCTGTGACTATCGATGATACAAATATCTCACTAAGAGGTCCAGCAATCACTTCCCTAGCTTCCCACAGAGTTCTAGGTTACACCTCATCAGATCCTGGGGATTTATCAAAAAATGTGCAATGTAAGGAAAGGCTATTCAAATAGCATTTGGTATGGTTTTTGAATGCACTGCCTGCAAATGTGATTGAGGCAGATTCAATCAAGATCCATGATGGCACTAGTCACTTATTTAAATAGAAAGAATGTTCAGGATTCGAAGGAAAAGACAGGAGAATGGTATTAAGTCATCACGGTCTTTCAGAAAGACAGTGAGATATGAAGGCTGAGTGCCTTGCTTTTGCACCATAGTATTTCTGTGATTCTGTGACTTTCATAAGGGAATTGGACAAATACTTGAAGGGGATAGCTGTAAATAGCATCAGGGTAAAGCTGCAGGAAGTTTTTAATGAACTGCAATACCAAGGTATTCATAGGAATGAGAATAGTATGGTTGTGCACACCTCAAGTTTACCATGCTCCTCTCCAACTTTGACAATTTAATTCTCCAAACCTCTGGATAAATTGAAAAAGAATTCAGGATTTGCAGCAATCTGTGGCAGGCAAAAGATCATTATTTGAAAAAGAATCATGTACAGGAGAATGGTAAAAGACAAGATGCTCACTCAGAGAACTGGCACAAAGGTGAGGGGCTGAATGGCCTCTTTTGGCATTAGAACAATTCTGCGAAAAAGCCACCACCCAGATACTGGGAGGAATGGACAATATACCACCCATACCAATGCCACTCTGATCCCAAGGAGGCATTTGTTTAAAGGATAAACTTGAGTGAGGCAAATTAAATGTTTGCCGTGACAATTTTACCAGCTGGAGTTCACACATGATAAATATATTCAAATGAATCAGCTGCTTGAGACAACAGTAGATTTAAAACAGGTTTTAAATCTGAAATTAACTAAGTTATTTTAATTCCCTGAGCTCAGAACTCCCTTCTGAGCAGAGTACAAATCTTGGGACTTCACATTGTTTTTTGTGGATTAATGAGTCCTCACACATTCTGTTCCACAAACATGCAGGGCCGATGAAGCAACATTTGCAGTCTCGAGGGAGATTACCTTCTGTATAAAGATGTTGGAGAATAGATTGTTGTAGCATCCAGAGCTTGCTGCAGAATCATCTGTTCTTATACAGCATGTATCAATATTTCATAATTCTCCAGATTGAGTTTGTTTACTACACGGTTATTGCTGTGCTGGGTACTCTCGGTAAGCTGTTATTATTATTAAACAGTTGTTATCCATGTGTAAAAACTGAAAAAAAACTGCAGATGCTGTAAATCCGAAACAAATGAGGAAGGGTCACTCGACTCAAAATGTACTCTGATGTCTCTCCAGAGATACTGCCAGAGCTGCTGGGCTTTTTCAACAAGTCATGCTTTTGTTATCTACGTTTGATCCTGTTAACTAATTGTCTCATTTATTCCTCATAACTTCATTTGATCCTTCATTGTAACTGATATAGTCCTTGGTTTCTGATGGGTATGTTCACCAGATGGCAAATTTTCATTTATTTTTCTTGATCAGCAAACAAACTTTGATTCAGATTGCATATGTTTTGAAATGCTACCTTTAACTTAATGAAGGGTTAGCTTGGATTTCATTTAGTGGGAATGGAAACTATTGGCAGATAAACAAGGTTGATATCATCAAGATCTGATTTTTGTGAGAAATTGACAAACAAAATCTAGAACCAGAGTCATTATTTCAAAATTGGAGGTTTAAGCTGGAGATTAGAATATTTGTTTCTCTCCCAGAAGATTTTGAGTCTTTGAAACTCTTTCCTCAAAAGGTCGTGGAGGCAGACTTTCTGAATATGTTTTAGGCAGAGATGAACAGATGTTTGATAAGCTAGGAGCTGAAAGTTTAGCAGTGGAATATTCAGATAAGCCATGACCTTATTGAATAGCAGAACAGGATCAAATGAGCCAAGTGATCTATTCCTGCTGCTTATTCATATGTAGTTCAGTAATAAGCAGTTGAGATTAGTACTGAAAATGATGTGCATTTTCAGTACTAATTAGTACTGAAAAGGATTATTGTTAGTAAGGCAACCTTAAAAACCAACATATTTCTCTTTCTTTGTGCTGTCAACAGGTAATTCAGGATGTTGACACAGAGAAAGTGAAGAAACAATGATTTAGTTCAACTTCAGGATGGTACATGATTTGGTATCATTCTGTTCATTTTTGATCTAGGTAGTGGAGGCTTTTGATTTGGAAGGTATTAGTTGAAAGAGCCTTGATGATTTGCTGCAATGCATCTTGTAGACATCACACACTTCTGTCACAGTGGGTCAGTGGTGGAGGAAACAAATGTTGAAGGTGTAAGATGCAGTGTCGGTCAAGGGACAACTTTGTCCTTAATAGTGTTGAGGGACAAGTTTGTTTGACTGGATGCACCAATTTGACCAAATCTCAGATAAGACAAGTAACTTAAAAACTGACTGGAAGGCATCAATTGATATGTTAACAGAAGAAGGTTCCTTACATTAAGAAATGGGGAAATTATGATGGAAAACAAATAAATGGCAGGATAATCCAACACATACTTTGGTTGTATTTTCACAAAAGAGGACACAAATATTTTCCCTGAGATGTTAAGGAACCAAGGGTCTAGTGAGACAGAGGAATTAAAGAAAATCGTATTAGTAAAAAAAAAGTGCATGAAAAGTTATGAGGGTTAAATGCTGACAAATCACCTGATGATTTGACTCCCAGAGTGCTAAAGGAAGTGGTCTTGGAAATATTAGATGCCTTGGTGGCCATATTCCAAAATTCTGTTGACTCAGAAGAATTTCCTTCAGATTTGAGGATTGAAAATGTAATGCCACTATTTTAAAAAAAGGCAGAAAAGTTAAATAGAGAATTACAGACCAGTTAAAGTAAGACCAATAGTAGGGCAAGTGCTAACATCTGTAATAAAAGATGTGATAACAGAACACTTGGAAAGCAGTAACGAGATTAGACAAAGTCAGTTTGAGCTTATGAAAGGGAAATCATGGTTAACTAATCCAATGGAATTTCTTGAAGATGCTGCTAGTAAAATTGATAGATTGGTTCTTCCCTATTTGGATTTCAGATAAGGTCTTACATAAAAGTTTTGTGGGCAAAATTAAAGCACAATGTATTGGAGATAATAGTCTAACGTGAATTCAGAATTGGTTGACAGATCAGAAACAGAGTTGGCGGGTGACAACCAGTGGTGTGCAACAGGGACAATGCTTTGGTCCCAGCTATCTATGCCAGATGTAAATGAGGGAGCAAACTACAATACTGACAAGTTTTCTGACAACACAAAACTAGATGGGACTGTGAATTATGAGGAGGAATCAAGTTGGCTTCAGGACAATCTAGACCAATTAAGTGTATGAGCAAACATATGGTAAATGCAACATAATGTGGTTAAATGTGAAGCTATACACTTTGATACAAAAAAGGAAAGCAAAGTATTATTTAAATAATGATATATCAGGAAATATGGATATACAAAGGGTATCCTTGCACACTGGTCAATAGAAGTAAACAGGTAGGCATAGCAACAAATTAGAAAGGCAAATAATATACTGGCCTTCATTGCAAGAGGATTTCACGTCAGAACTAGGGCTGTCTTGCCCCTGGTACACAGAGCCTTTGTGAAATCACACTTGGAGCATATTGTCCAGTATTCATCCCCCGATCTGTCAAAGGTTATACTTACCACAGATGGATTACAGTATAGGTTCACTAAGCTGACACTGAGGATGGCAGGACTGTCGTATAAGGATCGATTACTTTAATTCACTAGAGTTTAGAAGAAAGAGAGGATCTGATTGAAATGCACAAACTTCTAACAAGACTAGACAGATTAAACGCAGGGAAAATATTGCCCCTGGTTGGGGAGTCTAGAACCAGATATCACAATCTCAGGATAAAATGAGTAAGCCATTTAGGACAAATAAGGAAACATTTCTTCACTCAGAGGGTGATCAACCTGTTCAATTCACTACTATAAAAGGTTGTAGAATCTAGGTCACTGCGTATATTCAAGAAAGGGACTGATAAATTTTTTGATATTAAAGGCATATCAGCATGTGGAGAGCAAACAGGAATATGACACTGAGGTAGAGGATCAGCCATAATCATACTGAATATCAGAGCTGGTTCAAAAGACTGAATGAATTACTCCTGTTCCTACTTTCCATGTTTCTAGGTTAAGAAGTATGTAACTGATGTTCTTGTTTCCATTTCAAATAATTGAATTGTTTATATTTTTTGCAGCTAACACACTAGCGATTGTGGTCCTGTGCCGAGGAAAGTGCAATCTCTCTAAATGCATCACTTGTTACTTGGTAGGAATGGCAGCAGCTGATCTCCTGGTTGTTACATCAGATGTAATATTGTTTAGGATTTGTTACTATTATCCTGGTTCTTTCCTAGATTCAACTCCTGTGTGTTGCCTCAATGAATTTCTGCGTTATGGATCGACAACAGTTTCTGTATGGTTAACTGTTGCATTCACTTTTGACCGGTTTGTAATTATTTGCTGGCAACATCTGAAAACCAAATATTGCACAGCAAGAACATCAGCTGTGGTTATTGGCACAGTGACTGTGTTAGGCTACTTAGAGTGTGTTCCCTGGTACTTTAGATATGAACCTCGTTTTGTCATTAACAACATCCCTTGGCGATGCAGCACAGCTCTGAACCTGTACATTTCCCCCTTGTGGACCATGTTTGAGTTTTTTCATCGCATTTTAGTTCCTTGTGTTCCCTTTGTTCTGATTTTGCTGCTCAATTCTTTCACGATCAGACACATTTTACTAGCCAGTAAGATCCGCAAGAGTCTCCGAGGCAGCAGTAATGGAGAGGACCATAAGGATCCAGAGGTAGAGAGCCGAAGGAAATCAATAATTCTGCTGTTCAGCATATCAGGCAGTTTTATACTTCTGTGGCTGACAGATGTGGTATTTTATATGTACCAGAGGATTAGCAACATTAAATATTTCACTGCAAATGACCCAGCCTATATTGTGTCATCGACAGGGGCAATGCTTCAACTCCTCAGCTCTTGCACCAATACCTGCATTTATGCAGTGATTCAGACCAAGTTCAGAGAGGAGCTGAAGAATGTAATGGTGTACCCATTTCATCTCATTGTTAAGTTACTTGGAAACAACTGAAACTGTACCAGAATCAGAGATTCATTCTAGATCCCTTCTGACAAATACACTACAAGCAGCTACTGGGAAATATGGCTTAGACTTAGAAAGCTCTCATATATAGAGACCTGTGAGGTAGCTGACACAAATACTCCCATTTGCTTCTGTAACTTTCATTTCCTGGAACAGGTTGCTGGCCTGAAATCAGAGGCTTGATGTTTCTTTATTTGTTCATTGGAAGTGGCACCAATGGCAAAGGCCAGGATATATTTCCTGTCCCTAATTGCCTGACAATAGTTAAGAGTCATCTACATTGATGTAAGTCAAGAGTCAGATGTAGATCAGACCAGGTAAGGACAGCAGATTTCTTTCCTTAAAGGACACTAATATAACAGTTGTGTCTTTATGACAATTGGCAGTGATTACATAATCAAAATTGCTTTTATTCCTGATTTTTATAGAATTCAGATGTTGTGATCTGACATGATAGGATCCAAACCCATGTCCCCAGAACATTATCCTGTGGTTCCTGATTTCTACTGCAAATGTGTTGCTGGTCAAAGCACAGCAGGCCAGGCAGCATCTCAGGAATAGAGAATTCGACGTTTCGAGCATAAGCCCTTCATCTAGTCCAGTGACATTACAATTTTGCCAGTTTTGGGCTGTACTCAATACTGTGACCAGAGTTAGTGCCGTTAAGTAGAGAGGTCAAGTGCATGGCATAGAAAACTTATCACTGCAGGTGGTAAGAACCATGAATTCTGAACACTGAATATATTGGAAAAAACAGTAACTACATGGACAGCCAGAAAAAATAAAAGGTGGAATTTCAGTTTAAATTTATGTCCCGAGCAAAACTCAAGTCAGTCAGAATTGGGGAAGGTCTCCACTTGTTGGAGTCACACTGAGCAGAATGGAAAATGGATGTGGTTTTAGAGGTCAGTCATCTTAGCTCCAGCACATACTTGCTGGCTTTCCTCAGAGCCAACTATCTTTAGCTGCTTCATCAATGACCATCCCTTCATTATATGGTTAGAAATGGATACATTAACTGATAATCACCTCAGATACTGAAGTAGTCTGTGACCAAATACAGCAAACCTCAAAAGCACCCAAGTATGGGCTGACAAATGACGAGTAACATTTGTACCATACAAGTGCCAGGTGAAGACAATCTTCAACATGGGAGACTGATTAGCAAGGTTAGATCTCATGGAATACAGGAAGAACTAGCCATTTGGATACAGAACTGGCTCAAAAAGTAGAAGACAGAGGGTGGTGGTGGATGGTTGTTTTTTTTCAGACTGGAGGTCTGTGACCAGTGGAGTGCCACAAGGATCAGTGCTGGGCTCTCTACTTTTTGCCATTTATGTAAGAGGTACAGTTAGTAAGTTTGCAGATGACACCAAAGTTGGAGGTGTTGTGGACAGCGAAAAGGGTTACCTCAGATTACAACAGGATCTGGACCAGATGGGCCAAAGGGCTGAGAAGTGGCAGATGGAGTTTAATTCAGATAAATGTGAGGTGTTGCATTTTGGGAAAGCAAATCTTAGCAGGACTTATACACTTAATGGTAAGGTCCTAGGGAGTGTTGCTGAATAAAGAGACCTTGGAGTGCAGGTTCTTAGCTCCTTGAAAGTAGAATTGCAGGTAGATAGAATAGTGAAGAAGGCGTTTAGTATGCTTTCCTTTATTGGTCAGAGTATTGAGTATAGGAGTTGGGAGGTCATGTTGAGGCTGTACAGGACATTGGTTAGGCCACTGTTGGAATATTGCCTGCAATTCTGGTCTCCTTCCTATCGGAAAGATGTTGTGAAACTTGGAAGGGTTCAGAAAAGATTTACAAAGTTGTTGCCAGGGTTGGAGGATCTGAGGTACAGGGAAAGGCTGAACAGGCTGGGGCTGTTTTCCCTGGAGCGTTGGAGACTGAGGGGTGACCTTATAGAGGTTTACAAAATTATGAGGGGCATGGATAGGATAAATAGACAAAGCCTTTGCCCTGGGGTCGGGGAGTCCAGAACTAGAGGGCATAGGTTTAGGGTGAGAGGGGAAAGATACAAAAGAGACCTAAGGGGCAACTGTTTCAAGCAGAGGGTGGTACGTGTATAGAATGAGCTGCCAGAGGATGTGGTGGAGGCTGGTACAATTGCAACATTTAAGAGGCATTTGGATGGGTATATGTATAGGAAGGGTTTGGAGGGATATGGGTTGGGTGCTGGCAGTTGGGACTAGATTGGGTTGGGATATCTGGTCGGCATGGATGGGTTGCATCTCTATGACTCTGACTCAAAAAGTGAGAATTGAACCATCATTCCTTGACATTCAATAGTGTTGCCAAACCCAATTCTCCCCTATCAACATCCTGAAGGTCACCATCAACCAGAAACTGAACTAGCCATATCAATAGTGTGGTTACAAGACCAGGTCTCACACTAGGAATCCAGCCACAAATAATTCACTTCTGGAGTCCCCAAAGCCTTCCACCATATACAAGGCACAGGTATCTTCTGGCTTATTTATTGCCTGTCCCTTGTTGCCCTTAAGAACATGGTGGTGACGGTGAGCTGCTCTCTTGAACTGCTACAATCCACCTTCTGTTCAGGAGAGTTGACCCACAAAACTGTTCAGGAGGGGTGCTAGGAATTTAACCCAGTGACATTGAAGGAGCAGTGTTATATTTCCATGTCAAAATGGTAAGTGACTTGGAGGGGAACTGACAGTTAGTAGTTTCCAATGTATTGCCTGTTGTAGCCACTGCGTTTATGTGGATTCCTGATGAAGGGTCAATTCTCCTGCTCCTCAGATGCTGCCTGACCTGCTGTGCTTTTCCAGCACCACACTCTCAACTCCAGCATCTACAGTCCTCATTTTTTCCTATTTAATTGACACCCCATCCACAAACATTCCATCATATACCATCAATGCTCAGCAGCAGTGTACTGTACACACTGATATAAGATATACTGCAGAAGTTCACCAAGGCTCTGTAGTCTGCACCTGCCAACTACATGATCATTACCATCTAGAAGGACAAAGGCAGCATTGTCATAGACTCAGAGAGATGTACAGCATGGAAATAGATCCTTCGGACCATGCAGACCAGATATCCTAATCTAATCTAGTCCCATTGGCCTGCACTTGGTCTATATCCCTCTAAACCCTTTCTATTCATATACCCATCCAAATGCCTTTTAAATGTTGCAATTGTACCAGCCTCCACCACTTCCTCTGGTTGCTCATTCCATACATGTACCACCCTCTGCATGAAAATGTTGCCCCTTAGGTCTCTTTTTATATCTTTCCCTTCTCACCCTAAACTTATGCCCTCTAGCTCTGGACTCCCCCACCGCGGGGAAAAGACTTGGTCTATTTATCCTATCTATGCTCCTCATGTTTTTATAAACCTCTATAAGATCAAAACCCTCCAGCCCAGCCTATTTTCTCCCTCCCCATAGCTCAAATCTTCCAACCCTGGCAACATTCTTGCAAATCTTTTCTGAACCCTTTCAAATTTCACAACATCTTCTGATAGGAAGGAGACCAGAATTGCACACAATATGCCAAACGCGGCCTAACCAATGTCCTGTACAGCCGCGTGTACAACATGACCTCACAACCCCTGTTCTCAATACTCTGACCAATAAAAGAAAGCATACCAAACACATTCCTCACTATCCTATCTACCTGCGACTCTTTCAAGGAGTTATGAACATGCAGTCCAAGGTCTCTTTGTTCAGCCACACTCCCCAGGACCTTACCATTAAGTCCTGTTATGATTTGCTTTTCCAAATTGCAGCATCTTACATTTATCTAAATTAAACTCCATCTGCCACTCCTCAGCCCATTGGCAGATACTAGGAACAATGCCATCAGTAATTCGTTTTCAAGTCACTCACAAACCTTGATTGGAAATATATTGCTGTTCTTTCATTGTTACTGGGTCAATGGCCTGGAACTCACTGAATAGTGGCATTGTGGACCCAGCTTCAGCAAATGGATTGCAATGGTGCAAGAAGACAGCTCAGTATCTTCTTAAGGTCAATGAGGGATGGGCAATAAATGCTGAGCCAGCCAATGATGCCCATTCAAAGTCAAAGTCAGTTTCTATGAGGAGATGTGGAATGCATGTATTTGAACAAACAGGAGGGAAACAAAAAGCAATGAAGATGAATAAGGAAAAATATACAGACAGAAATTCCATCCTGAGAGAAGAGTAGAATCTCTTCAGGTTTTGTATTCATGAAAGGGAATTTGTCATTAATTAAGCATTAACTGCTTGTCTCAGATTTCTTCTCAGACCAGCTGTGTTCTTCCCTGTCTTTTCCTCTATTTTGGATTTTATCAATCTTAGAGTCTCTGACTTAGAGTCAAAGACTTCAGATGGTTCCAACTCATTCAACTCAGGAGTAAACCAGGGAAGACTGGAGAAATTAAAACTTGCCTCTGTGACTAATCCTAAAACTGATGCCCCCCAGATAGTCATACAAGAGACACATGAACCATTATTCCACTCTCTACACCAGAGTTACCAAACCCCAGAGTTCTTTCTGAAAAGACAAGCTGTGCGTCCAAACACCCACTCCCCCATCCCAGAACCAACCCATCCCCATCCAGCAAATCTCAAGGACACACCACCCTTGACTAGACTCCTCCACCTTGCTTTGACACGTGATTTGATTCTATCAGTCCAAACCCCTTGGTCCCAAGAATATTTCTGACCCCTACCTCTACCCAGGACCTCCCACAAATATGACAAACCGCCACCACCTTAGGCCCAAGACTAACCCTCCTATCTAAACCTTACCCCTTTTACATACTTAATACTCCAACACTTCAACCACTTGGCACCCTACCATCCCCGCCAAAAGCACCTGTCACATCAACCCTTTCATCCACTTGCCACACCATGGACTTCAGTCAGGCCTTTGACAAGGTCACACATGGAAGGCTGTTCCAAAAAGTAAGAGTCCATCAGATCCAAGGCAAGTTGGCAAACTGGATCCAAAATTAGCTTGCAAATAGGAGGCAGAAGATGGAGGGATGTTGTTATGATTGGAAGTCTGTGACCAGCAGTGTACCGTAGGGATCAATGCTAAGACTTGGCTATGAATGTAGAAGATACAATTAGTAAATTTGCAGATGACACAAAGTTTGGTGTGTTGTCTCAGGCCACATACCGATATTGATCAACTGATAAATTGATCAGATCAATGGCAGATGGAATTTAATCCTGATAAGAGTGAGGTGATGCAATTTTGGGGGATCTAAAATAGCACGGATACTATAATTAACAGTAGGTCCCTAAGGGGTACTGAGGAACAAAAGCATCCTTGGTGTTCAAATCCATAGATGTGTCAGCACTGAGAGACATGGTGGTGAAGAAGATAGGAGGGACGCAAGTCTTTATTAGCGGGATACAGAATATAAGAGCAACAAAATCTTGTTACAACTTTATAAAATATTGGTTAGGCCACAGCTGGAATACTATGTGCAGTTCTGGTTGCTACACTATCGGAAGGACATAATTGCACTGGGAGATTCACCAGGAGGTTACCTGGGATGACAACTCTCAGTTATGAGGAGAGACTGGATAGGCTGGATTTGTTTTCCCTTGAGCAGAAGAGGCTGATGGGGGGGGGGGGGGAATCTGACTGAGATATAGAAATTATGAGAGGCATACATAGGACAGATCATGAGAATCTTTTCCCCATGCCAGACATGTTGAAGACCAGAGAGCATAAGTTTAAGATACTCACGCAACATTTAAGAAGCATCTGGATGAGCATTTAAAAATTATAACAGGCTATGGCCCAAGTGCAGGTGAATGGGATGACTGGCGTTTGGGGTTTGTTGATTGGCCTAGAAAGGTGGGCTGAGAGGTCTGCTTCTATGCTGTATGACTCTTACTCTGTGACTGAATACACCTACCATCCAAACTCCTTCACACACTTGCCATCAAATCTCTGAACACAGCTGCCACACTAACTGTTTCACCCACTTGACAGACTGTCCCCTTAACTTTCCTAACTTGGTTTGTTAATTTGTAATCCTGACTATTTTGCAACCATGTCTCAATAATAGATAGCATGTCGAAGCTCTCAGACTGATGACTGTGAGATATTCATTGGTTTCTTGCATTTTGTGCATCCACAGAAAAGAATTCTCTTTTGCACCAAATACCCAAAACTGTTCTTCAACTCTATTGTTTTATTTGCATGTTATTTATATTTCTCTGAGATGGGCTAATAGCTTTCCCTTTATCTGCAGAGGTTGAAGTACAATTTCTGACCATTACTCTGCTCTCTTCCATTCTGTTTATTTTCAAACCAAACCTTTCTATCTGATCCCTGATCCCATTCTGGTCTTATGTGGGGTAGGTCATGCCTCACTAACTTAATTGAGTATTTTGAGGGGACAAAGATAATTGATAAAGGCAAAGCGGTTGATGTTGTCTACATGGAGTTTAGTAAAGCTTTTGACAAGGTCCCTCAGGCAGACTGGTACAAAAGGTGAAGTCACATGGTATCGGGGTGAGCTGGCAAGGTGGATACAGAATTGGCTTTGTCATAAAGAGACAGAGGGTAGCGGTGGAAGGCTACTTTTCAGAATGAAGAGCTGTAAATAGTGGTGTTCCGCAGGGATTAGTGCTAGGACTTCTACTGTTCATGATCCACATCAATAATTTGGAGGAAAACGTATATGGCAGACAATACAAAGATTGGTGGAGTTTGGATAGTGAGGAACATTGTCAGAGGATACAATAGGATTTAAATCATTTTGAGGCATGGGCAGAAAAATGGCAGATGGAGTGTAATCTGGACAAATGTGAGGTGATGAATTCTGGAATGTCAAGAACTGGTGGAAATTGTACAATGAATGGCAGAATCCTTCGGAGAATTGATATACAGAGGGATATGGGTGTGCAGGTCCATAGATCAAATGAGGTGGCAGCGCAGGCAGATAAGGTAATATGAAATGTTTATGGCATGCTTGTCTTCATTGGAAGAGAAAATTAGTATAAGGATAGACAAGTTATGCTGTAGCTTTATAGAACTTTAGTTAGGTGACAATTGGAATATTGCATACTGTTCTGGTCACCACACTACTGGAAGGATGTGGATGCATTGGAGAGGGTACAGAAAACATTTACCAGGAAGTTGCCTGGTATGGGATATTTTAGCTATAAAGGAAGGTTGAGTAGACTGGGTTTGTTTTCACTGGAATGCAGGAGGCCGAGAGGTGACCTAATAGAAGTTTGCAAGGTTATGAGTGGCATGGATAGAGTGGTAAGTAGGCTATTTCCCCAGGGTGGACGGGGCAATTACTGGGGGACACAGGTTCAAAATGCTGCGGGGGGGGGGGGGGGGGGGGAGGAATGAGATGCGAGAGGCAAGTTTTACACACAAAATGTGGTGAGTACCTGGAAAATATTGCCAGAGGAGGTGGTGGAAGCAGACACAATAGCAACATTCAAGAAGTTCCTGGATAAATACATAAATAGGGAGGGAATAGAAGGATACAGATCCTGTAAGTGAAAAGAGTTTTAGTATGCAAGGGCAAAATGTGGGAGTGCAGGCAGGAAGGGCTGAAGGGCCTGTTCCTGTCCTGTTTTGTTCATTGTTCTCTCCGCACCATAGAATCATTGAATTTTACAGTACAGAAAGAGGCCATTTGACCCATCTTATCTATACTGGTTCCTGGACAACCCAGCGAGTCCCATTCTTCAGCTTTATCTCTATATCCCTCTAAACTCATAATTTCCAAACATAAAAAATACACCACTCTTT